>NW_026623426.1:211583-247826 GCF_030028575.1 Malurus melanocephalus
CTGTAAAATCACTATTTGACCTCAGGGATGCTACAGAAATATTTTTTTTTCATTTGCCACAGATCTTAATTTTATCAGTTGTATTTAATCCTCAGACTGCTTAATATGGTCTATCTCATTGCTAAAAGGTAGTCAAGAAGTCTTTTTAAAAAATGTTTCAGTGCCATCTTTTTCTAGACACTAATTTTTTTCAAAGAAAGCTTTTCCAGTATCAGGAAAATAGATAAATAAAAAAGTAATGCATTAGTCACTTAGCTCCAATCACTAAATAATTATCATATAAATGCATTCACTTATACTGACTTTTCATCATCATATTGCAGTAGATGCATAGCATAATACTGGTGAAAAATACCCAAAGTAACAACTTGCTGCAGGTGCATCGWTTGGTCTTAGAAACCTGCTGTTGATTCAACTAAAAAAATTATATATTAAATTATTTCTAATTGTACTTTTTGCCATTGAAAATTTTTGTAATATTATCAACAATGGATACTGAAGCAAAAGGGAGTATTTCTGGTTTATACCTCAGGCTGGTGCCACACTTTCCTCCTAAAAGAGTCTGTCTGCCTGTTCTGAAGAAAAGATAGAAATCTTGTTATCTTTCTGAACATTCTTTTCCCTTAACAATTCCATAAACTTACTTCTATTTCATGGAAAAGTGCTGTTACTGAAGGATTATTATCGGGAGGGAGATGCCAGGAACAAAGGTGGCTGAGAAGGGARCAACATAATTATAACCAAATAAATTCTAATAAATTTATTTTATATCCATGGAGTTCAACAAGGTAGGTATAGCCTGTGAACAGAACAACTAAAGATTTCACGTTGTAAGAGAATCTATTTCACACGTGCCAACGTTTGTTTTGTGATCAGTTTTAATCTGCTAATTTGCCATGACAGGTATAAATCACAAGCTAAGACATCCTTCTTAAAGCAACATTTGTGGGCTTTTACTGTTGACAGGGAATATCAAGGTTATTGTCCAGCTCAAATAGAAAAAGAGAGCTTCCATCAACAGATGTCAAAACAGATAAGCACAGATTTGACATGTGCTTGTAGAACTATCACCTGCTATCAGTGCTGCAATGACAGCTTTATGGTGAGAATGTCAATGAATTTCATCGTGCTCTGTATTCCAAATATTGCTCAACAGAATATGCTAAACATATGTGTTTCTGCCAAGCAGTAGGTGTTTACTGCCATAATGCTGCTTGTATAACAACYGTGCAGATTATTCTCTTTCTACATAGGTATATACATATTCCACTTAAGCACACCACTATTACATTTTCAACTGAAAACTTAGGTTAATTGATGCTAGAGATGTACCAGGAGAAAAGATGATGGTAAAAAATCATTTACCTGATAAATCATTTTTATGGTAAGATGGAGATATGTAGTAATACATACTTTCCATGGTTTCAGGATGTCTACAACAAATGTTTGTTTTTCTGACAACTTTTTTTTTTAACGAACAGGCAAAGACACCTATTCAGATCTTCCCACTATCTGCAAGGGGATGACACTATTCAAAATCACATTATTTGTAGCTATGCAAAAAATACATTGTGCTTAAGATAACAGGTGCAAGGATAACATGCAAACAYGCAGAAGGAAAGAAATCTAAAAGAAAAAATACAAAGGAAAAAAACCAAAACTGGATGTAGGTAGACAAAAGGCTGAAATTATTTTCTACCAGAAATAAAATGTCCTGTGAGATCATGAGATATGAAAGAAATCAGGGAAGAGGTACTATTTGTATTTAAGATTATAGTTTGGTCTGACTCTCTGTTTAACCATATCTTTCTTTTGTACATACTGACCACTACTTATTGTACTTCTTTTTGACAGGTTCTACATTTCCTTTAGTATGTTAACATTAATTAGTTCCATTAAAATTATTATTTTGTGCTTTTAGATTTTCTTCCCATTAGCTGTACTCAAGACAGTACAGTGATACCACCACAAGGACCATTTTTTATCTTTTTTAATACACTTTAAAGCTTGCCCTAGGCCTGTTTGTGAATAAAGTAATTTCTCTATGAAATCCTCAAAGCACGGATAGCATGAAGTATCTTTTAGGTCTTCTATTCCCTGAATGATCAAGACTGCTCACCATTTACCACTATGATTTTTAGACCATGTCCCTAAAAGACATTCAAWAAATAATCTGTTAACCTCTCTTGATGGTGTTAATTTTCTCAGTCTTCTCAACTGAACAATTAAAAACCTCTTAGTTATAAATTTTCAAATCAAACTTACTTAAACAATAAAAACAGACACAGTCAAAAGAATCAGCTGTATATTCTCCCCAAGCAAATAAGCCAGTAGTTCTGAAAGGAACAGGAATTTTAAAGTCGWCATTCCCATGCCTTATATTAATGAAAGCTTTTCTTCCTTGGGGATTGTCTGATGTGTAACAGCTGCCTTTCCTCTGCAGGGCACAGACACTGGTCTCCTTTACTGACACAGAACCTAGCACCTTTTAAGACTTACAGCAATACGGATAAAAATGGTTAACAAAGTAAAAAGCTATAAATGTGGAGCAGAGGCAATCTTGCTACTTTATTTAAGACACCTGGATGAAAATGAAGGCATAACTATTATAGTACAGAGGAAGGAAACTTTAAAATCACTTCTATTATGAGAATAGATTCCTCTCAGAAAACATTTATTGAAATTAGGGTTTGAGAAATACAGAAAGGTACTTCAGTTCACAAACACACTATTAACAGGCATTATCCTTCATGTAGGTCAGAGGAAAAATGTGTGTCTTTCATTGTCTTTATGGATAGGAAGCATGAGAAATTACATACATAGTCAYCATTGTTAACTATGATTAGCAAGCTTTATAACTATAGTTTTATATAATACAATGTAATGATCTGACTTCAACTAGAATCTAACTTTTAGTTAAATAATCTGACGTATCAAAATTACGCTATTAGTGTAGCTGACATTCACACTTTAAAAAAGGTGTTTGTATACTAAGCCTCAAGATTTACCAAGATTGAGAATACTAAATAAGATTTATCTCTCTCTTAATCAAAGCACTGAACTGAACTGTTCAACTTGCTGTTTAATATTTCAGGCTTTTCCAGAGAGTAAGATGCATCAAGTAAATTATTTACAAATGGATATATAACTGAAAAATCAAGAACTCAGAGTAGCTGCCAGAGAGGAGTTTAACACAGTACAATAGTTGGTCTAGTCCTAGTTTATTTGTTATATCTTGAAAAATAAAGATCTTGCTGAGTTTTCCTATCATCAGTTTATAGTGGAGAATGGAATTGGTTCAGTACCATAAAGAAAAAGAAGAGCAATGCAGTCTTTTGACTGCAGAGGATAATCTATAAACACAAGGAACAAAGCTGACCCTCAATGTGATCTCTCTTCACCTCTGACAAGGGATGGCAATCTAGAGATATCGTTATAGGGTACAAAACAGCTTTTAGGAAAGGTTCCTAAAGGAAATCATTCTTCCATTCACCCATGTTGCTATAGAAACAGAACCAATCATGCCTGTCCACAAAGGCTTTTATGTCAACTTCTGTTAGAAAACTTATATAAAAAGTAGAAATTAAACTAAATTAACAAGACAGTAATTAAGCWCTTAAGGTAGGTAAAAGAAAGAAAATAATTTATAAACAACCGTGTCCTGTCTTGCCCCTTAAATGCATAGCTTTTAAGGTGTAAATCAGCTTATTCCAAGTGTAAGACAGCTATGGTTTGCTGTCTTACACTTCTATGCAATGTGAGAGGGTGTAATTTATAGAGAATGATGCCTTCAAATTCACCAGGTCACAAGCTATACATTTTTTCTCCTTTTTCCTCCTCCCAACCATTAAAGCAAGGTTGAATCATATCCTCATCATCTCTGTAAACTTCATTCCTTCAGAAAACATTTTTCATCAAAATATTTCAGCTAAAACAATACACTTTCTGAGGTAATTTACTTCTACCCCATGATATCTTTAAAGTATTGATTATGCATAAAGCTTACGACAAATAATACTGCTACATATATTCAAAGGAAGCTTAAATGAAAACAGGTTTCCAAATTAAAAACCAGCAAATTTCCTAAAACTCCAGCTAGTGTAAACAAGATAGTATGGCCAGCAGAATTCAGATCTCGGTATCCAGTATCAGTAATGAGCTTGTGTCTGTGGCAATCTTGGCCAATTATTAAAACTCATCAGAATTAATACCAAATTGCTAAGATTTTATGCTGTGATTATAGCACACTAAGATTTTATGCTGCTACACACACTAGGAGAAGGAGAGGGCTTGTTAAAGACAGAAAAGAATCTGTCCCCTTTAAACTGCTAATCCCCTCTATTTGGTCTAGTGTAGTTTGACTCAAAATACACTACAGAACTATTMATTTTAGACCTCTTAAAGAACAAACTGCCTTTCCATTACACAACTATATTCCAGGATTTCCCTTTCCATTCCCTTCACCCAATCCAAAAAGTTTTAGCATTTACATCTAATGCCACAAATGGCATACCACAATTATGATACTTTAGGCATATCCTCAACTCTTTGTTGTTTTTTTTTGGTTTTTTTGTTTTTTGTTTTTTTTAACAACTAAAGATTTAACTAAGTTTTGGAAATTAACTCAATTTCTTTTGAGATATAATGTTTCCAGTCGGCTTCAAACAATTCATAAACCTCAAGTGGATTCAGGCATACACCAGTTGCATACCCTGGTACCAGCAGGTTAAAGATCTTCACACTGGGATGTTTTCTGAAACACTTTCTAAGTTACTGATTTRTTCTTTGCATTTTATTTCTGTATTTATAAACACAAGGAATGTCCTTGATAATTTTATGAAAGTTGAGGAGTTACTTYGTCTCAGATTTTTTTTTCTATTTTTATTATTATATTTTATTTTAGTTGGTTTGAGGATCTGTTGTTCTTCACAATTAGAGAAAAACTCATCACACTTCAAAATCTTTAGTTAATTTGCAGTGATTTCCATGTTTACATATAGAATCTATAATTTGATGCTTCTAACTTTGAAAAAGTTTATCAAATGTGCAGTATAAATTGCAAGAAGGATAAAGCTTACTAAATTGAGTGCTAAGGGTACTGAGTAGAACATAAATTGTGTGKTTATCTCTTTTCGTGTTGGCAGAATAGAACACAGATTTTGCAGTGTATACTAAGTTTATATCTGCATAAAGAAACTGTCAGCTTGAGTCKCACTGACCAACACAGTTCAGAATACTTTTCTTACCTGGTTTTGAAGCAAAAATATGGGGCTTTGAGGTYTGGTGTTTTTGTGTTTTGGTTGGGGTTTTTTAATAACTTAAAATGTATTTATACATTTTTATAAATAACATGGTAATTACATAYACATTTACAAATGGTGTCATATAAGTAGAGTTAGAATCCTCTGCTTAAAAGTTTGTAAAACTATGGGTAAATTAGAGCTCATTCAATGATATCCCATATTGCTTTAGAAATTATCTAACAACATTATCTAAAAAACATTATCTAACCTTATACACGAAGGATAACCCTGGTCCCCAAATAAAATCTACCAGTAGTTAAACTACATAGTGCAATCCCTCAATGTTTTTCTGTAATTTTCACTATGGGACTAAGTTTTTTTCTGGAAAATAAGCAGCCACCTTTCATAGAATTATAGAATATCCTGAGCTGGAAGGCACACACAACTCCTGCACAGGGCAGCTGCAAAAATCGCACCATCTGCCTTCACAAAAATAATTGTTTCCTCATAATTATTTCCTTTCCTTTTCTGATTTTCCTAGCCTTATGATGCTCTGATAAACAACTTCCAAGCTGTTAAATGGCCAGAACTCAGAAGCTTTTCCTTTGCTATTTGAAATTTGGGCAACCATTCTGCTGGAAAGAAGTATGCAAAAATATGCTCCGGTATTAAGTTTGTGCTTTAGATGAAAAAGAATTTTTTTTTTTTTTTTTAGTTAATTAGAATATTTTATCTAGCCCTGGACTGCACACAGTAATATTCTAAATACCAGGCTTTTCCTTCACACCTTTCTGCCACTCTTTTGCCCCTGAAACAAATAGGGGAAAGGAGAGAAAAGCATTTTTCATCAAAGCTTATATACTGCTTKGTGAGATTAGTTTATCACTAAAAACTGTAAATATGTATCTTGTAGACATCTGAAACCGTTGACATTTGATTTTCAGAAGACAGACATAAGAATCACACAGAATCAAAGGTACATTAAAAAATAGTCTGAAGACCACATGAAAGATATTAATGAGAATGGAGAGAGGAAAGAAGGGCACCTCCAGGTCACAGATTTTCAGAAGAATAGGAGAACACCTAATGGTCTCTAAGATGCAGGAATAATTTGGTTCTTGTTTTGTCTAGAAGGATAAGCTTGTTCTCTAGATTAGCACAAAGTATTTAACAWGTAAGTTTAAAAATATTGAGAGTATTTTTTAAAGTACCTTAAGTATTTTAAATAAGCRTAACTATGCAAAGAGAAAGACCTCCTAGTGCAAGGAACATTTTCATGAAACTTAAATCTCATGTGGTGGCTTTGTATACACAGCTGGCAGGCAGAAAAAGCACCAGGTCTTTTTGCTTTCAAGTCTGTGTAGACAGCAATTATTTATGGTTTGGAACTTTAATTCTTTTCAGATTGCACAGGATTTGATTTGTCAGCAAAACAGCCATCTAAATTGTCTTCTTAATGGTCATCTGCTGCAGCAGCTAGGCAAGCAGCTACACTTAGTTGGAAAATGACATTCAAACTGTTTGAATGAGCTTAATTAATCTAAACCTCTGAGGACTGCGCTCTCTCTAGACTTAGTTCTCTTTAGTTCTATGTTCCTTAATCGATTGTAGAAAAATCCTCCAGGAAGTCGGAGGACTTGGTCTGATCCCTCTATGACCCACAGAACCAGAATGGATCAGTTATGTAACACTTCACTTGGGGTTTCTGTCCACAACAAAAGCAGATGGAATGTTATTGCTCTAATCTAGGTTTCATGTTGTTCYCTTTCAAAATTACATGCTTTGGAAATATGTTTGTCCAAATCTYACCTGTAACAATTAAACAAAATTTATTTTGATATAGCAGAAAAAAATTACACATATATTCAATTTTGCTTTTTTAAGATAATGCCTAAATTCCAAACTGACACAGTCATATTATATTTTTGCAAAAACAATTATCTCTAACGTTGATGTAAAAGAGCAACAATTCTGCAATAACCTGTTATCCTTTTGAAAGGCTCCATAAAATGGAGTATTCCCCTATTTACAGTACTGAGATAAAACACGATGTCAAATGCTGTCAGTGAAACTTTTTCAGAGTTTTTATGTCTCCTGACACAAAGTCAGAGATGCTTTTCTTTTGGGGTCATCTTCTTTGTGGATTGGATTAGTTAATTTTTGTTGGAAAAGACAAAACCTGCTAGCTGACTGCCTGTTTTTTTTTTTTTTTTTTTTTTTAATGCAAAATTTTTACAAAATGTCAAGTCTTCTATTAAGCTAAAGACTTGTGTTAACAAGTCTGGATATAGCAGCTATCATTTCAGATACCAGTTTGAGCCTAGACACTTCATAATCCCTTCTAATTTATCTAACTGGCTGATATTTACACAGATAAAGTAGCATATGGGTAAAAGTTTACTCAGTCATTTACTTGCTGTTAATATCAACAAATAAATGCAAAACTGCATTTGCCAACACTCCTTTTTGTTTGTCCTTTTCCAGTAAAAATCCAACTGGAAGTGCCATGCTAAAATTCTRTTACCTAGATTGAAGGCAAATGTTGGACTGAGAAAAAGAAAGTGTAGGGGTAAATTCTTTTCCTCTTAGAGGTTTCATCAACTTCAGAACTGTCAGCTCCACAAGCATAGGTACAAGTCTAAATGCATCAGGCAGCAGCAGAAAACATCTGTAAAATAGTACATTGATAAAATATYGTCACATATACAAACTGTCTCCTTCCAGACACTTTGCTTCTAGGCATTCTCAGAGTTGTCCACTAATCCAAGGTTGTATATGTGTCCTGAATCTCAGAGGCAATGTCTCTCTTACTAAACATGTCAGAACATGTGTTTCTTCTATTTAACTATGTTCCCCATACTGGGATGTTTCCTTTTCTTTTTCTTTCATTAATCAAGTAGAAGAACTACATTAAATTTTGTAGAGTTAAATTTATCCCTCAACACAACAATRTAATAGCTCTTGCTTGGATGGCCAAGTCGGCCCATTTCATGTCTCTCTCCCCAAAAAGAATGTCTCTATTCCCTTGATTTTTGGAACAGASCTGCAACCAGGAAAATAATGTTTTTTCTCCAAAAATCTGTTGTGTAGTCGGAGCAGAATTAGTAAAGCAGTTTCTGCTTCTGCTTCTGAAGGAACAGTGCCAAACAGGAAAGATGAAAATTCAGCTTTTAAGTCAAACAAGCTCAGAGATAGTTGGCTAAGATGGCCTAGGAGTGGGAGGGAAATACAGCAGGAACAGCTGATCCCAACTGACTGAAGGGATGCTCCATGACATATASCATCATACAGTCATAAAAATTGAGGGATGGGTTTTTAGAGTGTAGCCATTACTCAAAGACTGACTGGGTGTAAATACACTACKTGTGGAAGTCAGTCAGTGACTGCCTTTACACTGCTATTTTCCTTCTTATTTCCTTCRCTTATTAAATTGTCTTTATCTCAACAGACAGGTTTTCTCACTTTCACTCTTAACTGTTCTCACCCTCAGATCATGAGTGGGGTAGAGGAATGARCATCCAAGGCCAACCATCAACCCACTTCCATTATAAAGTAGAGTAACACTTCAYACGGGGTGGGGACATGACAGGGAGTACACCCAAACAAAATGAAATAAATAAACCAAAACTCTGAATTCCTTTAAAATTTTTAAAATTACCACCCTAAAATGTAATTTTTGCATCAGTATTTAATAAAGCCAACGTTTTTTCTGTGAAAGCTCAAAAATGAGTYCAACATAAAAATATTCTTCTATATGAAAAGAGAAAATTAAGTGAACTTAACATTTTGGACATGATCTAGATCCCACTCAGCAGATAGCAGAACGTGTGTGATCAATGTTGCAGTAAGTTAACTTTGCTAGTAATGAAGACCCTGAGTAAATCTGCTTTCTAGTACCACACGAAATCTCATCAAGAAAGTACACAACTGCATCATAATGCAAACAGTTCATATCTCCTCCTTTTTTAAATAAGAGAAAATTAAAAGTCTGCAGCTAAATTATCTGCAACGATGAATTTCATGAACACAACTTRTCTCATATTACTGAATTGTAAGGATGGACACTTCAGCAAAAACACAGCTGATTTCAAAGAAACAAAAATTCTGTACCTAAGGTCCTTGTATATACCAAGTATGAAAGAAAATGAAAGCAAAGATTTAATCAAAATGGTAACTGATATTGTACRTGATATGGAAGCATTAAACATCTTCTGTGAGTTCTCTATTGCAAAAAAGATGAGGAAATGAAGAAACTATGTGATTGTAATGCACATTATCATTTGCTCACATAACAAATCAGCTTCCAAGAATGTTTATACTCTTCCAAAGCAAGTAATTAATTTCGGTTTTGAAAACTGTTTGSTGAGTGAATGCCCTGTGCTAACAGCTAATACATTTGAACACATCTTTTACTTAGGCATTTCCATGACCCAAAACATTTTATCAACCAACGTGCTTGAACTCACTGCCCTGTATACTATGGAATTACATGTATGACAAGATGCAGAGGCTACAAATTACTTTCAAAGCCCACCTAAAAAAGATATTTGAGTTTGCAAGTTAACCCAAAACCAAAGATGCTGTTGTTTGCAAACTGGCAACCAGACTTTCAAGAAACAGAAACACCTGAGAGAAGACTCTAGGTTTTTTTAAAAGAGCATTCCAGAGATAATCTGTCCCCAATTTCTTAGGTGTTGGACCACAGAATAGTGCAATTTATTTAAAGTATGTTGAGAAATAGTTTATAATTCAGGCTGATTGTGAAGAGCTGACAGAAAATGCCACATCCATATTTTTCACGAACTGCATAGAAGTGTGAGTATTTTAATAAATAACCAGAAAATATGAGATAAGTAACATTTGAAAAGAACATAAGAAAATAATCARTTTACTATAAAACAAAAAAATAACGTGATTTCTAAAGCTCCTTGTAAAAATGAGAAGTCTTTAAACAGATGATTTTAAACAGTTTTTGGTTTTTTTTTAATTAAAAAGAACATGATATRAAGTTGGTCCTCCAGAATTAATGTAACTGAATGCAATCAGATTTCCAAAGAAACTCTGAAAAATATTATTATTTAAAATTTWAAAAAATGTATTCCTTACTCATCTGTGATTCCAAAAACGGAAAAACAATGTCACTGATAGCTTGTTTCAGGTTCTGGTCCTGTCACTGGGGACCACTGGAAAGAGCCTGGCTTTGTCCTCTAATGCACCCTCCCTGCAGGTATTAATATGCATTGGCATTATCCCCCCTMGCCTTCTCTTCTCCAGCCTAAATAGTCTCAGCTATCTCAGCCTTTTCTCATGCAAAGGATACTCCTGTTCCTTCATTATCTTAGTGGCCCTGTGTTGGATTCTGTCCAGTATATCCACATCTCTCTTGTACCAGGGAGTTCAGAACTGGACAGAGCACTCCAGATGTGGCCTCACCAGTGCTGAGAAGATGGCAAGGATCACTTCTGTTGACCTGCTAACAGCTTTCCTCCTAATGCAGCTCAGAATATCGTAAGTCACCTTTGCAGCTAAGGGCAAATTGCTGACTTTTGTTCAGCTTGGTGTCCACGGAGCCCAGGCTTCAGGAAAGCTGGTTTACATCTAGTCAGCCTGCAGCATGTTGTGGTTCAAGGGATTACTCTTCCCCAAGTACCAGACTCTGGAATTCCATTTTTTAAAATACATGAGGCTCTTGTTGGCCCTTTCCTGCCACCTGCTGAACTTCCTCTGCATGGCACAGAAGCACTGGCAAATGAGGCACTCCTCCCAGTGCCAGACTACCAGGAAACTTGCTGAGGGCACAGTGACCCAACATCCTAATTATTACTAAAGATGTTAGATGGGATTGGACCACTATATTGAATCTGAGGTACACCATTGAGGACTTTATGCAACCACTTTCTACCCTCTGGTAACAGTGATTTAGCCAGTTTTCAATCTACCTCTCTTTCTGCTCAACCAGCCCCTGCTTCTTCAGCTTCTGTAAGAGGATCCTCTGGGAAACAGTGCCAACAGCCTTCCTGCTGTCAAGGCAGGCAATATCTACTGTTTTCTTTTCATCTACCAAGCCTGCCACTCCCTGCTAGAAAATTGTAGTTGCTCAAACCACACTTCCTTTTGGTGAACCCACGCTCACTGCTTCTGGGCATCTTTTTGTTGTACACATGCCTGGAAATGATATCCTGGAGCGGTTGATCCACCAGCTTCCCAAAGATCATGTTGAGATCTGGCTGGCCTCTTCCTGCCCTTCCTAAGCACAGAATTGCAATCTTCAGGCACCTTTCCAGGTTACCATGRCATGGTATGTTATCACTGACAAACTTGGAGTAGTCTATCAATGATACCAGCCAGCTCCCTCTGCACTCGTGCCTAYGGCAGAGCTCTACAATTTAACTATTTTCTAACTCAGTCTTCCTCACTCAAGACTTTCTACCTGATCTCTGAGGCCTACTGAGGGCTACTCTCACTAGTAAACCCTGAAGTAAAGAATGCATATAGTACCTTAACATATTCTATGCTCTGTTCCACCAGGGCCCCTTCCCCATTCAGCAACAAGTTCACATTTCTGCTAGTCTTCTTTTTATTTCCCGTGTGCTTATAGAAGTCTTTCCAGTGTCCCTGCCTGTGGTAGGGAATTGGAAATAGTTTTAAGGATCTTTAAGATCCCTTCCAACCCAAACTGCTCTATGACTCTATGATTTGTTTTTCAACATCCCTTACCAGATTCAATTCCAAATGGATTTTGGTTTTCCTACTATGTCTCTGCATGCTTAGAYAGTGTCTCTGTGTTCTTTCCAGGTCACCTGCCTTCCAGGCTTCCACTTTTTGCACACTCCTGTTTATACTCCAGTTTTGTGAGAAAATTGTTGTTTGTCCATGCAGACCCATTTGGTCTCTCTGTTTCAAGTTTTGACCACAGAACTCTTATGTGCATGTTTCATGAATGTTTGCATTAATTTATTTYTTCTTAATGAACTAAACAATAGAGGCAAACATTGCACTTTACATTTTTCCAACTCATCCTGTTCTTTTTCAGGAAGGATARTGCAAATGCCAGCTTATCACCAGGCCTTAAATCTTTAAACTTCTATCTACTACATGATGTCTTAAAATGCATTTGTCTTCTACAGGAAAAGATGGTGGTTTGTTTTGTTTTGTTTTGCTTTTCATCTCAGTAACACAGCATCATTGGGCATTTTTGTCCTGATTTTCACTCCCAAATGTTTAAGTTTCTAGAAGATGTCTGGGAAGCTGATCAGTCCTTCACCAAGACAGGCTACTTTAAACATTTTTTAGTAATTTGCAGGAAAACAATGTTAAGACATCTTTGCCATCTTCCATCCTGCTTAAAACAAAGATGTATAACACCTTACTTTACAGCTCATTAACACAATCACCTGCTATCTGTGAATGTCTAGGAGCTTTACAGAAACATGTGTTGTTCACAACATATCACAATTTAAATAACTAAACAGACATGGATTTCAAAATTCACCAGGTCTTCCGCTGATTAGTACGTAATAGCAATGGTCTACGTGGAAAGTTTAACATTTACCTTTCCCAAACTGAACAAACAAATACTACTTAGTTCCTGAACTTGTCTACTCATTTATTTATAGGATGGAGAAAAGACTAATGTGTTCATTTCCATTTGAGCAAGCACCACACTTATTAGAGATCTTCTATGCAATTAACACATACTGCTGGACTATGTCCTGTTTCTGGCCAGGACAAGGTTCATTTTTTCCGTAGTCATGATGCAGCATGGCTAGAGCCCTGAGGTTTTTCTGTATCACCTAAAGTAATTTTCCAGACTGCACATTTTCTGGTCTGTAAATGTGGTGTGGATGACACTGAGGAGATCTGGTAGCAGTAAGAACATTCTTTCCTTAACATACACAGGAAATTCAAAATTGTCAAAAGCTGTTATAACAGGGCTGAAAAAGCAAAAAAGAGTGAAAAGCTGGGAAAAATCATCCTCCCCTGTTCCCCTTCCAGACTGGGTGCAATTAATGAATGGACTCTCAGTGCTGGAAGTGAAGGCAGGAGAACAGCACTGAAGACTCGTTCCAAAYGAACCTCACTGCCCTCCATGTTATCAGGAAATAAGCTGATATTACAGGTAGAGCAACAAAGCAATCCTGATCCTTCTCCCTACTCTAAAAACATCATCACAGGGAGCACGTATTGCATATATGAACATACATAGGCTAAGTAGCACGACCATGTGATCATACCAAGCAACACAGTGACCAGCAAGTGCCTACCTACTACAACRAATGCTTGGATCAAATTTGTTTCCAACAATTTCAGGCAGATCTGTTGTTATCTCAACCGTTCATGGCCCCCTGGTTAAGAGCCACATAAGGCTGTAATCATCTACGAATGGTGTTCCCCAGTTTAGTGCTCCCATCGAAACASCCAAACCATGCACTGCTCACTCACCCCATTCTGCCCCCTGCATCAGGCTCCAGAGGAGAATTGGAGGCACAAAAGATAAATGRTTGAAATATGAACAATTTACTGGAAGAAACAATGAAAGAAGACAATTAAAAATAACAGCAACAATTCTAATGAATGACAGACTATACAAGACAAGGCAAATGATTCACATGGAAAGCCCCAACCATAGCTGACTCCCTYCACACACCATGACCGGGAAAGGGTGATCTATTAGTGCACCAAGACAAGTGGGACACCACAGAGCAAGAAGGCATCCAGAACCTGAGAGAATTAGCCCTGCTGAGGGTACTCTCTAAGGATTAAAAAAGCAAGCAATCCCCTGGAGAAGCAGGTGAAGTCCAGTACACACACAGCACGTGTCACCATTTATCACAGAGTGAGCCATGGCTGTGTGACAATTCACAGGCAGTGATGTAAGGGAAAGAAAGAGAGCAAAGGCTGGATATTTGGTTACCAAAGTCCARCTATGTGAAGGAAGTATCTCTCCCCCTCTACAGCCCTATGTTTCATCTGTGAAAAGACTGCCCAAGGACCTGCAACAATTTAAAGAGGAAATGTCCAATGCCCCACCAGTGCAGACCTGAGTCTCTGATTGGAAGCAAATGCCCCCCTGCTTGAGAGAGAGGGTACACACCATGAGATAACCTGGAGGGCACGTGAAGAGGTGGGATGGAAAACCMACCTCTGGCCTAACAGCATGGGGATGTGACTTGAGAGGAAGAGCAACCACCACAGGAAATTCTTCAAAACAGATGTCACCCCAGTTTCCAGTGGCCATTCTGAGACAGAATAGCAGGGATGATGTTACTTCTGATTCTCTTGAAGGGATCTCCAAGAAGTGGAGAATATTTACAAGTGAGAAACAAGTGCTATGACCATAACTAGGGGGTCAGCCAGGTGGATGAAAGAGGCAGTCAGATCTATTGGACAGTGTGGATCCAATGCACTACTCCAGGGACATCAGCCATGAGTGCCTGCTGCAGCTCTCAAGCAGCTGACAGCAAACCAGCCCTTCTGCCCTGAAAGACATCAARGGTGGATAGAACCCACAGTCATGGGCTAAATTAACTCAACAGACACCTTGGAATAGGAACTGAATATGGAAATGAAATCTATTGCATATATGTGTATATACATAAAATACATATATAATTGGAAAGTGTAGGATTTGAGCATGATGTAGATGGTACAGAGTAAGGGCCATTTCCTCTTGTCCTCTCACTGCAGGCAGGGTGGAAGAGACAGCCACCACCTCACCACAACCACGTTTCAGATATTTGTAGTGAACAACGAGGTCCCTCCTGACCCTCCTCAAGAGCAAACAAAATCAGTTCCCTTCAGCCACTCCTCAGAAGAYATATTTTTCAGATCTTTCACAAGCCTTGCTGCCCTTTTGCYGGACATGCTCCAGCACCTCAGTGTCCTTTATAAAACTGAACACAGTACTCAAGGTGCAGCCTCACTGAAACCAAGTACAGAGAGACAATCACTTAGACCCCAGCCCTACACTATTCTTCAAACACACCAAGATGCCATTTACCTTAAATCACAACTGGGCCGCAAGCCCATGGAACTTTGCGTAGGAGACTGCAGTCTGAATTTCTATCTTTAATTTATTGTCATCAGAGTTGTAACAGATTATTATTTTTAAGGCTTAAAAAGCAATCCTTGCAGAAGAGAAAATGCCACATCTAAGAAGACAAYGCATCTCATACCTAGATTTATATGTTAAATTAATATTGTATGCATAGTAGCCCTGATGAAAAATTATTTACCTCTCTGTAATGAAGATCTTTAATGTAAACAGTAGCATGCATTTTTTTAAGAGACTGKTTTTTCAAAGTTCACTACTTTACAAATAAACTAGCATAATATTTATATATTAGAATAAAAAGTACCATTTTTCTCACTTCTTCATAATACAAGAAAATCTGGAAACAAATGATAAACAAGTGGAAGTATGAAAATTTATAAATGTATTTTAATGTTTTGAGTTAAAACTATGTATTTGCTCACAGAAAAGCAAGGAGAGTATTCCTATTTCTACTGCTCTCATTTCATTACTCTGTGGAATCTTGTGCCACATTTGTAGGAGTAAATGCTGATAGCAGTTGATCTCTTTTATTAGGACTACAAATCCAGATATTTTTTTAAACAAATGTAAAAAAAAAATTGAAAAAAAACTCAATCATGACTATCAATTTGTTGTTACATATCCAACATGATTAATCTGGTACAAATATTCCATTTAGTTTCCTTTTAAAAAAACAACAAATTTCCAGACAGAACTTAATAAAAACATATCATAGACCTACAAAATCAGTGTACATTTCTTAAATAATTTACAATACTTTGATCACTGGAAGGTTTAATACAATACTGTTGATTCAAAAGAAACAYTAAAGTACTCTCATATAGAGCACTTCTTTACTGCAGTAATTCTGCATTGTGATCTGTAACYATTTGCAAAATGTGGTAAAGTCGCACCCAGTAAATTAAGTTAAACTTTAATACAAAATATTAGGAGCTAKAACTTTTCAAACAGTACTGCAGAAGAGAGGAGTTAATGTATAACCTGAATCTTGAAGAACTTGAAAAATGAAGATGTTCACTGACTCTCTGATAAACAGCACAAGAGAGAACCGAGCTCCATATTTATCCTCTTGAGTAATAATGTAAGAGATCAAAATCTCATTCCTGAGAATAATCACATTGTTATCATAAGTCTGTCATTCGAAAAAACATCCATATTTTATGTTCTCTGCTATAAGATATTTGTGCTTTCTTAACATGCATGAATATTCTTCCGGAAATAAATCCGTATTTTAAATGCTGCCTTATCCAAAATATTAAAATATAATTAATGTTAGAGACCAAAAAATATAATTATTGTGACAACAATACAATTATTAACAAATAAAAATGTGCTAATCACGTTATCAAGCTCTGAACAACTTAGAATATGGCTGCATCACTGGATTTCTCGAAGACCCCACAAAGCTGGTCACAAATACCAATGACAGASTGCTAAGAGAGCTCCCTCCCTCCTGTTTCTTTGGCCTCCACTGTAGGTTTCAGAAAGCTACTCGTTAGCACTTAGTTTCTGTAACCTTAACTGGCATAGGAAATTTCAAAAACTATACCAAAACTAAATTATCACAATGTATAAAAATTTATTTCCCCACAGCTAAAAAGGTACAGGTGCATCTAGTCATTTATAGCCCTGTACTGTGTTATGTAATTACAGTATCTTAAATAATAATTATAAGAGTGAATGAGAACCTGCATATACTTATATATACAYATTTACAGCTGCAAGGGAGGCAGTAAAAGAAAGGTTCTTTTTCCCTTAAAATCCCTCTAGTTCCAGCAGATATCAGGGATATGGAATGACTCTGGAAAAGCCTAAAAYGCCCCCATAAATCCTCCTACAGCTACTACAGAAATTGCCACWGAAGAGCCTCAGAATACCAGGGCACAGAAAAGAAGACTCCTTTGGACTTAATAATTAAAAAACTCAAACACACAAAACTGTCCTTCAGAATTAAATAATATTAAAATATACAAAGGCTGGAATATTTCTATGTAACTCCATTCTGTCTATCTACCTGAATCTTGTCTTTCCTCTCAGCAACAAATTTTATCTCAATCARAAACATTTACATACATTTTGCAAATAATTCAAATAATCTGCAATGAACATAAGCATCTCCAGTACCTCTATTCAACACATGCTTTTATGGTTACCTGAAATGTCAGCTCTTGGAGCCTGCTCAGTGGCATGGTAAAAACTAGACTAACTTTTCGAAGGAAAAGACTAATTGTGAGGGTATCTTTTCAAACGCCCACAGTGAATTCAACCTATCATATGGTTCCACAATATTCTGCTACACAGCCATATCTATCACATGATGACACTTTTGTAGATGACTCTCACTGCCTAGGTAATAACTTTGAACAATTCMTGTGCCCTTTGTCCATGAGCATCTCTTATGGGTCATAATCTAATGGTGCAAGCCCTAGAAAAGCTTTAAGTATTGAATATTTATATATGGAAATGCACAACCTGCTTTGCCATTGACCTCATACTACTACCAATCAAACTGTGAAATTTACTAAAATTATAGTTCCTTGACTCTTCAGATAGGAATCAGATGAGAATTTTATTAGCAAGTACCTTATGCATGCAAAGTCAAAGAAATATCCAGAAAAAAAGACATAAGTAAGTTCCCAGCTTTCAAAAAACAAGGATATCACCCATACCTCACCCACATGAGCCTCAAGAAGATCACATTCCACACTATTAGATGAATGCTAGTATTATATTGGGACTAATATTGAGACTTCAATATTAGATYATGAATACAAGCTCAACCAGGTAGTTCTAAGTCTTCCTGGAGACATTTTGTAAGAGCTTCAGTATATTTACACAAATTTTAGGGAACGGTTTTTATTAGACTTACATTACTATGTTTTATACATGCTTGGCTGACTTCCTTTGTGGACCCTTCAAACCTTACAACTATTAACAAAYTTATGCCTGCACAGAAGAAAAATGCAATTGACTCTAAAACAAGACTGAAAGGTAGGAAAAGCATATATATATATAGACACACATTCAATATATATATATATTTTTTTTGGTATATATATGTTTAGTTTATATGTGTATAAATATCTGGAAGTTGATCTAGATGTGACTTTGCACCCTTCTCTTTTCTTATTTGTGTTTTCATTTGTTTTCTTATTTGTTGTTTCATTCTTATCTGTTCTCATTTCCTTTTGCATACAAAATAATATCCAGGTAAGTTAACAATATGGCTGGGAAAGACAATAAAAACTTTTCAGCAAGTAGTCTTACATCTTAGAAGGCAAAACTCACACACTTGCTAGAACACCCACAACTTTTCTTAAAAGGATTCATTAATACTCTCAAGCAACAGCTTGTATTTGCAGGTCTCATTGACTTCAAAAGCACCTCTGTTGAATTGTATCTCCTCTTTACAGATGGAAAACCTGAAGTGGAAAGAAAAAATACTCCAGAATTCTACAGGTCTGTTTCCCTAAACATGTTCCCATGTTTAACATGTGTTTCTTTCAACAAAAACAGTTCAAACATTGCAATATGATGTTACACAAACACAGAAACATGCTTTCTGTTTTTAAAATGTCTGTGTGGTAATAAGAGAAAAGAATCAGTATTCTCAAATTCTAGGCCTGATTGTCACTAAACCCTTTTGAAATGGGGAACAAGTCAATGAAAACTATGCACTTTCAAGTCCATCCTCATAGAAAGACACATAGATGAAATGTAAAAGTCAGAAAAAGTTATGGATAACAGTAAGAGACAAAATCTAAGAATGTGTGGTTTTTTTAAGTAAATTTAAGTGGCAGGATTAAAAATAAATCAACTGCGCTTTGCAGGGTTGTGATTTCTGAAGAATAGAATAACCCTCCAGCAAAAATCAAGAGGTGTAAAACACAAGAATCCTCAGAAAAGCCTCAGAGGCCACAATTCTGCTGCTTCAGCAACTGCGAAAATCAATGCAACTTTTCAGCTCAGTTTTTTGGTTTAGTAAGCATCTTCTTATTTGCCTCTGCAAATAAGACAAATCGACTGCAATTCTTCGAAATTCCATTTTTGTTTTTAATAAACAAAATATTGAAGCACTGGTAAAGATCAGAAAGCTTCTTGGAAGCTTTAATATCCTGTCTGTTGCTGTATTTGGAACTTYTATCTGTGCACAATAACCGCACTGTGTATACAGGTAGAAAGCAGCCAGACCACGGGCAGAAGTAGAGGGAAAAGAAAGAAGATTTGCAACAGACTTCAAAATACAAGGATACTTTTATTGCTACTGAGGTGAACTTTTACTCCATGTAAAGCACTGCATACTCTCACGGGTGTTTGGAATTTCTCCTAGGAAATTCTGAATAGCTGCATTCCCACCTCCACAAGCAGTTTAAGGTCACTTCTAGTGAGGAGAACTTAAGACCCATTGAAAAGAGCCAGCARCAAAAGCACTACAGGGTGTCTGCACACAGCACAAAAGAAATCAGAGTTATTCAGTTTGTTTTCCTACAAAAGCTTGAAAATGATGAGGTATTACAACCTAAAGGTTAAAAATATTTATTACTGTAGCTTTTAAGAATTTAAGAAGAAAACCAGTATGATTTAAATATCAAAAGCCCAAAYAATTAACAAGTATTGTAATATATTTAGGCACCCATGATACATTTTTCATCACTGTATTCATTTTTAGAAGTATCCACTCAATATGCTTTATTGAGAACACTGTATTAAACTAGTCCAATTAGGGCATAGTGAACTGAATCTGAATGAGATCCACTTAAAATAATAGGCCTAAAATTGCACAGAATAGAAGCTTTTTGCAAATTTATACTTTCTCTTAATATCTAGTACAATATCCTTAGGCATGTTTAATCAGCACTTACAATGTTAATAATAACAGCAATAATAATAGAACATTAAATCCGTTTTGGGCTTTTGGTAGGTTGAGACAGCAGTTACATTTCAACAAAAGAGCTAAGCAAAATGATTGATTGTTCAATTATGGATCTGCCCTGTGATAGAGACATGGTGCACTGCAAAGGTATCAATTCCCCTAAAGGAAATGGAAAGTTTTCTGTTGCATAGAGTGATCACCACAACCAAGAATGAACCTCATTTCAAATTACAGTTGAGTGAAAACCAGCAGGACAAGAGCAAAAGGACATCTAACAAAACTAATGTGAAAATAGTTAAGCAAGGCTCCTGGAAGAGTGCTACTGGGAAGAAAATTGCCAAGATTTTTAGCTCTGTTTTGCATTACAGTGTCATGAATGGGAGGAAAAAAATGCTAGGATTCACAATGTGTAGAAAAAAATCTTAAATACCACATAGTATAGAAAACGTATTTTCAGAGCAGTTGTAAGAATGTTGAAATTACCTTTTTTTGTTCTTTAAAAGTCAAAAAGGTACTTATTTTTTGCAGAGCACCAACCCAGACAGTTCAGAAAGCTTGACTGAACKCACAGCTTGCATAGCAGAAAACATGACCATCTCCACAATGTAGCAGCTCTATGAAATGACATTTCTTATGCCTGGTAGATGCAGTAATACCAGTACAGATAGAGGAATCTTATCCTGAAGGAGAAAAACAGTATAAAAAATGCTATTGTATACTGACTGCCTGATTTCAAATTCTACCAAACTGTGCTTCATAGAGCTTCTGTAACAATTAATTTTACTGGCTATGTCCGTACATCCTTCTTGAAGCAGAACAGGCTCACGTTGCCCACTAAGCCATAACAGGCCTAATCTARCCCACAGAGAATTTAACGTTTAAGATAGTCTGTCAGTTTATTCCSAGGACAAAACTTAGTTTTTAATTAAACACTGTGGCCAGAGCAGATTTTAAAAGGTCTGGCTGTCACTCTAATTTCAGTTTCTAAGTCYAGAAGAGAAAAAGCACAGTACTTTCAGATATTTAGCAGAAAAATAATTATAATTAATTTCAAATATGCAATATTGTAAATATTTGCCACAATACTATTACAGAAATTGAAAATTCTTTACTACCCATAAATAAAGCTAAGGATAGTAAAGGAAATCATCACGAAGCAAATAAGGTATTTTTTCAGTTAAAAATTCCTGAATTTTATAGACACTGGTCCACATGGTGGTGAAATTCAGTTACACAAATTTAATTTCTGAAATTAATTTGGTTGAGAAAGGTCAACATAGTTAAAGAAGTAAGACAAAATTACAATACACAGCATTAAGCAATACAATACTATTTCAACGTGACTTTTTTCTATTTAATTAAGTTAATTCAAGACAATAGCAAAAAAAAAATTAAGAAAAAAAAAGCTTGCATTTACTATCACAAGGAACCTTCTGCAAAGTATATGAAACTTTCCACCATGAAAGACACATGCAAGTTGTCCAGGCAAAAGCAGCAAGCTCTGCTGAAAGTGACAGAAGAGAACAGCTTGAATTTGTTTCGTGAAGATTCTCTTTGGTGGAGCAGAGCTATCTCAAAGAGAGAGAACTCTGAAATTTTCAAYAGCCTTAACACACATACACAGCTCAGGAGCCAAAAAGCCCACRTGGTCTCAGAGTTCAGGCCTACCCAGCAATAGCAGAAGCAATACAAAACACAGAAATTCTTTGGCAGGAGAAATGAAGGCATAACAAAGTTATTTCTTTCAAACTGTCCTTCAGGAATAGTATTAGACACTAAGCACTGGTTTTA
This sequence comes from Malurus melanocephalus, assembly GCF_030028575.1. NCBI lineage: Eukaryota > Metazoa > Chordata > Aves > Passeriformes > Maluridae > Malurus > Malurus melanocephalus. The sequence goes on from NW_026623426.1 coordinate 233,545, forward strand.
GGGAGTAATTGGTTTTTTTCCTGAAGTTCTACATAGATGAGAACATTGTCCATGCCTCGTACAACAGGAAAGCAGGAGAAGCTCCTTTCCAATACTTTTGGATCTCATGTCACTGTTGCATGGCAAGCATTTGCCACTGTTAGCTATTAAATACAAGAGAAAAATGGTGACAGCAGAACTATATGGAGAGTGTTGCAAGGTGGTCCACAGCATTTCTGAAGCCAGACAACCATCTAACTATGCCATTCTCCTGAACAAACCAAATCAAATCATATAGCTCAGATAAAACTGCATTAAAACTATATTCTGTCTCACCATCAATCAACTGAAAATTTTAAAAAGTTGAGTAAAAGTAGAATTGTGATACAGTCACAAAATGCAGGATCATGTATTTTTCCAGAGGACTCATTTCAGTTAGTCCATTAAAAAAAATGCCCAAAGAGACAGAAGTGAGATTGTGTGGCATGCTTAACAAGGCCTGCAAGACATTCTTAACTTCTTAGCCTTTATTTTACAACATAAGTACTTTTTGTTTACTTTCTAGTATAGTATACAGGAGATTTTTATCTGAAGCAGAACATACAAATACTCAAAATATCCGTTCAACATTAGTTAATTTTAAAATATCACTTTCTTTTCAGTCTTTTCGTAGGATCACTGAATCATAAAATGAAGAGATCTCAGAGAACACCTGGTGCCAACAACCCTGCCATGGTGTGGGACAGCTTCCACTAGACCAGGTTACTCAAAACTCCATCCAACCTGGCATCCATCACTTCCAGAGATTGGGCACAAGAGTGGAGGGGGACACACAAAACCTTCAATCTGCTGTTCACGCTTCTTTTGATACAGCCCAGAATAYCTCTGGGGTTTCTGGGCTGCAARTCACATTGCCCAATCACACTGCGTTTCTTGCCAACCAACACTCTCAAGTCCTCCTCCTCAGGTCTGCTCTCATCCTGTTCTTCACCCAGTCTGTGTTTGTGCTTGGGATTGCCCCAGCACAGGCACACAACCCTACACTTGGCTTTGTTGAACTTGGTGAGGTTTRCATGGGCCCACCCCTAAAACCAGTCAAGGTCCCCTCTGAATGGCATCCCTGTCCTCTGCCATGTTGTCATCTGGCTTGCGCTCAATCCCACAATTCAAACAGTGCCAGTTCCCTTGTGACCCCCATGGAACCCCATGTGTTCCTGGTGTCCATTCAAGCTGTTAGCCATTGACTCTAACTCAGGAACACAATCATGCAGCCAATCCTCACCCATTGACCGCTGCATCTACCCCTGTCTCTAATTTCAACACAAGGATGTAGCACAGCAGTGCCAAATGTGATTCCAGGAAGTTGATGTCAGCAGTTGACGTCGCTCTTCCCTTATCCACCAATGCCGTGATCCCTCACAGCAGGCCTGAAAATTTGTCAGGCACAATTTGCCCTTAGTRAAGTTATATTAGCTGTCATCCATCACCTCCTTATTTTCCATGTTCCTTAACAGTTTCCAGGAGGATATGCTCCATAAATCTTGCTGGGCAGAGAGGTGAGACTAAGCAACCTATAGGTCGCCATGCTTTCCTTTCTTCCCTTTGAAAAACAGGGGATTTTCCTCCTTTTCCAGTCAGTCAGAACTTCACCAGACCACCATGACTTCTCAAATATGATGCACAGCGGTTTATTTTCCTCAATGCAGATGCCACTCATCTGGTTCCACGGCATCAGACCTGATTTCCTCCTACAGCAGGCAGTTCTTCATTCTCCCAGTCTTGGCCTTTGCCTTCTGTGACTTGGGTGGTGTAGCTAAAACTTGTAAAAAGAATTTGTAGAGTACTTCAGCCTTCTCCATGTGCAGGGAAACCAGGTCTCCTGTTTGAGTGTTCTCTTCCAGAAAGGGCCTACACTTTCCCTCATTTCCTTCTCTCACTGACACATATATAGAAGCTTTTCTTCTTGYTCCTTACGTCCCTGGGAAAATTTACTATCAGCGCTTTAGCTTTCCTAACCTGTTGCCTGGCTGCTCAGAGAACTTCTCTGTATCCCTCCCAAGCCACCTGTCCTTGCTGACACCCTCTGCATGGTTCCTGTTTTTGTGTGTGTTTGTCCAGGGGCTCCTTCTTCACCAATGCAGGTGTCCTGGAATTCTTGCGTGACTTCCACTTTGTTGGGATGGTAAGCTTGTAGAAGGTGAATACTAAAATATTTACCAGCTTTCTTGGGTCCTTCATCCCTTTAAGACTTTATCCCATGGTAGTCTACCAAGCAGATCCCTGGAGAGGCCAAATTCTTTGCTCTGGAAACAGTGAGCTTGCTGTGCACCCTGCTAAATGCCTTAAGGATGTTTGATTCCACTGTTTCATGGTCACTGCAGCTCATTCTGCTCTTGAGCATCACATTCCTCATGAGCCCCTCATTGGTGAGAACAAGGTCCAGCACAGCCCCGTTCCTCATTGGTTCCTCTATCATTTGGAAAAGGAAGCCGTCACTGGCGCACTCCAATAATCTCCTGGACTGCTTGTGCCCTGCTGTGTTGAGCCTCCTGCAGGTATCAGGGTGGGTGAAATCTTCCCTAAAGGCCAGAACTTGTGAATGTGGGGCYATTCCTTTCTAGGTGAGGCCTCACCTACCTGGTCATCCTGGATGGGTGGCCATTAGCACCTCATCATCTCCCCTGGCTGTCCTTCCTGAAGAGACTGTATCCTTCCAGYCCAACACTCCAGTCACAGAAGCCATCCCACCACATCTCCATCACACCAGTAAGAGTGCAGCCCTGGAGGTGCATGCACACCTCCTCCTGTTCATTCTCCATGTATTTCCACAGACTCCCTTAAGCTGACTCACTGGCTGGATTATGTGGAATTCCTTTGTGYTGCTCTTCAGGTGCTGTCCTGCTGATCTGTGATCCCTCTCCAGGCTCTGGGCATCTCTCGCAGGCACTGGCATCAACTGTTAGGAGAGGGATGGGTTGAGGTTCCCCTCCCCCTGTAACTTTAGTTTGAAGCTCTCTTCAGCACCCTGGCATGCCTGTGAACAAAAATGCTCTTCTCCTCTTACAGATGGACCCCATAAGTCCCCAGMAGACCAGGCTTCTCAAAACAAGTCCTGTGGCCTAAGCATTCTCTGGCTGTGGCTCCAGTTCGGTAACAATTTATTCATCTGCTGCATTCAACTGGACCTTTTAAACCTATTCCCTTTTAATGGGCGGATTGAACAGTTCAAGCTCTGGAGCCCTGTACCATTACTCCCAGAGCTCTGTAATCCATCTGGATACTCCTTGGATTGYTCCTGACTGTATCACTGGTGCCTATACGAAATCACAGCCATGGCCTAGCTCTTCCTTACCCACAACAGGCTTCCTAGGTAATCCTTTCCTCGACTTTTTCTCATCCTTTACACAATTTCAGGTTTCTCTTTCCCAAGGCTGTGATTTATGGCTGACATACAGCCTTYCTGCTGCTACGGCTCTCCTCTGTCACCCACTTAACTTTCTTTAAATCACATTTAAACTGTAATTTTCGCCCTAATTTATAGCCAATTTTGTATGAGAACAAGACGTTTTAGGAATGTTAATGAGATATGGTGGCTTTAACATGTAGGTCTCTAGATCAAAGTCATCCGTAAGCAGCATAGGCTGCTGAAAATTTGGTGGTGTTTTTAATAAACTGTGGGAGCTACACTGATAAGCCTTCATGAGATCTGACGTGGTCAGACATACACATCACAACATTATATAAAATAGCACGATATCTGTTTGGAACTGGCAGCAGAAAGGTTTGGGACATAAAGATTCCAAACTCATAGATTACTCTGTCAGGCAACAGTAAAACTACCTCAGCCCACTGATGTGCAAGAATATTCATCATCTACAGAATCTGCAATAAATCTGGTATTTCACACAACGTTGTTGCATTAATCAATACATAGATTTTTATTAAAAACTACTAAATATCCTTGTGCTTTATGAAATTGCACGTGAAGGACAGCATGCCAAAATTGCGTATTTGATTATAATGTTTAATTGGTTACCCATCCTTTCTATATTTATGTTTTTGTTTATCTAGGGCAATCTTATTCATCTATTTTAATAAATTTAATGTTCATTAGAGCAACAGAGAAAAAAGAGCACTAAGAGCAATAATCATGYTTCATGTAAACAGATGCCATCTTAAACTGCACGCTGAGCTCTAATTGAACATGTTTCGGGGCTGTCATTGCATCCCTTGTATGAGAGGTTACATTTATTCTATTGCTGAAAAAATTCCAAAAAAGTCATGAGATTAATTAATATGCATGATTTGAAATATATGGAATCTATTGTCTGGGTTCGGCGATGGAAGCAGAGCAAGTCAGATGCTGAAAATAAATTACATGATAATGTCCAGCTCCTGGTGYTATTTAATGCTACGTTGTAGGTGAAAACAACATTTATTCAAACACTTCGAGTCCCAAATACCATCTGAATTATGATCTAATGTATTCAAATGATGCCACATGAAAAGGCTGTTAACAATACAGTGAAGGTACAAATATATTCCTTAGAAAAATAGCCCTGTTGTTCATTTTATAAGAATAAAGGAACCAGTTTATAAATTGTAAAAAAATACTTTAAAGTCCAACACGTAGAATTTGATTTTGGTAAACACGACTTCAAATTTGAATATAGCTGTCAATTTTCTTATTTCATCTTTCCAAGGCTCCTAGTGAAAACTTTTCTGTATTAGTCAATCTGTGTTCAATTGGGTACRTTACTGGAAGTCTCCCAGGAGAGCTCACAAGGCTTACCAGGCAAAGCACTCTGCATTCCATTCRACACCGTCCATGCCTGTGCAACAACTGACACGTGTCAGATCCATCAGCCCTCGTACAGATCTCACATATCCAAATGGTCCCATTTCTCACRCATGCACAACTGACTGAAGGCTGACTGCAACAGCAGAGCAACATATCCTTACTCTGTTTAATAACCACTTAAGCAGCAGCAGCAGAYGTGAAAAACTAAGTTTTAGATTCATTAGGTGCCCTTCCCAAAGAACCTTGAAAGTACTAACATTTTAGGATGGTTTTCCATATTTTACGTTCATTCCTCAATGAAATGGATTCAAGAAGACCATGAAAGATCTTGATTTTGCACCACAGTATTTATCGTTATTTATTATTTATTTATATAGGAATAATATTCATCATGTATTCTGCAAGATAAAATTTTGCTTGGGGGAATAAAGAAAGACAAAAAAAATAGTGAAAGAAGAACTGGTCAGAAGCAGCTTGCTCCAGAAGTATTTCAAATTTTTGCATGATTACAATGCGAAATGCAAGGAATTTTATGCTTTACCTTATTCTAAATATAAAGGAGTGTCACTTGAGACTTGTTTCCTTTTTTTGACTAGTATTTTAAAATCCTTTTATAAAAAGGCAGAAAGTGAAAGAAAAAGAAAGTTAAAAGGTAACAGAAGACTGCCAAATTTCTATCCTCTCAGTAATGTAATTCAAAGATGGGAAAATCTTTATTGGGAAATCTCAGGTGTCACATCACTGATGGAACATTTCTGTTTAAAACTGTTAGTACTTAATCATGAATTCTAGTTTTAATTCCTGTTAACTCCAAACAACCAATTTGAACATCAAAAATGTTAAGTTCAAATTTGTAACAAAAAAGATTTAMTAGTTGCAGTCAGAAGTTGCTACCCTCCACAGTAACACTGGATCACTAAAGAAACTAAAGACAAAAAATGGTGGGGTTTTTTTTCCAGTAAACCTCCTGCAAATTAATTAATGTATATGGCAACTTTGAAGAAATTAGGTTGAGGTTCAAATAGCTTTTTTTTTKTTTTGTTTTTCCTACAGGCAAGGAATTGTCAGGGTACACTGTGCAGATGGAGTACCAAAAAATGCATTTGGTTAGTCTGTCTCAACACAGAAATTGTGCTGTTGAAACCTCTCAAACCTCGGTAGCCGCACAGAAGCCACGCACAGCACAGTGGGCAGCCCACCAGGGTGCTCTGTGCACTCGAGGGGTTACAGCAGAGCTGGCCAAATGCCTCCCTGGCCATCCTGCCTCTCAMACACTGCCAAGGTGTTGCACCAATCAGACCCAATGTTACCAGAAAAACAGACCAGCTACACTGCTGGGGTTAAAACCTGTGAGGAAAGCAGKGAAGGAAGATGTAAGGGATAAGAACAACGAAATGCACTGCTCATCACCTGATGGTGATAAAAGTAGAATAATTTGTAGCAAACAGCAGCACCCTCCAAATCTAGATAAGGATGCATGTGAGATGTACTTATACAAATACAAGTATTTTCTGAATCTCAGTAATTAAAAAAAACAACAAAACCTGAAAATATCCTGTGTTTTTGGTGCTCAGAAACAGCAACAAAATCTAATGCATTCAATGTCCTTAGCTATGAAATTCTCATTTCTGTGTATACGTATTTGTCTGAGTGTATATGTATATGCACTCAGGAGACTTCAGGACAAAAAAGAAAGAAAAGAAATCCATCTGCCTCAGAGTAATCACGATGCTTTTCCCTTCCTAGTGAAAAATATTTATCAATTTTCAAAAAAACGTGGCTCAGTTCCACGTTATTTTTATGAGTCAACTATGGTTGTAAACATTTCAATCCTACAGAGAAAGCTACACAGAAAGGACAACTTACATATACTAATTTRCCAAATATTACTTTCTAAATAACTACTTTTTATAGAAGCTGTATTTTCTTTTTCTTTTAGTGGTTGCTGACAACAGAAATAGATCCAAGTTGTAATTTATTTGTATCAATTTCCTATTTTACTAGTGTCCAGTAAAATCATTCAAACAGCATGACAGATAAAAGGCAATAATAAAAAGCATTTTCAGTCCTCAGAGAGCTATAATGTGCACTGAATACAAACAGCAGTTAAGGAATAAAAAKTAAACAACAAACACACTCATACTTAACAAAGTCCTGCTGGTACCTTGTAAGAAAACTCCTAAATATATTTCAGTACCCAGAAATGAAAACGTTATGTAAAATGATGTGCATTGATCCAGTAATCCTCAAAGCTCTTAGAGTGACTTTAATTTACCTGAACACAGAACTGCTTTAAGAAAAATCCTTCTAGACCTTGCCAAAATCTGACTGCAGGGAATGGCATATTTTTATAGTCATAAAAGCATAACAACAAAAAAGATGTCAAACACAAGGCCAATGGCAGCTAAAGCTATCATGTTTTTTACACAAATAAAAATCAACAGTGTGAAAATTTCTGTTAACAGACTATGAAGTACAAGATGAAAAGGAAGGAGATAGTGAGTTATAGTAAAATATTTTTAGTAACAGCAGTCTGTACAACTAAAGGCTAAAAGCTGTATAAAATATAGAATTAAAACTTGCACCCTATACATGTATATTGATAATATACATGTGCATTGGGTAAAATATGTGTATTTCAGTAGAAAGTTGTCCTTGATKAAGTTTATTGTCAAATAACAACAGTACATACTAGAAGAATATGTGACTTTAGCTACACCAGGGATAAAAAATATTAATATAAAATAGCTACAAGAACCATTTTTTAAAAAAAAATCTAGTATCTGGGAAAGGACCAAAACGAAAACAACAAGTGATAGATTCTACACATATCAGGTTCTCTGTCCTATAAAAGAAGCCAAAGCCATTCATTTGAAGACAGATTTTATTCTCACATAGCAGAAGAAATCTGGGACTCAGTGKTACAATTTCAAGAAATACTTTCCTAGCTTTATCTTTCTTTGACTTGTATGATTCATATCACTCCATCTGAGATTTATTACTATTAGGTTTTATCATGCCTAAAGAAAATCATCCGATTGCTCTGTACTAGAATGTTTATTCCTGTACGGATAAACTCCTGTGTATTCAATTCCATAAAACTATATAAGGGATGAAAGATTTCAGTAAAGTAAAGGGGCAGAGAGAAAACTGGAAGGCTTAACCCCCAAGAGGATCATTTAACTTAATAAAATCCTACTTTAAAACAAAAATATGCCTATGCTATTTACATCAGCCCATGTCAGCAAATCTAAAATCAGTTCTTAAAATCATACTGATGTAGAATTATTTTTCTAACTACCTAGAGAAAAATACACCTTTAAACTCTCAGATACAAATTCCAAAGCGTTTTGGTGTTCAGCTCATTTACATTAGCGAAAATGTACAAAAGGCACTAACTTACAGAAAAAGACGAGAGCACAGAAGAGCAGCAATGTAAGAAGAACAAAAGCTTTTTGAGACAAAAGGCTGGAAGCTCTAAGAGAAGGTAAAACAAAAGCAAAAGAATAATGCACATAAAACCCTGAATATGACACTTATACATAACAATGTCACATACAAATCCACAGTAAATATATTATTTATACAGCAAAATTTACTACTCATATGCCATCTAATATCTGCATCTGAGTCCACAGACTTGCATGAAACATCAGCTTGCTCACTGTTTCCAATATTTGCCAATTTTTTTTTGAAGTGCAAACGAAAGTTGTTGAAGTACCCAAATTTTTTCTCCACCACTAATTCAACAAAGATGTGAATGATCCAAGGCAAAACTATCAAATTTTATAAAACAGAACAAGACCAGTGGAAAAAGAAATACTCAAAAAAAGACTCAAAAACACCTCAGCTGATTCAGACAAATACTGAACAGATTCTTTAYTCAAATTTTAGTATGAATCAACTACGAGAATTTCTTGGCTTGACTATGTTCATTGTTTCATCCCTCTACTGTGGTTTCATGAAAGATAGAAATTCCTGACAGAGTGATGCCTATAGCAGTGTTCCTGTATCACATAAGATTTCAAGAAGTGTGTTCATGAACTGAAACAACTACACTTATAGCAAAAGATTGTGACTTATTATGGTCCTTGTTGATTTTTCTTGTTTTGTTTTTATTATTATTTTGTTAATATTTTTTCTGTACTAAAACAACAATGTCCTATAATGAACACAAATGAAAATATGGCTCATGTCTATTTCAATAGTTTGGAGATGCTTTGCTTGATATGCAAATGGAAAATAAAACAGCATCAAGTAGTATTATATTACTTTTATTCTTTCCAWATACCAAGGCTAGGCTATTCTTTCCATAAAGCAGTAAACCATTCCATCTCTTGTTAGCTGCATTGATAATATTTYTTTGAACATTATGAAGAAGATGCAAAAACATGTAAAGCAGAAATAAGCATTTTTTACTTCCTTTCACTCCATAGATGTAAGAGTTCAAATTAAAAATAGATCACTTTAGTGTGTATTCTTGTTTTTAAACTACACACATACTTATTTTTAAGCCCATATATACTCTCACAAGTTTCAGTAATATTACACAGCAGTTAAGGTACACAAATATATGGTTACAGGTATGGGCAAGCCTAACTTCTCTGCTGAATTCTATCTTAAATGAAGCATTTTTCACTATCCTTTTAGTCCTTGCTTATATTTTCACAGATACGTTCTCATATTTCTAACATACACTTTTACTATACAGAATGACAGGAGAAAGAACTAGCTCCTGCTACCCTGATGTGTGATTAAATCCATTTAATACTGTGGGAGTACAAGCATGAATAAAGTAAGCCATACACAGCACACAGCTCTTATTTCCAAGGACTCTTTACACGCAAGCATTGTCCTTCCACAAGGAAGCTCATTTAAAAATAGCCCTTCATTAATCTGCAAAAGACAATTTTCTTTCTAACACTTATAAAAAAAATACTTTTATCTTCTCTCTCATTTGGTGTGTCATTTTGTCAGCAGCCATGAATGTTCTGCATTTTTAAAGTCATTTCAGGGAATGTGGTTACATGAYTCCCAGCACCTAAATTTATTTTTAGCTATATGTCTATAAACAACTCTTTTATTCAAATTTATCCTWAGGATTACAGGTAATTATTGAAAGGTAAGAGGGAAGAGTGAACATAAGACCAAGCAATTTTTTTTTCTTTATTATTCATATTCTAGTAGGCAATGACACAAAGCAGGTACTAAATTTTAGGCTGTAAAGCACAGAAGATGCATACAAGGATTCTCTTACATATCATGCAGCACCAGTAAGGGGATCTTTGCAAAGTACAGCTGACTGGAGTAGTTTTTATCATTCTGTGGATCTCTGTAATCTCTCTGTCTGGGCAGTGTATTTGTGATGCACAAGTGTACAATTCCTTCATACCTGAGCCCTGCTAAAAGTGCAAATCTGAAACTATTGATAGTTCAAGTAAAAAGTAACAATGCAAAAAAATATACACTATATACAATATACTATATAGAGACACCCAATAGAGGATCACAGAGCTAACTAAAATCATGTCTGATTTATTACTATTTATTCCACTTGAGATCTAAGAGACTGTCCATATGAGAGTGAAGGAATTCTTGACTGCCATCTAAGTACTCTAACATCAACTCAACTCCATTGATGCTCWTTCAATAATCAGCCCTTTGCCTACTAATCACATGCCAAACTCTCYCACATAGCTGTAACTTGCAATGTAGGCATGCCTTACAACTGGTAAAATACTCATGAAATCTGTAGTTCCAACAAAGAGAAGTGCAGGACTTTTGAAGGCTAACTTTCAGCTATGCTTTCAGTTAAGAAACATCAGAAAATTGCCTTATTGTTTCAACAGGGGAAATCTGAAAGTGAATTGCTGAAGATAAAACTATTTTCACAGTGCTCCTAAGAACTGTGGTATCTTCTAGGGAATGCTGTAAAGAAGAATTATTTGAGWGGGACTGTCTGTCTTTCTCTCAGTCTACAAACTGAGAAAACTACAAAAGAAAAACAGAAAAATCATCAGCATTACAGCAAATCACAGAAGGAGATTAATGACAGTTTTTCCTTCCAGCACATTCGATGCTAAGAGGAAATGGTTCATCAGGAAACAAAGAACTGATAAATAAAAATGTTAATCCACCAAGTATCTAAGCCATTTGAAAACAGAAACGATGCAAGACGTGGATAAGATCTGCAACACATTCTGAAGTACAAGGTGTCTTTTCTCAGTGAAAGGAGTCTCTGTAAACTGGTCATTGTAAGAATAGGACTTTGAAAGCACATAAAATACCAAAAGCCATGTTCAAATAGCCAAAAGCGTAATTCTGAAAGAAGCTTCAAATTTTGTATAGATTCAAACAAGCCACCAAAGCTCAGTATAGCTTCAAACCACCAGAAAGGGTACACAAAAGTACAATTAAACACCTCTGACAAGGATGYGTGGTTACCTTCACTCTCAGCAAAAAAACTCAGCTGCTATGGCATCATTCCCAACAGTGGAACCGTACACACTGAGCTCCCCTCAGCACCTACTAAATTATTAAATTCATGCAACTCCAGGCAAAACCAGAAATCTAGTAACACATCTATATCTCTGACAGGGGATGCGATCTACCCAACATTAACACAAATGCATGTTTTATGTAGGTATATATATGCATAAGTCAAAAACCACAGATCAGTTACCCACTRATAACACCTCAGAAACTCAGTAGGTGGAATACCATCTACATCAGAGCACAGTGAGAATCTGCTTTAAACTGCTCATACACATTAAACATGATGAAGAAATATAGCATACTAAGAAAAATATAGTGAGCATGACAGTGTCTGATAAATGGTGACTATTAATGACATTTTATGCTTCAAAAGATTAACACAGCAATTTTGTCCCCTTCCAAAAAGTACCAGGCTCTGATTCTACTTGGAGAACCCAGCACTGAAGTGAGTTTGAAAGCTTTGGAACCTATATTCCTGAAAATCCTGAACTCAGAAGTATGAACTTGCAGCTCCTTTGCCAGYTTATTCTCTGAGAATAAACGATCAGGACCACGCCTCAATAAAAACTAACTTACTCTGACAGAGATGGGATTTAAGAAACTGAATTCAGCTGAGTAACACACAGTCTTAAATGCAAGACTGTACCTGAAGAGAAGAGAGCCAGCATCCAGCTAAATCTAAATCTGCTACCRCCACACCTAGAGACAAAACCACCAAAATAGCACCGGAGAGATCCATTTCTWTGTTGATACACTCTTGCAGTTCTCTAGACACAAGGAGACAAGAGAAGCTGTCAAGCAGGTCTCTTTCTCTTACTGTGCTCCTTCTTTTCATGTGGAAAGCCTCCTGCCGTGAAAAATGGGAAGTGGTTGAAAAAGGAAGGATTTCACAGAGAACGAAAAGACGTTTTTTGTATCCTATCCAAGACATTAAACAAAGCACAGAACTTTTTAGAAAGCAGATAGCCTGGAGTTATTCAAATACCTCAACAAAAGCAGCAGGTGTACAGGCATACACATGATGTCATCAGTACACCACTGCCTGTACCAAAACACTGCTTTCCAGATACTGATACTGATAGYCAAAGAAATCGGAGACCAATGCAAAAAGGACATACCAGTAATTTGTACCAGAAGAACAACAAAACATCAAATAATCCTCTGAAATCACAATGACAATAAGTTTCAGAGGGGATTTCTACAACATAATAAATCAGAGTATCCAACACACATCATTTTCAGTGACATTCTGGGAAAAAAAGACCAATTGACTAAGCCATTCCCACAGTTATTGAGAGTTGACAATGTCAGATATGTTCTTCCAATAAGAAGCAAGAACTGCTATGGAGAGTTGCATTTAAAGGAAACTTGAAGGATCATTCCAGGGAGATTGAGGTGCAATATGGAAGAGCTGTTATGAAGCAGACATCTTCTGCTATTTCTTCAGGATGCCATATTTCTCTTTAGTAATTGCTGTTTGTGGAACTACAGAAGAACAAACCCAAGATGCAGAACAACTCAGAGAGAGAGATGGAGAAGGGATATTCCCAGCCACAGTAGAGAGATCATCATTGATCATATGGCAGTTCTGCTTCAGTGGGAAAATTCTGAGGTTGCACAATTTCACTCTTTCTTCTTTCAGGTGGGGGAATTCAGGTTTCCTCCCAATCCCAAGTTCTTCAGTGTTTTCAACTGTTCTATCTCATTAAATATGAAACAGATCTTAACACCATTATCCAAGCAAGAGGTAAAAGCATCTCTGCCTAATTTTCTGCCTGGCATCTGCAACATGAAGGCAATCCAGGAAAGCAAAAATTTCACACCAAAATGGTTCTTCACCTCCTAGCCAAAAAGGCTGAAAAAGCATCTTCTCTATCTGTTAAGAGTACATGTCGGGTGAGCACTGGTTTCTACATAAATATTTCTAGCAACTCAATTCATCATCATGGTAGAAAAAAACCTATCATACTTCTGCACATGATAATCTACTTTTATTGTTTTATTAATTTCTGTCTCTCCAATCTGGACTAAGGCAGAGATTGATAAAGATGAAAAAACAGTTCTAAGGCCACTGCACCTTTCATGGTTTATACACTCCACAGTAAAAAGTACAAAGACTGATTGAGATAATAAATTCAGATTGCTTGAAGACACAGAAATCCACATCTCTAAGAAGTCCAGTAGTTATTTTCATGCTTTCTAATGCCTTTGGAATACGATTACCCCTCTGCACTAGATTAATAAAGCAATCCTATGAATAAATCAGCAAGGCAGACAGTCCCAGTAAGTGTCCTTTTAGGGATTACGTTGCCCAGAAGGACAAGTATCTGTTCCATCACACAACACTGAACTGATGAAGAATAAACACTTCCTTTTCACAGAYACACAGTATTTAACACATTTCAGCCCCAAACTGTCCAAAACTAAGCTAACCAAAATACTATTGCTCAGGTCCTCACACTGTGGTGGTTTTTTTTTTTTTTTTTTTCCAGAGTCAATGTAATCATGCAAAATTAAACCCAAGGAATGTTAGGATTCTTATAGAGGTATGATTGCTCTGGCAGGCATTCCCTGCCACCTGTTAGCATTAGAAAGCACAATGCTCTCTTCGTTGTCTGCTTCTCTTGATATATATAAAATTTTTGTCTGGTTAATATGCAGATACTTCATGTTACCATTTAAGACACTTTTTGAAAATGTGAAATGGGAAACAGGTGTAAATTCTACATATTTTACTCAGTGATAACAACAATTTACACTGATTATACTCTTTTCTTCAGAAAAAAAAAATTAGAATATCATCAATATCAACTAAAACAAACACTTCTTTAAGTCAATATGACAATTTTTCTGTCACGTGACATGTTCAGTAGAAAAATTTAAGGCTTTTCATGTCAAGAAAAATAATATCACAAATAACCAAATTACCAAAAAAGCAAGAAAATTAATTTCACTGTTTGGAAAATTCTGTTAATTGGAATTCATTGATGCACTTAATGGTAATGAG
>NW_026623426.1:247881-256598 GCF_030028575.1 Malurus melanocephalus
AAAGTCTAATAACAGAATCCATCTTTTATTTATAGCAAAATAAATTGGTAAATAGTGAATATTTATTACTTAAGCAAAGAGAGTTTTCCAGATAAAGCCAATGGCATGCTGCCAATAAGTAGAATACACAGGCATTTGGCAAAATGCCATCTTCTTGATGCAAAATTGTTCTTAAGTGATTCTTACTGGATAAGTATTTCTCTTTACCAAAATGCTTCTTACTCCCTAATTTATGAGATACTATAAATCAACTCATCAGATGTTTTATTAAGCTTTCTTGTCTGAATTTGCATTTAACCACTGCTAGGATTACCCGAGGTAAAAGTGCTATCACTTATGCAAAGGCACAAAAGCACWATGGATCTGATACAAATAATGCTGCTGTCAAATGAAACCTTTCTTGCCGATCACTGACGGCTTTCTGCCTGTTAGGACAGCTCTTCTAAAGCTTGACAGAAAAATCCACCTATACCATTAAGGTACAAATTAATATAAACAACTCAGGAAAGTRTTTGTAGGCAGCCTGGGATTTTTTTCACCTTTCTCAATCAAAATTCCCTTTTTTTAAGTTAATCACATCACCACGTAACACATTTCAACAGCTGAGGGAAGACAGTCCAAAACTAAAAATCTCAAAGTCTGAGCTTAACAAATGCTTCTGAAAACACAGGTAAGAGTATCTAAACTATCCATCTTTTTTAGCAATATATATTGTGATACTTGAATTAAACAAGGTAACACTAAATGTCATCAGAGTAAACTCTTTATACCTGATGAACAACCACCCTTTCATCACTGATGGATATCAACTCTGCCTTGATTATGCTTGCTGAGGACCAGTAACATATATTTCTTCCATGGGAGAAAAAAAACCCAGATCCTATTTTTAGGTGAAAAAGGAGAGTATGCTCTGGAATAAAGCTGAAACAAGTGAAACAAAAAGTCAAAAGTGTCAATTACAAATTTCCTAACACAGGCTAAAATAATATGAAAGAAGTTCTTAACGAAATCACATCATCCTATTTACTTTTTGTAGCTATTTCTGTGTGCTTCTGTGAAACAAAAGGGCACACTCCTGACTAAATTTATCCCTGTTATTCACAAATCTACTTACTCTTTCTCACTAGTATGAATAGCTTTCTGAACTATGCAGCAACACAAGCTCAGCATTGAGCATACCTAGTTGTTGTGGGCCTTTTTTTTTTTTTTTTTTTTCCTCAAGGAATGCTACTGGTTACTTTGGCAAGGAGACATAAGGCTGTAAATTCCTATCCTCCATCAGTAGCACTGACCTCAGAGCAAACCCCACAACTGGCTACAGGCATCCAACATCCATCATTGCTCCTGAAACCTAATCTTTCAGGGAAGGACAGCTGCACTGGGCAGTAGTTAAGCAGCTTTCTAAGATACACTATCATCCTAAACAAACAAAAATAAATAAATAAAACTTCCTGTCCTACTTTCTGATTAGTGCTTTAGAAATCTCTCATTGTATGTTCTTCACACCAAATGAATGACATTCACAATATAGTTGTTTGCTTATTAAGAAAAAATAGTCAAATTCCAAGAGTTGTTAATACACAGTACACCTGAAAGAGGATTTTAATAATAAGAAGTAAAGAAATGATGCACCTGACACTCACATTACTGAAAACCTAGACAGAAAATACTTGTTCCTAAAAACAGTCTCTTAAGAAAAGACTACARCTCTCTCCTAAAGTAAAAAGAGAAGAAAATTGAAAGTGTGATTAACAGAACTTTGATAACACAAAAGAACACAGACAAATTAACCATGTCTTGAGGTCAGAAATAGTGACACACATCTGCTTCATAAACCCCTTCTCTGTGCCATAAAGTAGACAAAAGAAMGGGATAGAGTACAGAAGACCTGTATGTATTTTTGTGAGCTTTGAGATCAGTTTTATCTTTTTGTTTTTTTAAGAAATGGGAAAGGAGGAGGTAGGAGAGGGAGTGAAAAAATAAGATAGTAGAAATAGCACTCTATTCCTTGTACACAAAATTCAGCTTTTTTTGGCAAAGTTTTATAAAAAGAGTATAGCCCACTGATAGTTCCAAAAGCAGTTAAGATTTTAAAAAATTCAATCATCAGTGTAAAGCAAGAAAAATTACTGTGTTCAAACCTAGCACACAATTACTTTCTGAAGATCAGAAAGACTAAGACATTGCTACAAGGATGTGTTTGAATTTTCTCTTGCTGAGTCAAAGCAAGTAATAAAACCCCTAGACTTTTGGGTAAAACCAGTGAATAAGCCAAGGTGAGATGCTGAAATCAAAATGGGATTTGGTGAATTTGTGAGACAAATGTATATATATTTGAAAATTTACGCCTAAGTCACTTTTGTTTTGGTCAGGCTGGTACTGACTATATTCTTGGGAATCACTCAATTCTGCCACCTAAAAAGCCAGATTTTGCACACCACTTTCTGAAATCTAACAGACAAGTAATTTCCAGAACACTAAAAACTGTAAAACAAAGAGAATACAATTGCTTGCATTACTTGATACACCACATTTGATATACTGCGTAGGAAAGAAGCGTGCATTACCTGACCACAACAGTATGTGAGCAGTTCGGCTGGCACTAACCAGGACATCCATTTTGACTGTCTGCAAATAATAAATTAATTTGTATACCCATGGAGTGCCTTCAGTAACTGGAATATTACTGAAAAACTCAATAACTTCATTGTGCTCTAATACGAAGAAGCTCAAAACACGATAGYGGACTATTAGGTTGTGTCTGCTGATATAATAAATCAAAGTGCCTAAAATTCCATCATTTTCTGTTGGCTGAGGACGAYATTTTCTGCCCATTCTTTGTATTCRAAGGAACACATGGAATCCCCATCAAAACCTGATATCAAATATAAACAGGGAAGCTGTTTTTTTTTAAAAACCTCCCTCTTTTGAAACTCTACTGCAAGATGAATCACATTCTCCTTTTTGTTTTTCTCCTTCTGTAACTGTGCTGTTAAGGTTATRAAGAATACTGCCACAGCATGTAAGCAGAAGAACTTAAAGAGGTAAATTTTAAGGAATATTTTTGGGAAGCACAGACTACGTATACCTGCTGATGTAGTTAAAAATTAAGCTGATAGTATTTAGTTAGACTCGTCGCTTTCATGAATGAACTGAAAGAACTTGAAAAATAATTAAGTTTTTTAAAAGCATTACAYATTCAATTTAACATAATTTTTTGCATAGAAGCTATTTTTTATTGTTTTTTATCTATTTTCCCAGCATTTTAGCTAACCACTTACTGTAGCAAGACACAAATATGCAACGTTTCTAGTATCATCAACCTCCCAAAAGTCACCTGAGCTTATGAAACRCAAGTTAAAAAAGCAGTAGTAAACATGGTTCTACCAATGCCCAGTGTCTTAAAAAACAATTGAAATGAGGCTTATTGGAAAGGAATTTACAAGGAAAGAACTCTCATATAATTTTTTTCTAAATCATCAGATTTCTCCAGCTGTACTGCAGCCTTCACCGTAGCAGATCACCAGGAGAAGTAAGCTTCCTCTCTGCTCCTACTTGGTAAATTCCTGATAGTATACCAATAAATAGTTTTAAACACAGATTTTGCTTTAGGCTGCCAAGTTGCCAGCGTACATTCATTAATTGGCTTTATTTAAGGTTTTTTCCAAAGAAATCAAGGATTAAGCAAATAAAGGAAACAATTCAGAGAGTATGTGAAATTGAGAGTTTTCATTAAAATATTGTATGTTGACTGTGTTACKCCAACTGTTTTTCGAAAGAATTACAACAAAAGCAATCTCGTCTTACAACAGACGGCATTTTGTGACTGACACTGGACTTAAACCAGCAAACATCTATACCTTTTTCTCAGCTCGTTAGAGAACAAAAGCCTAAAAATCACCACAGTCCTATACAAAAATGAAATACAATGATTCCTAGACCTGTAGTGTATTATTCCTTTTGATACCCAAAGCACAAATGAAGTGCCTATCCTCTGCATTTCTGAGCCACCACCTTGGTTTACTGACAGGCAGTACGACTTACACATTTGAACCGACGTTTATCATTTGAGAAAGCCTTTAAAGCAGATTTCATTATATTTCATCAAAACTTTACCTAAGGCGCACACAACACATTTCARAAAATTAAACTCAGTCAATATTTGCTCAACTGTTGTCGATAATATGAYGAAAAAACCCTCTTGCTGTAACTGGCCCAACACCAAATGATGTATAACACTCTGATGTTTCAAAAGACAGCTTATTAAAAAATTAACATACCATAGGGAAACTGCATTTTGATTGTATAACCTTAGTGTGATTCAGCTTGAAAATCCTTTCAAATGAGAATTCTCAAAGAGCTTAGTAACGGAAGTTCATTTCGAAGGAAATCCAATATGCAAATATTTCAGCTGTGCTCTTTTACAAATTGTCTGCTTTGTCAGTTTCAAGAACTGAAAACCAACAATGGAACWGTGTAAGAATACTTGACCTTATTGCTTAACGTTTATTAAGAATGCTGTGGCTGGTGGATTTTACATTTCTGAAACTGACACTCAAGGAGGTATAGTGCATCTTCAGCCCTCGTCCCATAAACGCTGACTACGCTCCAGCCAAAGCCTTGGAGCTGACACACTCTCAAACTTACATAACACTTACAAAGCTAGTTTAAATACACCATCAATCTATGTCTGTTCCTGCCTCGTAGTAATCCTGTTTAGTTTATCTTTTAACCCTAGACTTGCATGGAAGAGTACCATTACTAATCTAATAGAAAAAACACACAGGCAACAAATCTGATTTTCTCAGCTTACAGAAAATATGAAATGCAGGAGGAACTCAAATCCAACTTTGCCCAAAATCTGCACCTCCTGAGTCATGTTCATCCCCATCTCCCATAGCAATCAGGAAAGCAGGGACATTGGACACCATACACGACTGGGGAAATAGATGAAGTAGGGTAAATAAAAACTAAATAATACATATTTTGCACACGTCTMCTAAAAAACTGCAATCTCACTTATTAGTCAGAAATGGCAACTTTGYTTTTGACACTATGCACCTGTGTAAAAAATGTCTGGTGAAAGTGAGCATATGCCATGCACTGGTATCTTCTCTATGAGAGCAGTTTATACAGGCCCCTAGTGGCTCAGCACACACAGCAGCAGATGAAGGGGAATTCCTACTATTCAGCTCGTGTAGTTTTGGTCCCTGCGTTCCTCAAAGGAAGAAGCAAAAGGCAATGTTACAAATGAAAGGTGAATTGCTGACTGGACTTGAATTGCCAGATACTTAGTTCTTTAACGCATTCCCCAGTACATTCTTACAGAATGTGAGAATCTCTCCTCAGATTAAGCACTGATTTACTATCACCCATTGAGTTCACTGACTGCTGGTGGTTTGAGTTACATAACCATCACAGCAAAATGCTTATTCACATTATTCTTTAGCGCTCGTTTTAAAAGTAGTATGACTGATGGGTCTAAAAGCAGGACCTAAGACCAGTTCCTGAAACCTAGTAATATCAAAGTACCATTTTCCTTACATTCACCATTCCTAACAGCTTCCCATAGCACACACAAACCATAATGAATTTCTTAGCATCATCTTAGAGTAGAAGACTTCTACTTAGACAAAGCTTTTATTGCTTTAGGTGGATATAAAAAAGCTATACATCATTTCTGCATTGAAAGATATCTAAATATAYCCCACCATATTACCACAAGTGACAAAACTAAAATTGGAAAACTAGTCATGTAAAAAGTCTCTCATTAAATCCATCCTTTCTGTAACACTCAATACCTTGAAAATCCCATGCCAGTAGATTTACAGCTTTTAGCAATTTTGACTGAGCAAAATTTGACAGCTGAATTTATTAAACTGACCAGTTTGTCAATTTCACACATTAAAAAAAGCACTAATAGCTCATCTCATGAGCGGGACTTTAAAGCAATGAAAAAAAAAATCCATGTAAAGTAAGATGCAAGTACATATGATCGTATTTAGGACAGGGGAGATTTTTTTTTTTTCCTTCAGAGTTTCTCCATTCATAACAAGAATTGTAGGAGCTTCGTTGCTCCCAGCTCAGGAGAAAATTATGTCATTTACCATACACTTTTACAGAAAAAAAAGGAAGTATTGACGGTTGCAACATTTTAAACCACTAACAAATACTAGAAGAAGGAAAAATACCGTATATACATTTTTCCATCCCTGTACTGAAATTCCCAATATTGTCCCAACATTACACACAAGTTGCTTGTGCTTGAACAAAAGGTGTGTTGCAAGCAATCTCTGAAAGGCTGAGAAGACAATCATAGCTTCCCACATTAATGCTAAATTTAAGACAATACAAGTGCCATCAAAAACACTCATGTCTGCAAATGAGAAACTCGAAGGTAAATCAGTATCTACGGACCTATCCCCAATGTAACGCCGTCTCAGGCGACATGTGAAGGAACACATAACACCCTACTACTCTGCGTAAATAAACTGACCCTTCTACGTGCGTGAAAACTGGGAAYATGGACATCGAAACCATGGTAAAGAAGCTGCCATCCTTACACGAGGCAGTAACKGTACAAAGGCCAGGCAAAAGAATAAAATACGCATGACAGCAGTTCTGGAGAAGTAACGAGGAGCAGACATTCAAAAGCCATACATGCAAGGCTGAGTGATAATCGCTTAAAATGGAAAGAATACAGTTCTGTCGAGGACGGAGGGCATAATAGAAAACAGGCAAAATAGGGGATTCAGTGCAAAAAAGCAACTGTTTTATCTGCCAGTCTGGGAGAGCCCGGTTGCAGCAGTAAGGAGTGCCTCCTTGCACGGGCAGACGGCGCAGAGGGAGCTGCTAAGTTTGCTGAACAAATTCAGGAACCCCTTTGCAAGCGCTCGGAAAACTGAGTTTCCAGCCCGATGTGCTTCCTTTCAAGTGGTTTCGCGAGAGTAAACAAAGAAATTAAAAGCCTAACCTGTTAAAAGCTTCGCATCTCCGTGCCTCTCTGCTCCGCCGAGAGACAGCAGGAGGAGGAGGAGAAGGAGGAGAAGAMGGAGGAGGAGGAGAAGGAGGAGGACGATGAGGAGGAGGAGGGAGCCCTGCTCGGACCGGCGCCGGGGATCCCTACTGGCCGGTCACCCCCCAAGCCCCATCTCCAGCGGCGGGCGCCTGGTGTTTCACCCCTGCTACCTTCCCCCTTCTCCGAGCCCGTTAGGATAAACAAAACAATTAATATTAATAATTCGCTCRCTAAAGCAAACACACACCGTGTAATTACCGTACTCCCCTCTCCCCGCCCGCGTAGAGCGGCACTCAGTGGAAACGTCGACTCCGATCCATCAATCGCCCTCTCCCTGCCCCATCCCCCGTCCCCGCACCGCAGCTCCCCTCGCTCCCCGAACAGGCCTCGCCGCCAGGCTGAGACCCGGCGGGGAGCGCGGGGAGCGGGCTGGCAGCGGCCGGGAGCGAGCCCCGGGGCACCCACGGGAGAGTTGTGTGCGGGGGACATGAGTGCGGGCTGAGCGCACACACACGCGCACACACACACACTTTTGTGCTCGCACACACAAGCGCGCCTAAAGAGGCGGTAAAGAGGGAGCGGCGGCGGAGGAAAAATGGGTCAGGAGCGGGGCAATTACCTGGTCATGCTGGCTCCCCCGGTCCCAGCAGCAGCCTTCGCCGCTGCTCGCCCGCCTGCCGCTGCTTCCCGCCGCCGCCGCCGCCGCCACCTCCTCCCGCTGCTCCCGGTCGGCTCCGGGGCGGCCAATTTAATCCGAGCCCCGCAGCAGCAGCAGCAGCTGCTAAGAGCGAAGCCCCGCCGCTGCTGCCTGGCGCTCGCGTGTGTCTCTCACAGTCCGGCGCCGGGGAGCGGGAGAGAGTCAGCGAGAGTCCGAAAATCCAGCATCCAGAAGAGCCAGGTCCCCGCCTGCCTCCTCTTGCCAGCGCCGCCTCTCCTCCACGCTGCTCTGCTCCGCTCTGCTCTTCTTCTCTTCTTCTCCTTCCTGCGGCGGCTGCTGCTGCTGCTGCTGCTCCCGGGCGCGCTCTCTGTTCCCGAGCTGCTGCTCCGTTTCCCCTCCTCCTCCTCCTCCTCCTCCTCCTCCCTCACTCTCGCTCTCTCTCTCCCTCTCTCCCTCTCTCCCCTTCTTCCTTCCCCCTTCACTCTTTTTTTCCCTCTTCCTCCTTTTCTTTCTTCGTCTTTTTTAGCCGATTCTTTCGCTACAAATGAAAGCTTAGTCTCCCACCCACTCTCCCGCCCCCCCTTCCACAAAAAGTGCAGTGCAAACAAAAGCGAGGGAAGAGGGCACAGGGCGGGCGGAGTGGGGAGGGCAGACACGGGAAAAAATCCCAGAAACCGTCCCCGAGAGCCGAAACACGAACAACCCTCCCCCCACTCCGCTTCACTCCTTTGGGGGAGACGGGGTACCCCGCGGGGACACCAGTAGAGACGACGCTCTCCCGTTTCTCGGGTTTGTTGCGGGGTTTGGTTTGGATGGCCGTCCGTTTGCGCTTTTTTGTGTGTGTTCTTTCGGGTTTTTGTTTGTTTTTTGTTATTTTTTTTTGTCGGGTTGTGGGTTTTTTGGTGTTTTTTTTTGCGATGGTTCTGTTTTAATCCTCTTAGGCGGCGCGGATGGCACACAGCACCCTCACGGCCCCCAGTGTCGGTCAGAGCGCTGTGCCGCCCGTGGCTCTGCGTGCCCGCCAGCGCGGGGGGGGAGGGG
>NW_026623426.1:256761-260295 GCF_030028575.1 Malurus melanocephalus
AAGTTCGCCGGGTGCCCAAGTTCTTGTGAGGGCTCGCAGCCGCATGGTGGAACCGAAAGGGCTGTACCRGCCCGCCAGGGTGTCCCGGAGCGCTGGAATATCCGTCATCTTTGTGTACGGCGAATCCCAGGTTTTCTTCCCAGAGAACGGTCAGGTTCCACACTGAGTGACACCGTATGTTGCTTGGCGCGGTCGGTGTTGTAACGTTGGGCTAAATCGGGGTCCATCCCGGCTCTTCCCACTTTCTCCTGTCCAAACAGCACACAGGATGTAGGTGGAAACAGTAGGATTTAGGTGGAAAATGCTTTGGAAAGCCTCACGGTGAGCTTGTAGGCGTCTTGGGAAGCCTGGAGCATATGCCACCAGTGCCACAGGTCACGCTTTGTAAAATAGGGGCAGAGTGTTAGGATAAACAGTGAGCGCTAGTGCGGCATTGTGGTGGTGGGAGCCCGTTAACACTGGTGCTGGAAATGTTGGCTTTCCTGGCCAAGTGAAGCTCCTTGGCCACACTGCTGCCTCTCGTCCTGGGTTCCATCCTGCCTGGCTGCAAACCCATCAAGCTGATCCTGAGGTCAGTCTTGTAGGCACCTGCGAAGTTCAACACAACCTGCAAAGTTCATTGCCGATCATTGCGACTTTTCTGCAGAGGAGAATGATTTGGGTGTTTTCTGTCATAGARTCGCGTTTTACCATCCCTTGGAAGGTAGTGCTGCCAGAGTTAAGGCTGACAGAAGTGAAAATAAACTTTGCTCTCCACAAGTCCTATAAGTCGCTGTCTTCTTTTGATGCTGCCAGTTACACCATGAGAAGTGGTTGCCCAAATAATCTTACGCTTAGAACACTAATGCTTTCCAACAGTACCTTACAAAATACCAAGTAACTTTGTAAAATAATTACTTTGTATAAAAAGGTGAATATATTAAATGTGTCAGASATTATTACTTTTTATCTTGTTAAAAAAGAGCTAACTATGCCATGAAAGACTAGCTTTTCAACAAGCAACAGTGTCTTCAAAGTATAACACAAATCAAAAGCTGGCCAAAATGCTACTTGGTCTTCATTGCAATCAATATTGTTAAAGAAAACAAGACTTGAATCATCACCTTTACCCCCTTGACTGAAATGACTTCAAGGCTGTATTTGCTTTGAAATGGCAACATTTAATAGATATTTTAGGTTTTAATGTTATGTCCCAGCAGTTCTTATGAGTATACTTAGCTGTTTTAGTGCTTTTCATGCTGTGATYCTTGCATGACATTGTAGACTTGAGCAATAAACCCATGTATTTTATATTTTTCACATAGTATCACAACATGGATGTGAGTTTTGAGGACTACGCTTAGCTTTGCTTCATTTTAGAGACATAAGCAAGTTATGAAGCTCTTCCTCCAGTTCAGTCAGTCTCACAGTACACATTAGAAATAAATACATCACGTTATGAATAAGTGCATTTCTTTCTATAGAAGTATTAAAACCAGATTTAATTAATATTATTTATAAGTTTTCCATGTTTTGTAGTGATATAAAGAAAAAAAAAAGGAATTAAGCTAAATTCATCAAACAGCATTAAAATACCATATATTGCTGCTGCTATATTGCTTATCAACACTTGTTATCAGTAGCATAAGTTTTGTATTTAAGATAGTAGTGTATACATATACGTACATTAATGTGAATATGTGGTTTGCTAATACTCCTTTAACATTCCTTCCCTTCTAAAAGGAGATAACACCAGAACTTTAATGTGTTACAAACATCTCATTAAGGTAGATTTTTTTTTTTCCAAACTACATTAAAAAATCCAGACACACCATTCTATACCGTGGTTATATTTTTTGCCAAGATTGCAACAACATTACTCTATGGTTACTACAGCACTGAATTGGAAATACATTTACACTTTTTATAGACTTTGAAATGTTTCATGTAAAATGCTGGACAATCCCTAGTATTTAAACTAGGGGTGGAAGATGGAAATGTTGCAAAGGTTTTTTTTTTTGGTTGGGTTTTTTTTTTGGTTTTTTTTTGTTTGTTTGCTGGGAGTTTGTGAGATGAAAGGAAGATTTTTTTATTTGGAAATAAGTATCACTTGCTCCCTCAGAGGTTTTCAAAAGATGTGCATATTTCACTTGTCATTCCAAATTAACTGTTTAAATCCTGTCTTTCCTGTTCATGCAGCTGTTTTCAGTCTCCTTATGGAGACTGCACACCAGCAGTGAAAATGTGATGTGAAGTGCAGGCTGTGAGTGCAGGTTTAAAACTCAAAAGATGTAACAAGGGAACAAACAAGAGGGGTCAGCTCTCCTGCTGTTCATCTGAATGCCTACCTATGACCATACTCTTGGGTAATTTCTACCACAGCTCTTCAAAAGCCCAGCCATAGTCCATCATGTCTCAGTATCATGAATTTCATATATTAAGTAGTACTCTATTCATAGTGTGGAGTGTTATTTTCCTTTCATCTGTTCTGCCTTGTGTTGTTGCTTGCATTCCTGATAAATAGCATCCCACTAAGCTCTTTAACACAGTAGGATAGTCCATTAACTACTGGAGCCAGTGGACATTGGATCAGTACACAGCGAAATCAGGAAGGCGAGCAGGAACAGGAGAGGTGTATCAGAAAGGTTACTCTAGAGTTGTCGCTCTTTTTTTTCTTCTTCATACATTATGATAGCTGTATTTTACAGTTATTTATGATTAATGTATGGCAGGCTGTCAGATGAGATCTAACAGATAATTTGTCACAAAACTGCATTAATACATATTTTAGGSTTTGGCTTACAAAATGATTATGAGAAATGTTCCCAAGTTGCCATACTGCTTTTTGAAAATTTTCATTTTTAAACCCCAGACACTTTGAGCGCCTATTGTTTAAGATAATAAAACACTACTAGACAAGTAAACACATTATCTATATGCAAAAATTCATTCAGCTAATTCAGTTTGTGTACACATCTTTTAAGTGCTGATTTAGTACCTCACTAGACACTGTCAGTACTTGTCATCTTGTAAACATTTCTGATTCATATGCATCTTTTAACTTATGAAACAAGTAGTTAGAGGCAAAGGTATGAAGAGTATAGTGATTTTCAGTGCAGCTCTTTATGATCACTTTTGCTACATCTGATATTTTTTTCCCTGCTCTCTTCAGGAGGTGAGGCTTTATGCACTTATGTGATCCACTTGGTACCCAAACAACTTGTATGTGCCAGCACATTTCAAATCCTCTTCAAAGGATTCATGTATCCTATCCTACAGGTCTCAAACTCTGTTCTAATTTTTCCTCTGCGGAAATAGATGTTAGAAAGATGAGGGAGATGAGCAGGCAGGTTCCCAGCCTATTAACTGGTGTGACTGAACCATAGACCCAAAACATAGGTTTACCATAGACTCAAAATAGCATGGTGGTGGAACAGGTGATGTAGCACATTAATTCAAAGTAAATTAGTCTTAATTGTTTCTGCTTGTCAGGGAAGAACTTGTTGTTGTACTAACTCTTTGGGTTTGTTTTTTGGGTTTGTTTTTTTTTTTTTT
>NW_026623426.1:260865-261886 GCF_030028575.1 Malurus melanocephalus
ACCACTACATTTTAAGGACAGTAACAGAGGGCTAAGCCTAGAATGTCAGAAATATTTTCTAATATCAGAAGAGGAAAATGGAATCCAGTAAAGGAAAACTTATAGCCAAATGACTGCTTGTTAGTTCACATCTTTTGCAACAATYAAACAAAAATTAGATCCCAATCATTACTTAGTGCATCTGATTATTTAATGTATTTATTTAAGGTGTATTATCTAATCCACTAGGTAGACTAAAGGCACAATTTTGCACCCACAGGTCAGAGATCACTGTCTGTACAGCACTACTTGATTGAAATCTTGATACACTTCTTGATGTAAATATTGGTAAGAAGCAGAATTCAAATWTTTTAAAACTGAGGAACAAGAGGAAGATACTAATCACATAACTGGTTCACAGAAATTGAAGATTTGTTCATATTTGACTTGAACACTGAGTTCTAGTTTCTAAGAAGAAAGTCACTACTGGTTAGTTTACATAACTTTTTTTATACAAAGAGTATCCAGAAATGCTTTCTAGAAAACTGAGTAAGATCAACAACTGGTGAAAGTGGAGTCTCATTAATCTGAATGTTCTCTCCTGCAAAACRTCAAGGAGGTTCAGATCACATGTTATATGGCAGTGCTGTTCTGTCAGRGCACTGAACAGGGAATAGAGGGAAGAAAATGAAAAGTCTCAGTTTATATACCAACTTTTGCTTCTTGAATGTAGGAATGTTACGGAAGAAGCTGTTCAGTCATCCAAGGGGAGAGCGCTTCTCCATCCCTCTCGTGTTGTCTCCTTTCTACTGATAAATCAAGGGGCATAGAMAAGCTCTGGGAGGCAAGAAATGCATTGTCCCAGCAGAATGCTGCATTACCTTGCAAGATAGAATGTGAAATGGGAAAATAAAAATATAAAATTCTTTCCAGCATCTCTGTGCTTGCAGTTCCCTACAGTTAATATTTAAAGGTCATTATTGCTGTGGGCCCATAAATATTTCAACAACACTATAGATTAATAGCTACAGTACCAAAAGAA
>NW_026623426.1:261939-283345 GCF_030028575.1 Malurus melanocephalus
CCAGTTTTAAAACTCTTCCAATAAATTTGTTCAATTCTGATCTGAATACATTCAAATAAAGTATTTTTTTTTCCCTCAACATAACTCCCATTAACATCCGATAATGTGTTTCCTAATTAAAAATATAGACAAGTGTTTGTGGGTAAATGTCCCCATTGCAAAACATGGTGTAATATTTGATAATTATGTTTWAGTAATAGACTTTATGGAAAATAAAATTATTCTCTCATTTCGAAATGTAGAGGAAGATGCAGGTTTAATGACAGGTCAATGTAGATAAAGCATCCTGAAGTATTTAGTGTCATCCTGCAGTCTGAATACTACTAATTGAGCACCTTTCATATGCATTGTGTTCACCTTACTTTCAATTTAAAATATATTTCAAATTCCATKAATTCTGATATCAGGAGGAAACATTTCAACAGTGTGATCTTGACTGACCCATGTAAACACATTACTGAATTTTCATTGAAACAGAGAAAATATTTTCCTTATAATTGTTCTGTTTATATTACTTTTCCATTGTTTCAGTTTATGTTTCCTTCCATCCCATCTATTAATCACTGAAAGCCAGCCCTGAAMATTTACTGTTACAGAATGTACTATAGCAGCTATGCTCTACCACATCCTTTTATGGAAGACTCTGTATTTTGGGCAGAAAAAGAGGTGTTAAAACCACATTATCCAAACAAATCTGCTCACCACACAACATTCTCTAATCATTTTCATTCTCAGCAATTTAATTAAAACAGAAATTAGGACCATGAGAAAAATCTATATTTTAGCCAAATAAGTTATTCATGAAAAAGTAATGGAAAGATTAAATCTGTTGTATTGAATCCAGATTATTAACTAGCTCAGATGCCAAGTCCTTTTTCTTTCAACGTTGAAAAGCACTTTTCTACATTAAACTAGTCCTGTGAGGGGAATCACACATTAGTCACAGGGGTTTTTTTTCAACAACAACAGAAAAATAACTTCTCAAAGTTCTGCTGTAAAAATGACAACCCATTCATTATGAACTTCAGCAGACACCTTTTTCTAATACAAATATAGTTCAATGACCTCCAGATAACTTTTTTTTTTATTTTATTTTTTTTTTTAATACACACAAACTCACAAACTACCACAAACATGAACTGGCGATAATCAAAATTTGCAAGCTAAGATTTTGCTGGTGTTTTCTCATTTGGTTCCTTCTCTTAGAAGACACAAAGGACACAACAGGGGCAATAAATTCCAGGTTCAGTGTTTGTGGAATGATAGCAACATGTTTCATATTTTTAATCTCGAGTAGGTTCTGCATATTTGGGTTACAGGTATACTAAAAAAAAAAAAAAAAGAAATAAAAGAAGACTTCTTCAGACTTCCTTTTACTTGCCTCCTCTACATTTGTTTCTGTGAAACCTGGTTTTGCTCCCAGTGAGGGCTTATATTTGTAATGGGGAACAGGGGAAGTGCATAATGTCATCTAATCTGTACTTTTGAGATCCCAGACAGGTCAGCACATCCTTGCTCAACACACTGAGAAGGGGGCTATAGAAAAATACTCTGCAACACATAATTAAGGAGGTAGAAATCCCAGGATTTGTCTAATTCCTTGTAAATAACATGCCAAATCTTAGGGTGTTTATCAGAGTTTGCCCCTGCAGGCTCCCTAGTGAGAGTTTTGTGGACTCACTTGAGCAGAAATTATTTAAAAGATGTAGCTTGAAAAATACTGTATTCTTTTTTCCAGCATGCTAATTCCCAAGGTGGCAAAATGCAGTAATGATAGTGATGATGGAGGTGTCTTCCTGTAATTATGCTTTCATGACATTCAACAATATACTGGGTATTATCAATATGATTGGAAACAATAAAGTTAGCTACTAAGAGATAAGTCATTATCTCGTTCCATCACGTGAATTGTCTTTCATTATACAGATGCACATGCTCACAAACACAGAGCCCCTTTTCCAAAGAGGTTTCTAGAAAAGAACAGGACAAACTTGGGATGTGATGAAGTACATTCAGTCGGGACATTTTCTGTACTATATAGTAGGGTTTTKTTAAAAAAGAGGGAGTGTACTTGTACTTGTTTTCTGGATGCAAGGAAGTGCTAGGTTTATGAAAATTATTTTGTATATGCTTTCATTGAGAAAATCAGCGAAAGAAAATGTGGGTTTTACCTAAAAAAAAAAAGCTGCAACTTGAATGATTTTTGTTTAGCAAGAATTATTAGTTTGCTTGGTAAGTTCTCAAGCAACAGACAGAAAGAACTGCAAGACTGTGTCTAAGAAAACATAAATGAAAAAAAAAGAGAAAAAATATTTGTAGATATTTTTACTGGCTCATCACCCCAATGTCAATTACCAAGGCATGTAAACACCACKGTAGCTGGTGTATGTCTTTTGTCTAGTGCTGCCACAATGCTGTTCACCTATTCCTAATAAATTTGTAGGGCTCTTTATTTTGCTGCTACTAAGCAGAGAAAAGACAGACATACCTTCAGCAGAAAGAAACAGAATCACAGCATCAACTAGATTGGAAAACAGCTTGTGAACAAACAAACACCTTGTTAACTAGACCATGGCACCAAGTGCCACATTCAGTCCTTTCTTAAACACCTCCAGGGACAGGGATTCCACCACCTCCCTGGGAAAAAATCCGGTTCAAACCCATGACAGCAGCCTATGCCCAATCACCCTCTGTGTGAAGAAATTCTTCCTAATGTCCTACTTAAACCTCCCCTGGAACAGCTTTAGACTGTGTCATCTTGTCCTGTTGCTGGGAGAGGAGAATGACCCTCACCTGTCTACAATCTTCTTTCAGGCAATGCTAGAGAGTGACAAGGTCTTAAGGAGATGAGACCTGCCGCCTCCTCCTACTCCAGTAGGCATAAGTCATGGAAAACCCATGGATATAACRAATCACAACAACTGAGATATATTTATAACTTATCATTGCATTTCAAAGAAGAATAAAGCAAAAGGAAGAATTTGGAACATAAAAGGAAGTTTCAAGGATTTTTTTCACTTACTAGGGTCATATGATGCAGCAAACTACCAAGTAAGAAATAGAATTATAGTATMATGAATACACTGAGATAGAAGGGACCCAGTCCAATTCCTGGCCCTACAGCACACCCCAAGAGTCACACCATGTTCCTGAGAGCATTGTCCAAATGCCTGTTGAACTCTGTCAGGCTGGTGCTGTGACTACTTCCCTGGGAGTAGCGCCAGCTGCCCTCTGGGTAAGCAACCTTTTCCTGTAGTCTGGCCTAAATGTCATCTGATTCATCTCCAGGTCATTTCTTCGAGTCCTGTCACTGGTCACCAGAGTGAAGAGATCAGTGCCTGCCCCTCCTCTTCCCCTCACAAGGATGCTGAAGATCTCAGTGAGGTCTTTCCTCAGTCTCCTCCAGGCTGAACTGACCTCAAGTGAYCTCAGCCATTCCTCATATGGCTTTGYCTCCAGATCCTTGACCATCCTTGTTGCCCTGCTTTGGACGCTCTCTAGTAGTTTAATGTCTTTTTATATTGTGTCCCTCAAATCTGCCCCCAGCRCTGAGGTGAGGCCACCCCAGGTCAGAGCAGAGCAGGACAATCTCCTCCCTTGCCCGGCTGTGATGCTGTGCCTGATGCCCCCCAGGACAYGCTTGGCCCTCCTGGCTGCCAGGGCCCTGCTGGCTCATGGTCAAATGGGYACTGACCAGGACCCCCAGGTCCCTTCAAGCAGTGCTCATCACCAACCCCTCGTTTCCCAGTCCATTCACACAACCAAGGTTGCCCCATCCCAGGTGCAGAAYTCATCACTTACCTTTGTTAAACTTATGTATAACCCTGCTAAATATTTATGAGACACGCTTCACAAAACAAAGTTGCCCGTCATGTGGGAATGGCCTACATTTCTGTTTCAATCCTGCATTTTGTTTGTCTTAAAAAAATTTCTGTGCTTTACTTAATGATTYAGATTGGCCTATATTAATGATCTGTGATTTTCATTATTTAATATCCTCCCAACCTGAAGAAGCAGCATCTGAAGAAATTTACTTTCAAAGGTGTCTGAAAGACAGAAAATTTCAACCAATATGGAAAAAGGGCTTCTCAGAGCTGGCACTTTCTTTCCCTCTGTGTTATTTTGAGCTTGTCCATCCCTACAGACATGGAAAGTTAGCCAGCACTGTCAGCAGTGATGCTAATTGTAGTTCCATGCACAAAAGGCAATAGGACAAAAAGCTGTTTCTAGTCCTTTAGTAACTGAGGCACAAGAAGAAAGTACCTTGTGTCTTGTGGGTATCAGAACGTACTTCCCCAGYGAGGTTTTGAAAGGCTGTACATTGCAGCCTGTGTACTTAGGATACTTACTTCATGATGGTATTCAAAACTGAAGAAAACAGAAGTGAAAAAAGTTCAGAAAAATCAAAAATGGGAAATTTTTGTGCTCACTTGTRCATAGAAAATGTAAATACATTGTTTAAATATGTAGTTGATCATGCACTTTTCTGCCTCTTCCTGCATTTTTGGTGTCATATATGATACTGTTTATCTATACAATATGAAATAATTAATCCATACAGTATGAAATAGGTTATATAGACAGAGACTGATGCCAGTGCATAGGCATAGTTTAATTGTGACCGTACTCTTACATTCATACCATCCCAAATGAAGTGAGTCTTCTATTTAAAGTAATATATTATTTGGATAAGTGTTTGCAGAAACAGAGACATAAGAATTTTAGATGTATTCCATCTAAAGTCTGAATTAGTCTGCTGAAACTTTTTCAAAGGCCTGTGAAAAGTATATTTTTATGAGTATAGGAATTGAATTTATTCCAAAGATATCCAAAATACTGTCACCAAGTGAAAAACATCTAAAGAAATACTAGGAGATGATATTCCCAGAGCTAACTKCTAAAACCTTAGCAATTTCCATCTCCTCATTACTTACATAGTATCCACACCCCTTTCCTCTATATAAATTGCTTTCTTCTAGTTATGATACRGCAGTGTGATTCAACTCTCCCTACAAAACCGCAGTGGAAATCTGAGTACTCTGAGAAATTCGTGGAGTCTGGCTAGTCAACACAATTGGGACTACATTGAGAAAATTCCCTATGTATTTAAAGGAGAAGAAAAAGGTTAKTTTTTTTAAGAGGAAAATCTTTAAATAGGGGACCCATTTTGCATTTGAAAATCCTATTTTTAATCTCTCTTTGCAGTAGATGTTCAGGGATAGTAATAGAACTGCAGTGTCTTCTCAAGAATTTGGAGTTTTGTCAGTTGTTCTGGTTAAAGATTTCATTATTTGCTATTGACAGAGCACACAGGCATGAAGCATTCACTAGTTTATCATTCTAAATTAATCTGTTTAAATGGGGGAAATTCACCTGCAAAAATAACTTGGTACATTGTGTGCTGCTTATTGATTGAAAAAAAAAAAATAAAAGTACAGCAAATGGCCAAGGATAAACAGCTGTTCTTTTCCGGAGGTTAATATCAAAACAAAATTGACGTAACTACCATCTTTACCCAGTCCACTTCAGAACTACGTTTCCGAAAATATGKTTTTTTCCAGAAATATATAAAAGTTATTTTTAATTACCATAGTCAAGAGAAAAATGAATAATGCAAATTTTGTCTCTGTTTCAAAGATCCAAGCATGATTAACATAGGTAAATTCATTTGTGCTATAGATAGCTCATTGAAATATCTTTAGAAATTTCTAATCTCCAAAGRACAAGGTAGTCCAGGACTTTTCATTTTCATACTTCACTAAAAAATTGGAAAAACAGAGCTCTTAGCCTAATTCTTTATGAAAATTGCTTTGTGACGGTTGGATATTCTCCTATGTGTTTTGTTGGATCATATTGCACACATAAAATGTGGTAATATTGTATGTTAGTAATATTGTATCTGTATTGTATACTTTTTTACACTTTGTGATATAATCATCCATTTTATAAACTTAAGAGTTAAATTGCTTATTTATGACTTAACAATAATGAAATTCATTGAATCACAGAATCATTGAGGTTGGAAAAGACTACCAAGATCAAGTCCAGCATTTGACTGAATACTACCATGCCTGATAGACCATATAATGATTCTTATACTTCCTTTATCAAATTAATAAACAACATTGCCCTTTTGTTGAGGCATGCCATTATATGATTACCAAAGAAAATAGCATATGATACCACATTAAAAAAAAATACAATTATTTTCAATACTAAATATCATCAGTCTGATCTCAAAGTTTTTTAGATGTTTTAACCCTGTAAATTTTAGAACTAAACACAAACTTCTGCCTAGACTGACCAGACTTTCAAGAAGCACTTAACCTGGAGTGAGCTAAAATATCTGAGTAGCACTGATTTACCTTAACTTTCTTAGATACTTTAACTATCACTAAAGCAGGCAAAATTATTAACTACGAATAAAAATTGAATATTTTAATTAGAGGGAAGATTATATCTGTTTTCAAACAAACCTCTTTGAAGACTGCAGACTAAAATTGTGTTTTCAGAATCTAGAAGTCGTTTTTGCTTTTGTGTTCCAAACTATATTAGAGATGAGGTGTTGTGGGTGGAGAAAGAATGTAGGAGGTGCCTTTAATTAAAGAAAAGGCTCCAATTCTCACAGCTATAACATTTATTAAGCAACAAGAAATCCATATTCCAGAGTAATCTGTGATTTAGTCTGCATTTTCAGCTAGGCTATCTGGCTGAGAACTAATAGTAATATTTATAATTACTCAGAGTTACTAGTGCAAAATGCTTCAGAAATGAAACACATATCAGAAATTTCTCCAGTCAGTTCTCTTTACACAGTTTCATATTTCCTGTCTGCTGAGGTGATTAGCAAATCCATTAGCTGGAWTTTCTCTCTTATGATGTAATGATATGGTACAAAGTGCAATCAAATTCCAATTAATTCTTTTAAAGCTGTGAACAAAATCTTAGCTGTGCAAAAATTATTGTTACAGTTAAAGCTGCATGTAAATGTCCCATGTAGTGCTAATGCTGACAAGTCTAAACCATGGCATTTTGTGGCATCATGCACTTTCCTGTTATTTAGCATATATCTACTATAAGTAAATTATAGACACAGAAAGAAACAATAGTGGAGTTTGTTGATGAATCTAGCTGAATTACATCAGCAAAGTTAGGCATTTTCACGTTTCGTCAAACCTTCCAGAAACAGAAGTAATTTTCAGTTTTTCTTAGAAACTTAGGGCACTCAGAAATTTTTAGTGCAAATTTTCCCTTGACCTAGAGGTTTTCCYAGGAGAGATTATAACCCAGGTAATTCACTTCAGCATAGATGACCCTGCTTGCATGGCAAAGGGTGTTCAAATTCACATCTAGAGTACCTTCCAGCCTCAACTATTCTACAATTTTGTGATGAAAAGATTCCTGAAGGAAGTCCAACAACAGTCAAAGTCCTTATTTGATCACCTATTAGGTACCCTGATAGATACCTCAGGGAATTTATCAGTAATCAGTTTGCAAGTAAGTGCAGGAAAGGAGAATATTTAATATGATAGGGCAGGATGGCAGGGGCATTTGCTTTATCTACCTCCTTACTGGTGTATAAGCACTTATTCTGTAGAGAAACCTTCTATTGCTGATAGTGGCCTTCTAGCAACAGGACAGCACTCCTGAAATATCTGYCCTTCCTTAAAACGTAGGAAAACATGGAATGAAGTATTTTGTACCCTGAAGGACTGCTTAGTGAAGAGCCACTCCTATATTTATCAGTACTGCTCAGTTGCTAAGTTTTCTCTCTRTCTCAAATGGCCTTTCTAGATTTACAGCTCATTTGACATTTATTGCAATTATTCTACAAATACAATACATAAGCATATTTAACCCTGCTGTAGGTAAAAAAAAAAGTATAAGATTTTTCTTTGTTAAGTCTTGCAAAACTTGTGTAGAAGCATAAAAGTGTGCTGTGCTATGATTGCTCTAATGTCTGAACAACTTCACTTGAGTGATGCCTTGTGCTTGCAGAAAGCATTGATGCCTTCTGATAGAAAAAACAGATATATGAAGGCCAGAAGAGCAGCTGGCAATAAAGGTTGCTCTGACAAAGTCTGAAGTCTGCCTTTAATTCTTTGTTCACTGTAGGAACTAGTGCAAGTGGAACAGGATTATTTTTTGTTCAGCTCTTCTTGAACAAGAAATTTTATTTTGTGAAATTCTGTCATTTCCAAAGGTGTAGTTAAGACACTGTCATGTCAAAATGATAAGTCCAATAGGTAACTAGCTTTTGTCCTTCATTATAGTCAAGGGAAAAAAAWTAGTAGTTTGTAATTGTCAAACCATAATTTTATGATAGAACAATTTCATGTGAGTGTTGACATAGAATTGAATTTGGTTGGAAATATCTGAACTCTCTATAATCAAAGGAAACAAGTATGAAGGAAAGACTGGAGTAAAAGGACTTATTCCTGAGTCAGTGGTTGTCTGGAGAAAAGAGGAAAGAAGTCTCACATCATGAGCTTACACAGTGCTGAAGAGAAGCCAGAATTATTTAGTATTTCTATTCTTCTGCTGCCAGCAAGTCTCTGAGAAACACAGGTATAAATATGTGTGTACATCTATTGTTGATCATTTTGAAGGATGACAACTTTYGGTTGTCATTTACTCTGATCAGGGAATGAAGGTCTGTGTAATGGACCTAATCAGCGACTGCAGTCATCCTGTGGAAGTACATGGAGCACTATGATTGCCAGTCACAAACGTAATTATGTGAGTGGGAGATCCTAGTTTTTGTTTGGATTAACCCATTCATTAATGTTGCTTTTTTTTTTCTTTTTTTTTCTTTTTTTTTTTTTTTTTTTTTTTTTTTTTTTTTTTTTTTTTTTTTTTTTTTTTTTTTTTTTTTTTAACCACTATACCACTGTCAGTGTTGGTGTTATTTAGGGAAATTCCTTCATCCTCACATACTGTTATCAATATCGTAATGTTTTGCTGGAAAACAGCAACATCTGCTAACTGGGTCCTCAGTACCAAAAATTATTTTTCAAGTAGGAATAGATAATAATGAGCAAAGACCAGAACAATCAGTTTAAGAAGATCCAGATTTCTAAGACACTATCAGATTGGCAGAATGAAATTAGGAAAAAAAAAAAAAAGAAGATAGGTTGATGAAAACCCAAAGACAGAATCTAATTTCTTGGGCAGCTCAAGAAAGAAGAATCAGAAAAATTATTCTTAAARGCAATTCAGAGAGTGTTTATGTTCCTGTGATTATGGATGGAAGATACCATGCAAATTTTGTGTTGTTAGGCTTGTTACAGATAAATAGTGTTCCAACAGAGACATGACTTCCAGTTCTTYTATAATTTTGACAGTTAAAAGACGTTCCTACAAAGTAAAATGAAATGTGATTCTTGCATATGTCAGCTTCATCCTACCAACAGCAATGAATYCACAACTGCACAATCAGAACACTTGATAGCAACAAGGTTCTGCACCTTGAAAACAGCTTGTTTCAAAGAGGTGTAAGCAGATAGACACCATTAACACAGAGCAGGAGAATGCTGGCATTTGAAGAGCTCATCAAGAAAATAGAGCATCCAAGATGAGACAGCAATACAATTTTTGAACATAACAGATACACAAGGAAAGGTAGGGTTTTCTTTTCAGTTTTTCTCTTTCACAAATATTAGGAAATTTGTAATAATAAAGACAAGCTTGAATCAAAATTCAGTGGATCAACTTTCTGTTTACTTTTTAAGTATGAATTTCTGTAATATATTTGGAGCTATGTTATCTGCTTTTTCATTAAATAAGTGATCTGTTTATTGCACTATATTTTGTTTTGKTTTGGTTTTGGTTTATTTATTTAATTTTGGTTTTGTTGTTGTTTTTTAGTTTGACAGTTTTAAGTGTTCCAAATTGTAATTATCAGTGTCATAAAATAAAGTTCTTCTACAGTATGTTTCTTAGATGTAAATTAGTCTTTCTGCTCTTGAAAGTCATAGCAAGACTCTGCAAACTCTATCAGAATTTACATTTCCCCATAAATCCATCCACAATCAGAAGGAGCACTAATAATTTAAGGTCTTAAAACTGAAACGGTCGACCACCTGTTCCCCATGAATTGGAGTGGCTTTGGTTCAGAAAGATTACTTGTCTGTGATTTTTATATAGAAAAGCAAATGAAAAATTCCTGACACTTTCCCCAAGTCTCCCATATCCAGAGGGGGTCACAATATYTTTCAAATTTAGTTACCAATGAAAGCTATTACTCTGTCTTTTCCTTGTAGCTTTCAATGGTGTTTTGCTAGCACCAYAATAATCTAGCTACATAATTAAAAAAAAAAAACCCAACAACTATTTTTATTTATAATTAAATGTTAGCAGTTTATTTCAAGCTAGTGGAACTTTCCCTATTTCCAAGGTAAAAAAAAAAAAAAATCCTGATTACTAAAGCATGTCATTTTTAAATCAAAATGAAAGTTAAAACACTTTCTGTTTTGGTAAAAAAATAGTCCATTGGGGATTTCCTTATTACATTAACTTCTGCTGGCTATATATGCTATATATCTACTGAAATAAATCTTTCCTATATGTATGCCATGTTTTTATATTAAAAAGTTCAGCTTCAGGAACAGTAAAAAAGTTTTAAAGCTTTWGGAGCATTAAGAAAACATTTTTAAAAGCACAATGTATCTTCTTGTTCATAAGCACCTCTTCAAATTTCTAAGATCTGAAGTAAATTAATTTTTTTTTAGGGAACATATTTGTAGTGTTAAAATATTATTAAATAAATACAGATACATTGGAAAAATACTTGGGATCATTGCCACATATGTTTCTTGTAAATTATTGCATTACAGTATGGTGAGGATGTGACCCACAAAGTTCCTTCTTCAATACAGTACTTAAGAAAACACTGATTCAGCCAAAAAAAAAACAAAACA
Organism: Malurus melanocephalus; assembly: GCF_030028575.1. NCBI lineage: Eukaryota > Metazoa > Chordata > Aves > Passeriformes > Maluridae > Malurus > Malurus melanocephalus. The sequence goes on from NW_026623426.1 coordinate 272,859, forward strand.
AAAAAAAAAACTTGAAAACTCAAAACCAACCAACCAAGAAACCAAACCTTTATCCCCATCAAATCATTACAAAAGAAGGAAAACTATATCAACAAGATACACTTTAAAATGGATCATGAGATTTCTAACTTGTGATATTTTTTGAGAAAAAACCTTTGCATATCATTAAAAGAAATTATGCTTATAATCATAAGCATGATTATAAGGGACCTCATGTTTCAGATATAGTGCTATTTCCAGCTGTGCAAATACCAATAAAGTTAATTTCCAAACTGAAAGGTCGTGCCTGATTTGTCATCTGTGTTCTGTAAACTCATGACACATGCCCAAGGCACTATGCAAAAATTTAAGCATGAAAAYAGAATAAAAATAGTGAGGTAGAGAACTGTGAGTTTCTAAAAATAAAGAAAAGTTGGATTCCCCAAAWCATAGCATATTCCTGTTTTTCAGATCTGTTCAAGTATCACTTGACTCTGTTTATTTTTCCACGTGGAACAATTTTCCTTCSTAGCAGGATGAAATTTCTTCCTTGACATGAAGCCTTGATGAGCTCGGGCCAACAAAGACAATATTTTCTTATTCTTCCAGGTTGTCGTTTAATAGTGTCTTTGTCCAAGCACAGATAATCTACAGTAATGTCTACTCTGCTTTTCTACAACTTCCTTACTGCTAGACTGCTATGTGCCGGAAARGTGATTCCAGTAGTGTTCAAGAGAAGGTTAAGTACTAGGAACATCCTAATCAGTTCCATAATTTTGTGTGTATAAATGTATTTTTTTTATTCATATATAGTTGAATATATGTCATTAGTTTTCATCTAACATATGTATGTGGATATGTATATGTGATATATGATCTCATCAGAATTCCATGATAAATCTTTATCCTTACAAGATGATTTTTTTTTTTTTTTAAATCTCTGAACAACTCTGGAAATATGTGTGACTATGTAGTTAATTGATGAGTTATATCACATTGCAGATGTGGTTGGCAATATTTTCAATCTGCAAAAGTGTTTGTAATGTGATTGCTTGTGTTTATGAGAAATGCAAGATAAGATCTATGTCTTGGAGTATTTTTAGGTCTCTCTGAATTGTAGCATGTCTATAAGCAGTAATTATCATTGCTTTCTTTAGATTCTYGCAAAAATAATTCAGTGAGGGAAACAAGGCACAAAAGTTTAGTTTGATGGATGCACTTACTAATTTAGAAGATTAGATTACATTAAAAATAAATCAAAGCTTCTTAAAAATTGTGCACAAAARGATAATAGGACTATAGGGATAATAATAGAATTCCTAATACTATGGCATATACAACATAAATGGTAGACACGCCAGCATCTGTCAAATCTGTTATTTTAAAAAAASATAAAATTAAATCATACCGGTTACTATGAAGCAGATGTCCGGAACCACAATACTAGGATATCAACCAACTTAACCACTGCATTTGCTAATTTTTTCTTTTGAAGAAGGGATTTTCTGAATACAAAAATTGCAAAGAAAGCAAAACCAAAAAAACTAACAAAAACCCTCCAAACACCAATTTTTCTTATGGTTTCATATTTATAAGGATCATTGAATGTGCTAAGGTAGAGTCAAAATGTATCAACATAACTTAGCTCTCTCTTGCTACTTTTATTGAGTTCAAATTCTTCTTGCAACACAGTCACCATAGTATGATTTTCCATCTTGTATTTGTTGAACTAGGAAGCTCATACTAAGTTTATAATCCATGTCAGGTAAACAATTCTCTGTGGAAAAGAACTTTTAAAAAAGACAAAGTATGTTGTGGAGGCAAGAGGCAGTCTTGAATTGACTCCCTGTTTCACTGTATAAATGTGCACTCTGGCAAAAGATAGAAGTTTTTTTTTTAAATTTTGTGGGCACAAAAGTATGGGAAAAAAAAGTAAAAAGCAGCTCTTAACAGAACTATGGAAACAATTAAGAGAAAGTGTCCAGACGTTTCAGACACAAAAAGTGCTTTGACCATGTGCTGACCAATGCTGTTTCATTGCCTAAAGACAAGCCAAAACCATATTAAAGTGACTTGACAAGTTTCTAAATATTATCAGTTTTTTAGAACAAATCTTCAAAAGTAATTCCCAAAAYCTACAAGATACAATGCACCAAAGTGTACTAGGAAGACTTCTAAGTCTTCTAAGTCTTCTTACTTTGTGTATTGGCTTTCATATGATAGCTGGTTAATATTTGCTGCCCCCTGTAGTTTACTCTTATATAGTTTCCATAAAACCATTGAGGTGACTGAAAGYAAAAACCAAGCTTTTCTTTTCTACTGACTGTCTTTTCGTTATTTCTTATTTCTATCATCCTGTCTGAATTGTTGCATTGAGAATTGGAATGATTCTCAATGRATTTCTTGTTCAAATGTTATTTGATAGATTAAAATGAACAGATATTTTAAGTACACAGATTCTATTTTAGACACAAAGCTGGTGAAATAAAGGTGTTTTCCTGTGAAGAGGCAAATCAGGCAAATATTTAATAAAATTCATTGTAAATAATTGYAGTCTGTAAACATCAGCAGCCTTATGGATCCTTGAAGTCTGTTTTTGGGGAAGATGATGAAAAGTGGTAGTTTCAAGGTTTAACAGTCTCTAAGATGCTTGCTGAGTTTAAAACGGTCCCATCACTGTCTAATGAGATATCACACTGTGCCTCAGAATTTAATAACTGGACTTCACAGCTACCAATGTCTTACTAGTGTTGAAGGAAGKGGGATTTAAACAGCCTAGAAAAAGGTGATGTGAGAATGGAGGACAACTGTGGTGTATAAATCAGGGGGTTTAACCCAGTAATGCTAGAACCAGCTCATTATGATCAACTTCCTGGAGGTGTTCGGACTTCCTGGAGGTGTTATGAGCCAATTAAACAAGGGCTGTAAGTACTTATTYTTGGTTTAATTTAAAAGAAGACAACCCTGAATTCTGAAAAACTGGAACTCAAACAGGTTTGTGGCAAATTTTTGTGTTGACTGTAGACTACCAGTTATTGTAAAACAAGCTTTTATAAGYAAGAGTCACCAGGATTGACACCCAAATTAAAAAACTGCCTTCAATGAGTTCGAAGTCTCCCAACCAGTCAAGAAGAATTTATCTTGTTCACAAATAACAAGTAATGGAGCTAAAAAATAGAGTGTGAGCAGATATAAAGAAAGGGCCAGAGGTGTCTGCCTCTGYCACAGGTCGGGACTTAATAACAAATCTTTTTCAGGGAAATCTTGGTACAGATAGAATTACCTTGAAGCAGCACTTGATCTTCTGTGAAGATGGTCATGCCATGCTTAAGGCAAAACCAGCAGGTGAGGAATGACCTAGGCATTTGAAAATTGGTCTATGCTTGCAGCGTTCATCAATCGCAGCTGCCAGGCTTGGGCAGTTCCAAGGCAGAGCAATATATAGGTATTTTTTGTTTGTTTTTGTTTTTGTTTTTGTTTTTGTTTTGTTTTGTTTTGTTTTGTTTTTTTTGTTTTGTTTTGTTTTGTTTTGTTTTGTTTTGTTTTGTTTTGTTTTGTTATGTTTTGTTTTAACGGATGAATACACTAATGTAAATATCAGAATTTGGTTTAAATAGGTGTGCGTACAATTGTTAATGTATGTCCTCAAAGTAGAAATTTGTCTTCAGAAACAAATTAAGCAAACAAAGTTGGAAGGAAAAAGTGATGAAAAGGAAAAAATGGGAAAATTCCAGTGTAAAAAGTCTCCATTTTGAATAGTCTTTCAAGAATGTAAATGTTAGCACAAATGGTARTAAAAGAAACTCCCTTCACTTTGTCTGCATGTGTGCCTGAAAATTCCATTGTTATGGTTTAATATGTCCATGATATATTACAATAGAACTGCAAAAACAAATTTCAGATGCATACCTGAACAGACTTAGAGAGTTAAAGATGACACCTCTTTAAAATATCAGAACAATCACTGACTTWTATAGCTTATGAATAACCTATTTATCAATCCACTAACTGAACTTCAGAAAAAGCTTTTTAATAATTTGTTCTTACTTATTGTGTAGAGGAAGATACACAATTTCTCTCCCCTAGTCTGTCCTCATACCATTGCTATGCCTGTTGCACTTCAAAAACACTTTTCAGAAAAGTTGTGTTTTATACTTACTTTAAAACCTGCTGTATGGCTAATCCACAATATTCTTGTAGAAGTCATTTTAGAGTCTGATTAACACTGTTGTTAAAATGGGTCTGTTCAGCTAAAATGTTCTTCTGATGGCTTTGAGACTGCAGGATTTGACAATTGACATTATCAAAAATTTTCACGTACATACGTACAAACTACAGAGAAACCAGTTTTTAATTCCCCTGTTTAAGCTGCAGATTCAGCTCTTTAATTCCTGATATTAAAACAGGCTTTCCCCATTCTTGCAACTTTCAGCACACTATATTAAAAAAGCCATGTCTATTTGCATTGCACACATGGTAGTTCATAACTGGTTCTGTTCTATTGCTCTGTATGTATTATTTCTAATATTCCTCTACCATAATCAATGCTTTCCTCAAAGCCCTGTGGTGAGTTACAGAAGTCTCCAAGAATCCTAAATCAGATTTTTATGTTATAAACTGTTACCATGTGTAAAATAAGCTTCCTTCATATAATATAATTTCCTTCATCTAGAACTGTTATAAGAATGCTTACCTAGATTCAAATATTAGGTGGTCCACTGGACTGCTGGCAGTCTGTGATTTAGTAGAGAAAAGTTTTCTATATTTTTCTTTGGMAACTCTTAAGATGCTTATGACTGATTATAAGAAACACTATATATCTGTAGAGTTTTGTAAGAATGGACTTCATATGGCTTAAATGGGGAAAAGGGAACTTCAGATTTAAAGATTTTTTTTTTATTTGCGTAATGCTTCCAAGAAGTTTATTTTAAGTGGAAGAAAAAAAAAAGACTTTTGGAAGTTTTCTAAGTTTAGTTCAGCCCATGAGGAACTAATAAGCAAAAGGCCCATTATTATTATCATTATTATTATTATCATTATTATCATCATTATTATTATCATTGTTATCATTGTTATCATTATTATCAATCATTATTAATATAAGTACTACTACTACTACCACTACTACTACCACTACTACTACTACTACTACTACTACTACTGCTATTACTACTATTGCTACTACTACTATTACTACTAAAGGATGTTCAAAAATGTCTAAGAATGTACTTAGGAATCAAGTAGAACCTATAAACTTTTATAAGATATTTTAAAATTATCTGAAAACAAAAACTTTCACCTAAAAGAAGTTCCATTTTTCCAAACATATTTTAAGAAATCAATGCTTATTTTTAATACTCAAATGAAGGCTTGACACTTCCAGGAAGAAGTTTGATATCAAAATAGTATAACTACCAAATTCTGCTAAGATTTATTTCCTCAGTGAGTTACAGATTCCACAGTACTTGAGACAAAGGAGTGAGGTGGCACATGACAGCATTAATAATTATTTTTCAGGTTTTATTTTTTGTGTGTYTTTATGTATTTGTGGTTCCTAATATTAATCTTCAGAGGGAGAGAATATTATAATATAAGAAATAAATAAGTTAATTAATAAGTCACTCAAGAAGGTTCCTGCCACATAAAAACTGGGAAACAAATGATGGCTAGCTGCYAAGGCCTGATTTATAAAGTGAAATGTCTGTGTATTTTTACCAGGGAAAGACAGTCACTGAGTTGACGAAATATTTTTGCATCATATGTTTTAGTCCCTCAGAAAGCGTATTTTTAGTAAGGGAAAAATCCAAATATGGTAAACAAATATTTTACTTACCATAAGTAAGTAACTTTCTGTCAGMAAATGCACCTTCAGAAAATGATTAATAATTACTACAAATAATACTCTTAACCCCAATGAATGATAATATAGTGACCATTTTATGAGATTCAGTGCTAAACAAATTTCTTTGACAAGCTGTGCTGCTTTTTCCTCAAGATTCATCTAGATCATAGATCAGCTGTTCTGATAGGAGTTTTCTGATAAGGTTTGGAAATGGAAGTGACATGAGCAGTCTTGATTTTTGGTATAGAGCTGATGTTAAAAGGTAATGAAAAGACACTGAAAGAATTTGACCTTTCCTTCCTTCTCTCTTAACTATTGGATGTATCAAAAATATGAACAAATACTAATAAAATCCAGTATCAACAACAATGGTAGTAATATGCTACAATTAGTTTTGTATTTAAATTTCTTTTAGTGGGTATTTTTTTTAAACCAACTTTTTTTTATTGTGTCTATCATTATTCACAATGGTTTTAGGTTTTAGTTACAATTATATAGACTAAGWGCCTGTAAAAATACGCTTTTAATTTTCAGTTAATATTTTCAAACTCAAAAAAAAAAAAATGCAACATGACATGTCCTCAGGTAAATTTTAAATTGGAAAAAATTGGCTGCATTTGGGGAATTCTGTGTAGTGGAAATGATATGGAAAAGAGAAAATGAGAATTGCAGAGGAGTGGAAAGTATATCTGGACACAGGAAATGCAAGGTGTTGGAGCTCTGTAGTCATATTTCAAGGGGTGTCATTAAAATATATTCACAGGTGTTCTGGAGAAACGTAAAAATGTGGGCTGAATGTATATCACGAAGCAGTTAAGGAAATCCATAATCTGCTGCTTGAATGAATTTTATGGTTTTTTTTTTTAAAGATCCAATTTCTTTGAGGGGATTCAGCTTCAGTGATAACCTTGGTTATCTTCTTSATTTCTTGCTTTAGAGGCACACTTTGACAACTAGCTCTGGGACTTTCTGGAGCTTTCTTCCCAGAATATACTGTTTAGACAATTCTCTGCAATATTGCTGTTGAGGTGTACCCTTTAAAATCCATTAATATGTACATCAGATTTTCTGACACACAGTAATGCTGTCTATTAKCACATCTTTAAATTTGAGATGCCTAATGTCAAAGAATATTTAATGAAATATTTTAAGCACTTCATAATTAAAAAATTTAAAGAGGGAAACCCTCCCAACTTTACCTAATATATACTTGTGTTTCTATCATAAAACCACAGAATTACTTAGTTTGAATAAGATGCTTAATATTGACCCCACCCAATCTGGTGTCATCTTCAAACTCACTGATTTTGAAACCTCAGTAATTTCTTTCCCCTCTCARCGTATTCAAGACATTTAGATAACCTTCATAGATGTCTTGCAATTTCTGATATATTTTTAATATAATGTATGTTCCTTACTCTTAAAAGGATTGGAATATATCTTACCTATTTTAAGAGGAAACCAGGACTATCCAAATAGATTTCACTTTAGCATAAAGAGGTGGAATATTGGAAGGTTCTGATTGTCTCAGAATGACAATTGCCTCATGAGACACCAGGAAATTGAAAAACACATTTGCATGTTTTATTTTGTTCCTTAAAATTCTGTGTGCTTCTGATCAGTCTTACTAAGTCTAATGCTGTAGCAAACAACACACAGTGCCACAGCCACTGCACAATGCTAACTTTGTATTTTCCTCTGTGCAATGGGCCCGGTTTCTCATTTCATACATCATTTGCAACTTGCTGCAGTGATTCCGTGAAGCCATTGCCTATCTCATGAGTGCAAAGTTAGCAGAAGTATCATCTGCCCCAGCTCTTGCTTTGATCAAGCTGCACACTAGACATCACAGCCAGTTTCCTGTTTCTCTCTACTGAAAGGAAAACACCAGAYATAATTTTACCCATTAAAATTATACCAGCAACCCCTTACATTCTGTTCTTGAGTGCCAATGTTAAGGAGGTTAAATTGTTCAACAAAGCTTTGTCTATCAGGTGCTATATGCTGCTATTTCTTATTTTGCCTGCCTAAAGATATCCAACTAAGTGCAAAAACTGCATTCTGAGAGGAAGCTCTGGACTATAGCCAAATCTGTCAGTTTTTTTTTTTTTTTTTCACGTTTCTGAAATGCCATTCAACAAAAATCAGTGTGAGTTATTTCTACTTTCCCSACTCAGCACCAGCAGTATAATAGCTTAATGATAGCATGAGACTCAGGGCACAGACCTGAGACAGGCAATCATAGCAATATTTCATTTTCACCCTGGTCTCCATGCACTGAACCAACATTTCAGGCATTAAAAGTAAAGCTGAGTTAAAATGGGTAAACCTATGATGCTGGCAAACACAAAATATTAGTGGACCTCACCTTTGTGCAAAGCAGAATGGCACAAGCTTTGATATTGCTAATTTCACTGGACTACAAATCCATCTTTGTTTCCAGCTGACAGTGTAAATGAAGTTGGAAAAGGACTGAGCATTCACTTAAATGTACTCAAAGACTTACATTTACTCTATCTCCTTAGAACCAAATGCTAAGTAATTTATCCTGGAAAGGGGACTCCGCCACCATATCAATTTATATATTTTTAATTTCTTTTTTGTCTTTTATGTTTTGATATTGGCCAGTGTATGCCTCAAGTAGACCATGTGTGGTTTTGCCCAGTTGAATAAAAAATCAGTTTTGCACAGGTTTCAAATTCTTTTTCTTTGTTTTAAAAATACATCAATTTTTAAAATGCAAGGCCCTTAAAAATATTATTGACTAAACATATATCCCCTTTGTATTGTCAGGAATATATCAAACACAAAATCACTTTTTTAAGCACCTCAGTCACTATGTTGTCAGTGTCAGTAATCTAGTAAAAAATTCCACTAACATGGTAAGGCTGCAAATACATCTGCTGTACTTTTGGTCTTCAKTTAGTTTCAGAGAGAAAGTGGAAAAATGCATTGTGGTTGTCTTGTTTTGATTACTCATTTTGTGTGTTTTGGTAGATCTCCCAAAGAATGAAGCCTTTGTTTTACTTTGACACATACTTGGCATTCAGCTATTTTTATTTCTCCAATGATTAATATTTTTTAGACATATGGAAAGGTGCAGCCTTCTCCTCATTTTGTTCTGGTTTCCTCAAGTCAACAGGCTGCAAAGCAAATGTCTACTTTGTTTTTGGCTTGTCTCGAAAACTGAAACTGTGCAAGCCCCACAATTCCCTCTTCTTTGCACCATTAGCATCACTGATTCTGTTTCACTGTTTGTTTTTGCCACAATGTGTTTTCTTATTGCTCAGGAGATGAAGGAAGTGATGGGTCATTTTAAGCAGCCTTCTCACTCCATGACTAGACTGCAGCAGCGTGTACTGAGCCCCATAAAGGAAAAACACTCCTCTCTCCTCTTTTTCTTGTTCTCTGTCAGGGAGCAAAGAGCAGGATGRATCAAAGGCAGTGGAGCAGAGTAAGAGCAGACACACAATAAGACTACTATTAAGCACCCTGAAAAGCATAGTTACCACCATGGGAAACACACCAGTGGTAGTCAGAGAAAAAATTAGCTGAGAGGAGATAAATAAAGTAAAATGTCTAACATATGTGAGATCTCAGAAACACCCCTGAGTGACCATTCTTCATAACCCTGTAGGCCACATTATATTAAATGATTACCACTTACGTAACCATTACCTCAGGTTTCGCTGACCTTGACAGCAATGTAGTAATTACGTCTTTGAATGGCACTGAAGAGCTTTTACCGAGTAAAGCGACAGGCAGATATAACATGCAGAAATTTTTCTACTCACTATTCATAGATATATATGGATTGTATAAGTCTGTTACAAAAGAAACCTACCTCATGTCAAACTTCATTTTCATGAAGTTTTCTGACAATATTGCAGATTCTTACAGTATGCTGTTATTAGATTTAAGTGTGTGAACATCCTTCATGCATTTCSCACTCAGCTAAGTTTCTCTGATCTTTTCTGCTGCGTTGAGAGAGCTTGAGCCACATTGCCTGCATAAGAGCTTTCAGATTTGGCATAACTAAATCTGAAAAAAATACTTCATAAATTCACTGGCATTACAGAGCTGTTGGTAGACTTCTATAGTCAATGTAAAAAGTTGGGTGATTGCAAAGAGAGCTTGGCASAAAAACCTAAGGAAATATATTTCCAAGATCAGAAAGTTTGGTTCACTCATGTCTAKATCAGCTAATCAAATCCATAGCTAGTCTCACATACTATGGGATTCTGTGCTTGAACCAATGCACTCTGTAATTTGGCTTGCTTATGGCTTTGCAGGGTTTCTCTGTAATTCAAATAAACAGATGAGGAGATACAGTGCATTCACATCCCAGGAGATGATTCACACATCATCCTGYCTGACCTCCTGTCTTAAGGTTACACAGCAGGCTGCATACTATGCAGGGCTGGTACCAAACAGTATTTTTGGTGTATATTGAGCCACATTTACTCTTTTAAGAATTGATGGTGCAGAGATGCATACTTCCTATTTAGATGAGCGTCATCAACTTGAATTTATTCAAAACCAGAGTTTCTGCTTCCTAAAAATCAGAGATCCTCTGCTCTCCACTGAGGCTAAGGTTCTAAGGAATAATTGCAAACCATCTTTGACTAGCAAAAAAGCAAAAGGATTGTCTGAGCAATATTCTCTT
>NW_026623426.1:283380-308978 GCF_030028575.1 Malurus melanocephalus
TTTTTTTTTTTTTTTTTTTTTTTTTTTTTTTTTAATTTCTCCAGCATGTTTTCTTCCAGTGAAAGATTCCATGGAATTATTACCTATCGGTTGAATCACCAGTACAAGGATAATTTTGCCAGGTGGAAATTTAATTTCATGCCACAAGTAGCTAAGGATCCCAAAAGGCATGGTRTGCTGCTTAAGCTCATACTTAAGAACAAAGGCCTTGTTAATGTTGTGAAGGCTGGGGGCAGTCTTGGCTGTAGSAACCATGAGATTGTGGAATTCAGTCCTGAATGGAGAGGTCTCAGGACAGTGAGGAAGATTACAACCATCGACTTCAGGACAGYTAATTTTAGCTTCTTCAGTGATCTTCTTGGAAGAATCCCAGAGGTTTAACCCTCCAGGGAAGAGTGGTTCAAGAGAGATGGAAGATATTCAAGGATCACTTCCTCCAGGCTAAAGAGCAGTGCATCCCATTGAGAAAGAAATCAGGCCAAGAGGACAAGAAACCTCTGTGAATGAATAAAAAATTAATAAAAGGAAAACGAAGAATAATGTGGATCCCTTAGCAAATGGAGAGGGGACCCTGATAACAAGTTGTAGAGAAGGCAGAGTTATTGAATGCCTTCTTTGCAGTAGTTTTCACTGATAAGACCAGCCCCWAGGAACCTCTGACCCAGGAGACCAAGGTAAGTGAATGTTGGAAGGAAGACCTCCCCTTGGTCCAGAAGGATCAGTTTGGAGAACACTGAAACAAACTTGACACCCACAAGTCCATGGGCCCTGAGGGATACACCCACAAGTGCTGATAAAACTGATGGACTCCTAGACAGGCTACTCATGATCATTYTTTCAAGTTTGTGGCAATCAGGAGAGGTACCTGAGGACTGATCTTCCAAAAGGGCAAAAAGAAGGACCCAGGGAGCTACWGCCCAGTCAGGCTCACCTCAATCCTTGGACAGGTGAGTGCCTCATTCTGGAATCTGTGTCTACCCACATGGAAGACAAGAAGCTGTTCAGGAGTCAGCGTGGATTCAGTAAAGACAAGTCATGTCTGAACAGCCTGATTGCCTTCCATGATGAAGACAACAAGTAACTGGAGGAGGGGAGAGCAGTGGATTTTGTCTACCTCGACTTCAGCCAGGCTTTTGTCCATCTCTCGCAACATCTTCATAGGCATGGACTGGATGAATGGACAGTGAGGTTGACTGAGAACTGACTGAATGGGAGATCCCAGAGGGTTGGGATCAGTGGTGCAGGGTCTGGCTGGAGGCCTGTCATTAGTGGTGTCCCCAAAGGTTCAATACTGGACACAATAATGTTTAACCTGCTCACCAGTGACTTGGATGAAGGGGCAGAGGCCTCCTCAGTGAATTCAGCAATGACACAGAGCTGGAAGGGGAGGCTGAGACCCCAGAGAGCCGTGCAGCCCTTCAGAAGGACCTAAAAAGGTCGGAGAGATGGGTAGAGAAGAACAGTCTAAAATTCACCARAGGCAAATGAAGGGTTCTACACTCATGGAAGAACAACCCCAGGCACCAGAAGAGGTGGGGGGCTGATTTGCTGAGAAGCAGCTCTGAGGGGAAGGACCTTGGGGCCCTGGGGRACAACGAGCTGTCCCTGAGCCAGCAGCGTGTCCTGGGGGCCAAGWTCCAAGATACCAGGAATGGTGTCCTGGGGGGCATTAGGAAAAGCACTGACAGCAGTGGAGGGAGGTGATCCTGCCCCTCTGCTCAGCCCTGGTGAGGCACATCTGGAGTGCTGTGTCCAGTTCTGGGCTCCTCAGAGCAAGAGAGASCAGGAGCTCCTGGAGCAAATCCCACAGAAGGTGATGAAGTTCATTAAAGGACAGGAGCATCTTTCTTATGAAGAAAGGCTGAGAGTGTTGGGTCTGTTCAGTCTTGAAGGGACAACTGAGAGGACACCTTGTCAATGTCTSTCAGTATCTGAAGGGAGGGTGCCAAGAGGATGGAATCAGGCTCTGCTCATTGGTGCTGAGCAATAGGGCAAGAGGCAATGGGCATAAACTGACGCAGAGAAGTTGCACCTGAATATGAGGAAGAATTTCTTTACTGTGCAGAGACAAGTTATGGAGTCTCCTTGACTGGGGATATTCAAGAGCTCTCCAGACACAATCCTGTGCAACGTGCTCTGGGATGATCTGCTTGAGACGTGAAGTTGGCTCAGGTGACCCACTGTGGACCCTTCCAACATGACCCATGCTGTGGGTCATGATTTGATTTTACCTGTAGCAAAATATTTCTTCTGTTTGAAATTTAGTTTTATATCAGGAAAATACTTCACATCAAAACACCTTAGCTGCACGTTATGCGAAACACTGGCTAGTTTTTTCCTATTGAACCATTATTCTGCAATACCATTTTAATCTTTATTGTAAGAGAAACAAAAATTTAGAAATAAAARGTGAGGACATTTTACTTTAATTTTTCATTTAATAACACAGTGAGGATACAAATAATGAAAATAAAAAAATACTGCAAATTAAGGAATCCAATACAATCTGAACGATTTTGTTATTTTTTGTCATGGAAATAATACCTTAAGAGTTCTGCAAGATATCTGCTAATCAATGCTTGTTGTAACTTAGCTGAAGTTCTGTTTGGTTGCTCAGGACAACCCTGCCACTGAAGAAGAATCTGCATTCTTTAAAATTTACTGSTTTTTTTGTCCCTTCCACCCCTTCCCCAGAAAATACAGGAGCTTAGAAAGAAACAAAAAAAAAGCRCCTGGAAACAGCAGAAGAGAGAAAGCCAGAGAAATAAATCCACAGTTCCAATGATTTTGATGCCAACCTTTCTTGCACATCAAGTGCAAATCATATATTGTCTGGATCTGTAGAAGGAATAGCAGTTTATCTATTTCCAAGGAGCAATATTGGCATATATTTCTAGCAGCCGCTTTTTCTGTGGATAGATAGCTCAGCAGTAAAGTATATATTTTTTTGATGTGTCTAAGGTACTAGCATGGTTTATTTCATTTTGAGTCATTTTTGAGGAGTTTTTTTATGCTAACTTATTTATCTATATTGATTAGAGAAACTAGTTTTCAAATAATTATATGGAATGTGCTTTATAAAGCACTAATGTTAGAGGTCATCTATTAAGACAAGAACTGTAAATTAGAGGAAGTAATTTTGCCTAACTGAAATGAATATTAGAAAGCATCAGAATAACTATCTATGTCATTATGAGTCCAGGTAACTGTCACCTGTTTTAATAGCCATCTGSATCCAGTGTTTTAAATTTGTAGTCTGTTAATGTAACTGCATCTTATTCTCTCAACACCATGTCCAGTTGCAATTGGAACTCAATGTTCTTCTGTAAATTGCGAGTGACAGAGAGACATCAAAACAAAGACAGAAGTAAGTGGGAGCAGAAAATGCCATACTACACAATGAAACAAGACCTGCCAGCACTGTGGTTATTCTTAGTGAAATGATGCACWGCAGGTCCAGGTATTGGACCTGTAATGTGAGTTTGAGTGCACGACCTTACAGAGCTCTTGCTTTGAGTCTTCTCCAAGGACAGTACCACCTACCAGGATAAGAGTGCCTCAYTATGAGAGGGATCCTATTTGTCAAGACCAATCCTCTTTTTAAAAATTTGAACAGTAGTTGTGTGATCTGTAARACAGTTCTTACTCCTAGTTTACTTTTCTTGATTACTCACGCTGTACCAGTCTCTTTTTAGGCTGTATGTTGGACCCTCTCTCCACATGAAGTCCTGGTGTGTTCTTTCTCATCTGACTTGTTTTCCCACACATGACATTTACAATCAATTCATCTTAACATAAGAAATGCTCACAACCTGACTTACTTAAGCCATTTCGGGTGTTCCCAGATTTRAAAGACACTTGAAAACATTGTACTATAGAATTGTTAGCTCTATAGAGGAAAGTCGGGTCCACTGGCAGCTGGATCTTTCTGCACTGTCATTGAAGGAATCTACACAGCCTTACAAAAACATTACTTTAAACTGTGTTTTGTTTTCCTGAGCACATGAAACATTGAAGTGCTGAATCTCTTGTCAGTCTTGTAATTTGTCTTTTCCTCTGGCTCAACAATTCCAACATGACAAAAAAAAAACCCAATAAAGAATGTCTATATAATTTACTTATTTGCACATTAGATATGAAACTGGAGAGCTCAGTCTAGTATCTGCTTGTGGCAATTAAGWTTTAATACTGATCTTGATAACTTGGATTGGGATGTGCACTTAGGAAATTTAACAGGAAAAGCAGATTACAAATCTGACCATGGATCTCCTCTGTTGTGGCAGCGTCTCATGTCCCCAGAAATCAAGAACAAATCAGAAATTAAAATAAGCTTTTCTCTTGTTAGTTCATACAAGATTGACTGCTTGTAGATGAGAAGGTCAATGCATATCATATTAGTAAAGAGAAACAGAAGAAGAAGAAACAAAGCACAACAYACACAACCTTTTCCTCACATACGTGTGCAGAGAATAAAGCACCTTTTTTTTTTTTTTTTCCCCCTCAGGAAACAAAAAGCATAATTTATATCTGATAGAAAGTTCAACATTTTGTACCTTTCAAAACTTTATTATCACAGAAGAGAATACAAGGGTATTTTCTTTTTACCTGAAGTAGTCTGGTTCCTAAATACACTGAAAAAATGTGGGGAAGAATCACTTCTATAAAGAATCTGTTTCACATTTTCCACATCTATTCATGACTGGACAAATAGAATCGSGTAAACATTGAAGAAACAGTGGTTTCTGCTAGAAAAGGATAACAGGAAGAAAAAGTGGAAATAATAAAAAATAGAATCTATTTTCTTAGCAAGTTTGCCATCAGTCTCTCCGTAAAAAGATGAAACAATCCTCTGCTAGGA
This sequence comes from Malurus melanocephalus, assembly GCF_030028575.1. Lineage (NCBI taxonomy): Eukaryota > Metazoa > Chordata > Aves > Passeriformes > Maluridae > Malurus > Malurus melanocephalus. The sequence continues at coordinate 288,239 of NW_026623426.1, forward strand.
ATGTTACGTGTGTCCTGCCTGGGTACACAGAGTGGGCTTCATAATCTCACAGGACCCATTTTTTTCCTCATAGATCTKGCATAGCTTCTTAGCATTTTCAAGACAAGTAGTGGCTTTCCAGACAAATAGTTATTAAAGAGGCTGCACGTGTGGGAAGCAAATTACTGTCACTGTTAAGATGAAATCTGGATTGCTGAAAAACTCTGAGCTGGAGCAATATCCTGGGCTGTGTTTGAGTAAGCTGATGTTTAAAGCATTTTCTGTACCTTTGTTTGTCTTAGTTTTGGKTTTTTTTTTTTTATTTTGCTTTGTTTTCTGTCAATAAAGGAAAGCCCTAGGGAAGAGGTGAGTTTAAATTCCAAATGTATGTTGTTTCAGGCTGGAAAGGAGTAGCAGATGGATAACATTTGGGACATTTTGTCAATTCATCTGTTAATAAGTGAGACACTCACACTGGCTACATTAACCAAAGTCCTTCTGTCTCCAGCACTGCCAGCAGCCCTGAAGACATCCTCTTAGAAAGTTTTTGATGGTGGACAGTTTAGATAAAAATAGTAATATTTTTCACATTCAAAAGCCATATCACAGCTCCTTATATCAAGACATCTTTGGTGGTCATACCTTGTTACTATTTCATCACAGAAACACCTTTTTATCAGCATTAAAGCTTACTGTGCTTGCCCAGACAGAACTAATGCAACATATGGCTTACAAAATATTTTTCTACCATTTCTGAGAAACAAGCAAATATGTTACCAGGTGGTTTGCTGCAGTTGCTGATCTAGCTGATGTCAATCTGTCTGATACTACTTTGTATTCCCTGATGTTCCTAAGACGTGTTATTGCGTGGTATGTACCTAAGATATATTGGATTTCTCTTTCAACAAAGGGTCATAGAACAATACAGTAACTTTAAAGATACTGCATGCAGTAGAAATCAAATAGAGGTTTATTTGCATTTTGATTAGTGTTTTGGAAAGAAATGCTGGGTTATGAAAACAAGTAGTAGCAGAAACCTTTTGAAAACTCCAACTTTCCCATTCTTTCGAAGCATTGCAAATTACAATGTATTCTAACCACACATTCTAACACACTGTAAGTCAACACAGGTATGTAAACAAAATGTAATTGCTTATATCATTAGATGAGGTACAGAGAACAAAACTGCCAATTTCTCTGTTTGCATGTGGCATTTTTCACTGTTTGAGCATTGTAAGTATGATCAAATGATGCTGCCAAAWAAGAAGCAGTTTTTCTTTACAAGCATATAGATATTGCCGTAATGTTCAGACAGAGCATTTGGCACACTATTCAACATGCAAAGATGAACTTAGGGAAGACAAAGCTCAGCTGTTGAAACTCATAAAACAGTACAATGTGCTGAGTTGGAAGGGACCCACAAGGATCCTCTAAGTCCAACTCCTGGCTTTGCACAGAACCACCCCAAGAATTAGATAATGTTTCTGAGAATGCAGTCCAAATGCTTGTTTGAACTCTGTCAGGCTTGTGCTATGACCACTTCCCAGGGGATCCTGGTCCAGTGTCCAACCACTTCCTGAGTGAAGAACCTTCTTCTTATGTCCAACCTAAACCTCCCCTGACACAAGTTCATAGCAGTCACTGAGAACTGTCACTGGTCACAAGAGACAAAAGAGTGGCTCCTGCTCCCTTTGCTTCTCCTCATGAGAAAGGTGCAGTCTGAGGTCTCCCCTCAAACTCTTGTACAGGATGAACAGCAAATTACTTCAACCACTCTTCYTACAGCTTCCCTTCTAGGCCTTTCACCATCTTTGTGGTCTTTTTTTGGACATGCTGCACATATTTCTATGTGGTGGCGCCCAAAACTCCACACAGTACTCAAGGTGACACTGCACCACTGTGGAGTGAGAGGGCAGTATCATGCCCCTTAAGAGCCTGGCAGGGTTGTCTTTGATGTGCTCCAGGACAATGAGATCAAAAGCTGAGGAAAATCTGAGGCCAATACTCAGTGAAGAAGGGAATTCAGTGACAAAGAAAAGGCTGAGATGCTTGATGCTTGTTTTGCAACATTTTTTGCTGATAGTGTCTGCCATCTAGTATCCTGAGCTTAGTGGTAAAATTGGTGAGAATGTAGCAGAACCTGGGAAGTGCCTGGTGGTTGGGAAATATAAGTATTGCACCAACATTTACACAAAAGGAGGACTAGGGGAGCTAGAGGTTGACCAGCCTTCCTTAGTACCAGGGAATATAAATTAAAAAGTCTTTGTTATAGCCTTTTCCAGACACTTGGGGAGCAAAGACTTGACTTGGAACAGCTGGTGTGGGCTTGCCAAAGACAAATTTTGCCTGACCRACCTGATAGGCTTCATGATGAAATGACCAACTCAATGGATAAGGGGAGCACAGGGAATGCTTATCAAAGTGCTGGTTGACTGGATCCAAGCAAGTCTGTGGACATCATCAGATTGAGGSAGAAATGTCAATACACTGAAGGGCAGCTTTCATAGAGACTTCAGTGGGGTAGAGGAGWTTGTGATGTTCAGTGAAGATAAATTATTTGGGATTTTTTTTAATGGCCATTTCTAGTAGGTATGCTAGAATTCRTTCCAGAGTATTAATTTTTCTCTTAAGCATAAATTCAAGGTGCAGTCTTTGTAAGAAAGACAGTAATATCATTGACTGTTGTCACCCTTAAAGTTTGCTGGAAAACATTTGACACTATGCCATCGATCCTCAGCTCTACCATGCAATGTTGTTATTCTAAGAGAACACAGACAATTCACATTTTGGCAATCCTATTTCATGCACTCACTCAGACAACTACTTGAGCTGCAGAAGCTCCCCTATTTTATTTTTAATATTTATAAAATTTTCTTTATGTGGCTGGTAAAGGTTACTGGAACATAGTTACCATGCCAGTTTTAACTATTCCTGCAAGAACAAAAATCACAAGTATAGCTAAAAATACCTGAAGATCTTAACTTGATCTCCTAAAATCTGTGCTTCCTTTCTCTTGGTAGTGTAGCCTTCTGCCTATTCTGCTTCAAGTAAATGAAAATTTAACGCATAAATAATAACAAAATGAAAGAAAATAAGAAGCAAAATCCCATCATTTTAGGTAGTCTGTCCCTGCTCTCTTTTTAGGACTTGCTGCAGCATACTCTTTTCAGTGCCTTGGAATATATCCTCTTTCATTAATGGATCAGAGAAAATAACTTTTCCTGTTTTCTACACTCCTTRTACACATGCTCCACATCATAAGATTCATACATCTCTTCTCCTCTACTGTCCCTTAAGGTTATATCTTGAARTAACTTTTACAATCTTCTTGTATGTCTTTACATTTCCTTGCAGACCATACTTGCATTATTTCTCCTAACTCTAGTTCTGCTGTTGTTATGTCTTGGGGATTAAATCCTCCAAAGAGATTCACTAGATGACTACAGATCAGCACTATAGGGGTTAGGATATGACGCAAATCCTTTCTTTCATTATATTTTCCCACATATTTACATATTTATAACATACACAGAGCCAATATATGAGCATGTTACAAAACTGATGAATTGTGGAGGTGAACAGAAATAATTGATGTCTTTTATTTTATATAACCTATTTCTGTGATACCTTTATCCAAATATGCCTGTATACTTGATTGGGCTAAGGTTATCTGATTTCATCAGACACATGTCATGCATTGTTTTAGAAAAGCATGTGGCTAGAATAAGCCTTRGGTTAATAAAACATGCTTTTGTTAGTAGATATGTAGTAAATATACATTTATATACAAAGAACATGGTTCTCAGAGGTGAAGACAAATATATTTCATTTCATCAGAAGATAATGGAATTTTTCTAATGTCTAATTTTCATTGGATGTGAGCCAAAGGCTACTTCTTTTGGTCTCTTATTTGTATGACTTTCTGAAATGCCCACATCTGGATTGCAACTCAAATGCTAATAAAAAGCCTAAATCCAAGTGAAATGCTACCACTCTCTCTTTCTGTATGATAAGAAGATGTMCTGACTGTGTAGAATCACCGCAGCAAAGTAGCAAATTGTGTATGAAATTAAAAACTACTGCCCAATGCACAGAGAAAACAGATAACAATATGCTTATTATTGTGTTTTGGTGTTTTCAGTGATATTTAAATTAGGATTATTTAAATCTTTGACAAAACAAGCAGATAAACCAAAAAAAAAAAAAAAAAAAAAAAAAANCCCAAACCAAACCCAAAACCCAAAAAAACCCAACCAAAAATACCCCAAAACAAACAAACAAACAAACAAACAAACTCCAAACAAACAAATAGACGAACAGGACAGCAAGACAGAGCACAAGTATTAAAAAATTGCAGATGCGAGAAATTAACATTAATCTGCTTTTTGTTTGTTCTTACCTCCCTTTCCCAGTTTTCTCCCTCCTTCCCCACCAAAATTAATTTAAAAGGCATCTTACATGTAGAGCTGGACTCTGGTGAAGCCCCTTACCAGCAAATGGCTCCTGACACTTGAGCATAACTCCCTGGGACATGAACAGACATATGGAAGATCCACAGGTGGGAAGAGAAGAGCTGAGAAAAATAACTTCATCCAGAACAGTCCAGGTTGAAAACAGGTTAGGGGTTGAATGCAAAAGCTATGCTGCAAAGCTGGCTCCAGGCTCTGGAGCTTTCCAGCCAGGGTAACAAAAGTAAAAAGCTGGCTTTTGAAACATCATCATATAGGTCTGTTAGCTTTGATCAAGTGGGCAAACCACCCAATTAATCTACTCCCATCCAACACTGTATCTTAAAYAACTGAAGATAAAAAGAAGAAACATGCCTAAGCAAGTGTCCGTGTAATTGTTTGGCATTTAATTTTGTGGTTTTGAAGTCACTTTATTTTACCAGAAAGACAAAGAAAATGCCTAAAAATCAGTATAGTCTGCTGTGAGATATTTCCAGAAACAAATGGTGGGGAATTATTTGGTTATAATCTTGTTCCATTTATTGACTGTCTACACATTGTTTTTTACAAATGAGCTCTCATTTTGTATTTTCCCTCTGAAATCTTCCTTTGGTTTTTTTGCTGTACTAATCTGAACTGGCATAAGTGCTAAGGCTCCTGTCTTATGAGTTGCTGTTACATACCAGTCATTTTCTGTGTCTCTGGGCTATCTAAAGATAATCTGTCTTTAAAACAGTGTTCTTCTCTCATCTGTTTTTCCATCTTCACATTTGAAAAATGTKATCCTGAGTCAGATTAAAGTGAGTACTGCTGACACACAGTATAGTAAAAGGTTCTGCACTAAGTCATGTATACACAGCAGACTGGTGGTCTAGTGCACCACAAGCCAACTGGGCTAGGAATATAGGCATTATCAAACTCTAAACTAGGAAAATCTGATTTTGCTTTTAAGGGAGAAATAGAATAAGGTTCCAGGCCTTTCTATTTAAGWATCATTCAATTTTGCGCACTGAGATACTATGAAAACACTATTTTTCTTGTATCCTTAATTTATCCTCATAGCACAAATACCTCCTTTTACAAGTCACCTGAATGAATGCATCTCTTTTGAAAGTTTCAATAATATTAGGTTGTTAAAATAAGTAATATGTGTGCATATGCTGGGGYCTTGATCTTTTATATTAAGTTTATTTTGCATGAGTAATGAGGTTTCCAAGCTAATGTATTAATATTCAAAGCACACTAAAGCTTTATGAATATTTTCAGAGGTTTTGTATAAAACTAAAAGAACTGAAAGAAGGCCTGTAATAGTGCATTTTAAAAATGAAGTAGCATTTTGGACACTACCCTAACTGCCATATTACACAGGTTTATGAGTGCTCTTACATCTGAAAAGCTAGCTACTGAAAATACCAGAATGGGATGCACATATTTAAATATAAAATAAAATTTTGAATGGATATAAAAGAAAAATTAAAGTAGTCCTGTAATAATTTACTGTCTTAAACTAAGGTGAATCCTCCTGGTATGTGTTTGCCACAGCCATGACAAAAAAAATTGTATGCTTCACTCAGTGAACCAGAATAAATCTATCTTAACAATGGGAACACCATCCACAAGTGCAAAAAAGAATTGTGTGGACTAAATTCATGTAGTTGTTTCCTTCAGTAAAGGCAGAGAGTCTCTATAGTACCTGCACATCTGGGTGGTCATTCAGAGTGAATAAAAATTTAGAGTCAATTATCTTTTCCATTTATCAGAATAACATAAGATGTACCTTGAGCATATTTTCCTTCAGCTTGGAGAAAGCTTTGTCTTTCAAGATTTTACAAGCACTCTCATTTTAAGAATTAAGCAATCTCAGCAGGGAGATCTTTTTAGGGTGGAAGACATTTTCAGAAAATTATTATACATAGCACAATTATGGACTTGAACAAATAACTGATTTCTTGGTTCATTGACAATTCAGAAAAGAGGAATTTAGCAAATGCAAGGTGAATTTTAATTCATCCTTCAACTCAGCAAACAGATCAAAACTGAATTCCTTGGTATGATATGAAATATTTGCTACGAAGTGATTATTTAATATCAAACATGAAAATTTATAAAGGCTTAGAAAGATAAAAGAAATGTAAAAGTAAAATATTAATTTGAGTATTTAAAAAGAAAKTCTTCAGCTTTTACATTTTTTCAATGAGCTGTTTTTGTCAAACATTCTAATGGATAAAATATTTTGGTGTTTGTAATTCTATATTTTTCACCATACTAAATACAATAATGCTGAAAATCTTTATTCATGGGTAATATGCCATTAGGTACAAAAATTGATCACAGACCAGCTAAACATTGTGATTTAATTATCCACTTAAGATTATAAAGCTTCAGAATGAGATAATTTGCATACATTCCGGAAGTGAAATCATACTGATAAAAAAAATGAATGTCTGATAGGAGTTCTAAACTAACCTTTTGCCTAATTCACTTTTTTTATACTCCACTTATCCAATATCTGCCTGAACAAAATGTTTCTGCCAATAGGGTCTTTTACTTTTGCCCCAAATCAGGATGGACTCTAATGGCCCATTTTCATACTGAGGAGGAAGCAGCAATTAACTTGCAGCCTTTTGAGGATTCTGACATATGTCAGCAGGCTGCAGTAACAAGAAACATTCAAATCCTTATCATACTCAGGTTGATTTGAAAGTCATATACCTTTCTTAGCATGCTGCCTACTTGTTCCCAGTGGTGAAGCAACAGGGACAATTTTCTGCAGCACTACAGGATATGCAAAGTGTTTGAAGAGGAATGTTTAAATCACTACCATCTGGTGGAATTCAAGTGGATTCTTTATAACATCTTTGAGGAGCTCAGTGGTAGCTGCTGAGAACTACATTGAGTACACAATGAATAGAGATATTATTTTAAGATTCATTTCAGACAACTATTCAGTATTTGCTGTGAATCTGCCACCAGTTTTTATATCCTCCAGCTGTTTCATTATTTTGGAAAAATTTATCACATTAAGATATATAATAATTCAAAGGATTTGGCAAAATAAAGATGGACATTGCTATCTGCAAGCTGTACTAGTCAATGTTTTACTCATTTGCACTTATTAAAGTCAACTCRCCCATTCAATTACCTCATATGTATTTGTTGCCTCAATGAATCTCAACATGTCTTTCTTGTGTTTTTGATTATTACTGCATTTTGTTTCRTTTTTTTTTACTGTCAAATATTGATGTGTGAGTCTGCATACAACAGTTTTTATAAGACCTGTGAGAAACAGGAAGTAGGTACTAAGAAGGTTTATATGACTACGGCAATTCAAAATTATTATGCTTGAAGATTTTTTCCTGAGTCTCCTGTATAGTTAGTGGAAAAACTGCATTTTAAATGAGAAGTATAAAAAGTAATGTGATTAATTGAGAAAGTCTTACTCATAAAAAGACTGAAAACCAATAAATACTAAATAATACCTTTTCCTCATTAAAAAATATGGATTTAGGGTCCCAACTACAGTGTGCAAGATAGATGCATTCGATATTGACATAAATCAATAGATAGYGATATAGATATTTATATAGATACAGATATATAGATAGGTATAGATATGACAAATGCATATGTGCAGATATTTCAACAGTCCTTTTTAATTTCATTGGATAGTCATAGGATTGTATTTTGTATAAGTCAATATAAATTTATCTTTGTGAACAGTATATTGAGAAATATATTGCTTACAATGATGCTGCTATATTTTCCATTCTTGATCATATAACTAGGATTTCTAAAAGTGCCTAAGCAAGTGTTCAACTCCCCTGAAATTCACTGAGTGCTGATAAACTTCTGCCCTTTTGGTACAGATATCTTCGTATACTTGATATTATTGCTGTCTCTTTTCTGAACCTTTTTCTTTGCACATAAATTTTAACCTAGACCGTAAGACTCAAATATATTTAATGTTTCCAAGTCAAAAACATTTTCTTGGTTCCTTTATTAATAAAGATTAGCATATTATTTGAGGAGTTTATATGCCCATGATGGCCAAAGAGTTTATTCACTTAAAAATGTATTAGACTAATGCTGAGAAAATGCTCAATATTTACAGTGCTTTGCATACTTATCATACTATGCTAATTAATAGAGATTTAAATCCAGGCAGTCTGGTTCACTAATTTGTCATGATAGCAATAATAATTTATTATTTAATATGCAAAGACAGTGTGCTTAATCTTTGTAAGGTGTGTTAAGAAATCCTAAAGAGTATTTTAAGCCAAATACATTTGGAAAGTAGGCAATTAAAGGATTTGGATGCCTTTGTGAGAACTTTCAGTAGTTTTCCTACTGTCTAAAAAGCTGCAGAGGATATATTAAATTTTAAGAATTTCAGAATTATCTCTGACTCTGATGTTTTTGTAAGTATAATCCCAATAAGTAATGTTTCAGGAAATGTTTGAGTGAAATATCTACTCTTGAGAGTTCAGACTTATTCTTTGCATATTCTCAAGATGTACTGAAGATACTACTTCAGAGTTATGTGTTTTTTCCCATCAAAGCAGAAAATAATTATTTCCACTTTTGTTCTTTTTACAGTTTCTTCATGGGTTTGCAATATAATGTGAGCATGGTTTTGTATGGAGGAACTGTGATAAATTACGATGTAGGAAACATTGCTTGTGCGGGATAGATAAGAAATAGGTACACTCATGTAGGCAGGAACAGATAAATTCTCTTTATCTGAATTTATCCTTGACTGTGCTCAGGTTTTCCTGCTCTCTGTAGAGGTCTTGCTGTAGTGAAATTGATCGTTTAGATACACCCAGTCTTTTTGTCACYGTTACTCTTAAATGATGCTAAATCAGAAAGGCCCATTTGAACAAATGCTCGGTCACCCAGTGATAAATGGTGTTGTCAAGAACATACAGTGACCTCTGAAAATAAGAGAAAAAGCCTCACACCTTCTTTGGAGATATATGTTGATTAGGGACATTTCATCCTGTAAAAAAAGCTGGTGGGAAAACTATAATAAACAACTTCTGGAGTTCATACATACAGAATAAATTTGGTCTATTCAAGTTAATCCAAACCAAAAAAAAAAAAAGAAAGAAAGTATAGAAATGTAATATATTACTGAATGATGTGACTTACAAATATTGAATATAACTGTGATTTTTAACAGTTTACTCTGAGTAAACCAACCAACAAACCTAAAAGATTTGGTTAGAGAGAACTATTAGAAATTTCCAGAGCTTTGTTACTTGGGAATTTACTGTGTTTGGCAGTGTGTGTCTATAGGATGGCAGAATGACAGTTTCAGCTATACTCAAATTTTTTTTTTGTTTTCAGGAGTGACATTGAATGTATATCTAAAGAGCACACTGTATTCATCTTGTGCAAGTGACTGGAGATGAATAATGTTAATAATTATAAACAYTGAAATAATATCGTTCATGTGTATAACTGAATATGTGGAGGTAGGATCATAATATTCTTCAGAGTATTCTTCTAAAAATATAGTAAAAACAGTGGCTCTTTTGTGCGCAAGCACACAYGCTGAGAACACACATTGGCTTCAGATAAACAAATAAAACAGGAAAATAAAGTAATTAAAAAAAAAATCTTTCATCTCTGATTATGACTCTCTCTGTCCAGGACCATTTCTAGAGCTGGCTGAATTGAGTTTTCAAGACTGTAGGGAATTGTAGTATAAAAATGAACAAGAAGAATGTGCAATGAAATATTACAATTTTAAATTGGAGTTATAGATTATTGCTTGAATTCAAAGAGAAGTAAAAGCACAGAAAATTTTCTCCAACCATTCTGAAGGCTTCCCCTTCTATTATTTTCTCCTTGCAATAAAAGATTTGGAGTTGCTTTTTTCTAATTTAGCAAGATAGAGGATGTGGTGAGAAAAAGAATAGGAAWGTTTGCACAGGTCCTGGCAACAGTGCCTGGATTCCCTGACTGCCTCAGGTGCATTCCCTCAAATCTAAGCAACCCTTTCCAGACACAGAAATTTGTAAATTTTTACCTGTGGAAAAAAAAGGTAGAAAAAAAATCCTGATACACCCTGGAGGACACATTACTTTTTCTGAAACTAATTTATATTTTAGAGTATTAGAAAATTTAATGAAATATTAATGCTTAATTCTTGACCTTGATTTTGCAAATGCACATTGCAATTCAAAGTCTCCACACCAGTGTATGTGAGTAAACACAAGTATGTGTCAAAGCATTCTCAGAATTAATAAATTTTTTCATCTTTTTTTAAAAATCCACTTCTCTTAAATTTTGAAACCATCTGGTTTACAGAATAATAATTGTTAGAAAATGATTTAAAAAAAAATTAATTGTTGCTTATTTTAGAATATGCCAATCTTCCTTTGAGCTGCAGGATTGGTTGACCTTTGGTGAAGGCTTGAAGAGTCAGAAATTCATTATTGTGCCCATCCAGAAGATTTAGTCAACTCAGAGTTAAGGATTTGTCCAYAGCAGTGGAAGGGAATGACTACATTTAAGAAATTTTGTCATTTGCCCATTCTAGATGAACATAACAATAACAACTTCCAGCTTGTGGTGAATATAACCTTTGCAAGTAAAGATAATCACAAAATCAGAACCTCAAACGCTGGAATAAATGGAATGATGCATGACATCTGTATCTAACTACCTGGCCTCTGGAAATATTTGAAACCTAGAAATAGATGTGCAATTGCAGTTTCCTTATTTGCATTATCAAGTATGCAACAATATGAAAAGAAATGCTCATTGAGATAAACTGTGAAAAGGCCAAAGAGCATAGAAACTGACTGGAAATATGCACAAGAAATGCATCAAAGTTATGCCCTGAAAGAACATTTTGCTAGTTCTCTAGGGTACATGTACAAAGGTTTGCTTTTCTCAGAGAGAGCAGGACATTTTTTTTTACAGAGAATTTTCTTGTCCTTTGAGTAACCCGAGCACCAACAAGTGAGTAAAATCAGGATTTGGGATCTCAGCTCTCCAAAACAGCTTGCATGAAATTTCCCAAACAGAAATAGGATAGTGCAACTACAGAATTTGTTTTATTCATACACAGCAAATCTGAATAAAACAAAATAAATTTCACTGATTTCATATTGAGTTTTAAACTCTTCAASAATTCCATCTAATTAATGCTGCTCATAGGCTTAGAGAAAAAAATATGCAATACTTAGCAGAGGAGGAAAAACAATCAAGTGCAAAAAGCAAATTTGTAGCAGCAGAACAGAAAATATAGTGACTTTTTGTCAATTGGTAAAATATTAAACTCACCTTGAAAACTTGTCTACAAAGCACTCCAGACTTTAAACCTTTATTTAAACCTTTCAAATTSAAATCAGTTCAATTCAAATTACTACTGAAATTTTTCTAAAAAAAATAAGTTATTTTGCAATATTTCAAAGCTTTTTTTATTTAGTTTGATTTGTTCTTTGGGTTTTTTGTTTGTTTTATTTATACTTTTATAATATTCTGATAATAATATTATATTTCTTAAATATAAATGAAGATAAAATGAKAATTCTAGAATATTAGTGCTCCACAGGAATATGTTTTTAACACACGGTGAAGAATTCCCTAAGGATAACTTTGAAAATATATTTTATTTCACAAAAAAACCTCCAAATTATATTATGGAAATACAAAGCTCAGGTATTGAATTTAATGGAATCAGCACATGGAGTTTCTAAGCAGCTAAAGTCTCCATATTTGGCAAAGAATCACATGCAGGAGGTACTTGAAAATAAAATTTGGTAGAAGCCAAAGGAGGTAGACATGGATTGCCACTTGGGTTAGGCARAATGTAGATCCTCACAGGAAATTAAACAGGCTACAGATTGCGTAAAAAATACTGCCAGTGGCAGGGTTACTGGGATTTAGAAAGGAGACAATTATAGGAAATTTCCATTTTGCCTCTAAATACTCATTTCATCTGACTCCAAGTACTTTACTGAGTTACATAAAGGTTGTTTTGAAGTTCTTTCATGACGAATATGAAGACACTGTTGTGAGTTAAGGACAGGCATCTCAAAATGTTCTCAAAATCTGAGAAAATGAGTGCCCAAATTACCATCCAGAAATGCATCTTGTAAGGCTGGGCATCATCTCACATGCACTATCCCTTTCACTTCCATTATTTATGCACATACCAAACCTAGTAGGTTTCCTTGTTGTCATGCACTTAACTGCCTCTACTATAACTGACTTCCTTATCTATTTTTATTAATCTTCAAAATAATGTCTCTTCTGGACTATATGTATGGTTTCCCAAATTTCTGATTTTTTTTTTTTTTTTANAATTTCAATTTAGCTTGAATTTTTAGGTGATACTATCATCTATTTATATATTTTTATGTGCACATAATGTTTGGTATATTTAGTTGTAAATAATTTTGAAAATTTTTAAGAGTAGGACGAAGAGTTGAAAATTCAACCGCTGAATCGTAGGAATTTCCATGGAAAGTAAATTTCTTTTAAAAAAAAACATTTACCATCTTCTTATTTTCTTTTATCTTTCATTTTTGTACTATGTTCACAAAGTGAAGAGAAAATGGAATAGACTAGAGAGGTATAAAGTAGAAAAAACCTAATGGAAATAAACTTAGAGGTTGTGTTACTAGGGCTGTGTTACTCTTCTGCCTGTGCTTTCATGTACTAAAATGTCATGGGATTTTGTACTTTGATTTCAGTTCCTGGATATCTGCAAGTGTTTTGCTGAAAATAACTTTTTTTTTTTTTTTTTTTTTTTTTTTTTTTTTTTTAAGAAAGAGTTTAATTAGGGTGGAAGTCTCCTTTTTCAGAACCCAGGCTTTCACATTTGATTAGAAAGCTATGTCTCATAAACACATATCTACAAATACATACTTATTTGTTTTTTATAACAAACCTCTTCTTTTGGAAAAAGCATRTGTAAAGCCAGAATGCTCTTACAAATAAGCAAAACTCAGCTGAAAACCAATGTTGAGTGAATAGCTTCTTCATAATGGAAAAAGTATCCTGATGAAACATCCACTGTGGATTTTTGTCTATATTGTTTCATCCTTAATAAGTTAACCAATAAATCTCATTTGGTTTCACAGTATTGTAGATCTAACGATGAATTGTCAGGAAATTAAATTTCACCAGCTTTCTACCATGTAAAAGTTGGCTATTGAAACCTTACTTGGAAAATTACTAAGGGGAAGCAACAATATGACCTGCTACATGGAACAGCACAACTGGCTCTTTGTAGGGCAAAGCCAGCCCTAGACCAGAACACCTGATGATAAAATAGCTGACAAGTAGAAAATAGTAAGGATTAAAAAATAATTTTTGAGTTCTTGTTTTTTTTTGTTTTTGGTTTTTTTAATCTAGTGGTGCTTCTGTCATATGTTTTATGCACAGAGATGTGATGAAAGTGCTATAAACAAACATTTCAATGTTTTTCTCTGAAAGTAAATATTCAAAATTTAGCCAGTATCCATCATTTAATTCTATAACAAAGATAAATGAAATGTTATTAATTAAAACCTGCCTTTATTTGGTCAGCTGAACAGCTAGTCACTTTCCAGCTTCATCACCCCATTGTTTTTAATACAAATCCTGTTAGATGATCTTAGAAGCTGGCCATTGTGACTATTAAGTATCACAGAGGCAAAGCAGTTTTCACTACCTTGACAAAAGCGTGAGCATCTGCTCTGCTACCTCATAATGTGCATGTTCAGATAAATACCACAGGCTAATAGCAGTGGTCTTCCCGTTTCCCACTATTCCTGCATTTGATCAATTGAAAAAAAATCTCTCCAAAGTGATAAAGGTCATATACACTGCCATCTTACAAATCAATTGCAATGAAACTTCTGTAATGTAGCTTCTCTAARTAGGGCATAGCACATAAAACTATATAAATAAATGTGCACATAATCACACACATTTATTACACATACTCAACCTCATGAAAAAATTAAAAACCTGATTCATCTCACTGGTAGAGGAGAAATGMATAAGCATGAGTAAAGTTAATTTTAATTGACAGAGCTATGACTGTAATAGACAAAACTATGTGGCTGTGTATGCTGAAGAGAATTGATATATCTTTTTCTGAGGAACTGCAATTGTGTATGCATGCACTGCAGGGATGCAGCCCAGGATGAGTCACTGCTAAGACTCCAGTTGACTTCAGAGGCTTTGGAACAAACTCCTGTCTGACAGTCATCATGGGGGCATGTGATAGAAAGACCAAGCATCACTTCCCTTCAAACACTTTTTGCATTTTTCACGGTCCTTTCATTTGAAGGAAAAAAACCCAAAATATATGGGAAGCTGCRATAGACTCAGGAGAATAAGAAAAGTTGTTGCATTGAAGTAAATTCTACATAGTCCAATCTTTAATGAATACATTTTCTATAACAGGAGAAATGTTAGTTTTAAAAAGTTTACTGGTTATCAATTCTCAATTTCTTTTTTAAAGCCTATAGTTTTTATGCTTTATATTAAAAAATAGTATTTTCAGTTGAGGATTTTGTGAGAGGGAAAAATATAATAGTTACAGTTTATAATGAATGATGTTCTGGAGTTCAAACTGACATATTGCTTAAAATKTTGTTATTTTTCTATAAGAACTGATACACTGATATTCATTTATTTACCCTCTTTAAGACTGAATTCTCCTGCTGGGACTTTAACTAACTACTTCACCTCAACTCTCATAAGAAAGGAAGCACACACTTATTAGTAAAAGCTTAGGAAGGTGTAGTTCTGTTAACATTTCATCTGTGTGAACTTTTGTAGGCAGGTGTATTGTAGTGATGAAATTTAGACAGAGTCAAAAGTTTTTAGATTACCTTTGAAGTCAGAGTATTGTAGGACCTTTTCTAATCACAATATGTATTACTGACAGTGCCCTGCGTCAACTGATAAAGCAGCTACCTTTGAGTTCTTAATAAGCTGGATGATTTTTTTTTTTTTTTTTTTTTCACAGAGGACTTTAAAATGTAAATTTATCTTTAAAATAAAAAACTCAAGACATTAAACTATTAGTTAAAAAGAGAGAAGATGACAGAGAGGCCTGTTTATAGTCCTTCATAAATTGTTTTTACATTGCTGTGTAAGAATGTTACCAAAATTTCTTCTGTCTTGTGGCACCATCCTAGTAATTTCTACAAATATATTAAAACACCCTTTGTCAGAATCCCTTTAGTAATTTACCTTGGCAAAAATGGCCTTCTAGGAAGATGCAAGACTGCAACTGGCCAACTGTTAACAATCTTAACAGACTCTTTCAGTAGTAACTTTTGAGTGCTCAGAAGGATACTAACCCCCAAAWTGTGTGGGCTGGAAGCATGTACAAATTTTTTTGTCCCCATACTGTAATATTTTTTTAAAGGAATCCTCTCAGGAATGATGTCTTGTCTATACTGTTAGGTCAAATAGAGCTACGACATTCCTAGCCTTGTTTTATACTTTGCTTAACCTCCCAGTCTTTCTCATGTTTTTTCTAATTATTTTCATTGCTTGGTGTCCTTTGCCTAGAAAAATGATCTATTCTGATCACACAGTAAATCTCCTTATACTTTTTTTTTTTTTTTTTTGGCAGTTTCAGCAATGTCCATGGCTATGGTCTATTCTCAAATTCAGAGCTGCATTGTCTTTGGACAGGACTTATTCACATGTAAATTACAAATTGCATGCATTATGTTTTCTGGCTAACAATCAGACTCCAGTAAGAATTCTGRAATTAAAGACAGGCAAATATAGTTTTGGAGAGAATGTGCATAGAATTGACGTTTCTCATTTAAGATATAAATTAGCAGTTTGGCTCCAAGGATGTGAATCAAATTGTTTTATAGCTTTACTTTGGGTTTGTTTTTTTTCTTTTTTTGACAGACTAAACACTTTAGACCTTGAAACACTGTTGTATTCCCTGACAATACTCAATATCCAAAATCCCTTAACACTGTTGAAACAGAACCCATGCAATGAAAGCAGTCTGCTTTTCCAGTGCAGGTAGCGTATTGTAGGCACTTACTGTCTCAATTTTGCTGTTCCCCTCATTTTGCAATATTAAGTTAATTTTATAAGATGCTCTCTTCTGAATATGATCAAATCCCAATGTATGAAGATAGAAAATTGTATTTTTCAAGTGCAGTTATCCTCTCCTTTAAACTTTCAGCCCCATTGTAGCATAAACCATAAATCTCTGGAGCACAACCCTGCCATGTTTTAGAAGAAGGCTGGTGAATCTGCAYGGATCGCAGTGATGATGCAGCTCTATCCAAGGTGATACAGCATCAGGCAAATGCATTGGGTAAGCAATGAGCAAAAGAGAGGAAGCATACATTCTTATGGCCTGCTTTAGTTAAATGTCTTGTATTTTCAAAAAGCACTTGGGACTATTTTGGTGCTATTTGAAAATATATTGATCTGTACCGTAGATTTCAGAATAGGACTTGTCGAGAGATCTCACAGAAAACAAAAAATGTGTTACCTCAGGTACAAGGAACAATCTTGTCATGACAGCAAAAGTTAAAAGTAGGCTAAAGAACCATTTCAAGTGACAGAATGCCATATTAAATTATGAAAGATGGCACTGGCAAATAGTGTCATTGATCTGGTTGGTGGAAGCACAGGTAGAACAGYGCAGCACATCCCTCCCAGCACGGCCAAAAAGCGCCGTGAGGAGATGGCTCACTGCAGCTGAGCTGGGTGACACAGCAGTTGTACCGCTGGCAGAAATTCACTGTTTGTGCTTGAAACAAGGTCAGGGCAGCAAAAGAATAAAGATTAAAGATGGCAATCAATGACCCTAGTATCCGTGTATCTTTAGCTTTCACAGCACACAAACCRRTTATGAAATTGATATTGTCCTCTAAGTCTTTTGGGTACATTTACCAGTAACATCAACTCAGATACTGTTAGCACAAGTAGCTGTAGAAATGAAGGGAAAAAAGTCATTATGAGGAGAATCACTAAATATATGCTCAAATCAAACAAAATATTTAGTCTTGATATTATTTTCATATTTTGTTGACTTTGTCTTGTTAAATGGAGATATTGAGTTCACTTATAAAAGACAGCTCTCTCCAGCAGAGAATAAAGTTGAAGCTTTATTTCAGGAAAACTCTTAACTATAACCTTAGGTTCATTTTTGCACATGACTACGTGTAAATCTGCAAAACCAAGCAGCTTTCTTGGTTTACTTAATTTATAAAATAATATCCAAAATTTTTTAATTATGTATAAAAAATATTTTTAAAGATATAGCACAAACCTATCTTTTCTAGAAAATAAATTCTGCATTAAAAGTTACTGCAAAACGAAAGCCAAACTAAAGAAACATGGGATTTTTTTCAATTTTACGATCTTCTTAAAACTAAAAAACCTACACAAACATAATTAACATTTATTAATTACAAATATTTTAGTAACTGCATTCATATTCTTTGACTAATAAGTCTGCAGTTTATGCCTAAATCACCTTGGAAGTTGTTATATAATTTCACTCAAAGATAAGCTTCTGCTTGCACATATTAGTATGCTAAAAAGACTTGAAAATTTTGGGATTTATTTTCAGTGCTATATTTTTGCTCTAACTATTTTTATCCTTATTCTGCGTGCAAGAACTTATGTGTAAGAATCTCTGTTTAGAAGTAAAGTACAATCTTAGTAATAAATCAAGAAAAGCAAAACAGGASAAGGAAACCTGTAAAATTACCATCTCTATTTCGCTCTGTGTGACATATTGAAAATGAACCTACTGAATGTACCTGGTGCACCGGTACTTAAAGTTATAATCCTTCTCAATGATCATCAGCCTGTAAATGGACCATTTCTTTTTTATATGTTTGGGGTCTTAAGAAGTATATTGTCATGTCAATGAATATAGAATCATCCAGTATGTGTACATGTCAAAACAACTCTGCAGAAACATAAAAACTGCTCTGAATGGGAGGTTTGCCCAGAGGAGCACTTTACTTTGTATCCCTGAATAGAATTTGCTTCTGGGATTCATGTATTTTACATGAATAGGTAGTTTCAGGAATGATACATTAAATAAGTCTATTCATTTTTTAGCATGTATTCTTTTCCTCTTTCGGTCATACCAAGAAAATATTTGATGATATTGTGTTTTAAACATTATTTGCTCTATATGGCCTTCAGAGCCTGAGAAGAAACGGAAATGATGGGATTCTCAAAAAAAAGCCTTGTGACCTAGTTCGGTTTCGTGTTCATGCAGTGGCACATTTCCATGTTCTTCATGGACAACAGATATGCAGAACTGCCAGTAGAAGCACTTTTTCTTCTTTTATTTGTCGCAGTATGTCTGAATTGTCCATATAAAACACCTCAGAACAAAAAGGCAATTAGTCAGTAATTATAGGATATCTTGGCAGTTGAAAGAGAAGAATATTTAAGTTATCCATATGTCAGAGAAAATCAGGCAGGGATACTGTGAGAACATAGAAGGCACTGCAAATTACATTACATTACACATATTTCTTTGTCCTTGAAAGCCTGATATTGTCTCATAAAAACATTGCCTTTTTTTGCCACAAAAGAAATCTGACTTCTAGTTTGTATTTTTTTAAACATTATACATTATATGCCTGGATATTGTCATATCTTCTGCACACACAGAGTCAACAATTTTGAAGTTGGTGGATGAGATTTAGCTCTATTTCATAATTACTAAAAAATGTGCTAATGAAAACTGAGAATTACTTGCATTTTCCAAAGTCTTAAATCAGAAAGTGAAAGGATCCATTAYGTATCCCTCTACTCTCACTGCCAACCCAGCTTTCATCCTTTCCCTTCAAGGTGTCTCAGGGTCTGTTCACTTCAAGAACTATCTCAAAACCCTTTCAGGGTATCTGGTGACACTGTGCCTAAGGCTAATTGGTACAAACTCTGCGTGTCATTGAATCTACAGATCAGGAAACTAAGGTGTGTTTTGTATTAGCTAGTGGAAAAGTCACCCGCTGCTTGAAGAAAAAATATGTCAAATTAACAACTTAAAATTAGAAAACTTTCTTACAGCTTTGCCAGAGTAGATAAACTTTTTCCTTTTTTTTTTTTTTTTTTTTTTTTTTTTTTTTCCCTATTAGGCAGCCTATAATCTATTGGCATTTACAATTTTAGCAGATTAGTGAGCATTAAGAAATCTATTTTAAATTGCAGGGAGGGGAAAGACATGGCCGTGGAAGTTGGCAGCTTGCTCTGCTTGTATTAGTTCACAGTTGTACTGCAGTAGGCACAGCAGATTACTTTTGCAGCCCACTTTTTGCTGCTCACTTTTGTGCTGGTTCCACAACCCTTCTTGCAAGCAGTCAGCCCTKCACAGCAACACGGTGAATGTTGTTCCTATGGGAGTTGTGCTTGAATGCCTGSTCAGGGAGTGGGTGTTTCCACACTGTGCTCATGAGCCCGGGACAAATTTTTGATATGCGGCTAAACAATGCCCGGCAGAAGAACATTTTGCCCCTTCTTCTGTCACATGACAGAAACTATAACATAGCACACRGGATGGGATTGTGACTAAGAAGGCTAGTGGTACATGACCTTCAAAATCCTCCAAGAGAAGGCATGTGGCACACCTGTCCAAAAGCTTTCATGCTGTAAGATAGTTTTCACCTGCCATCTTAGGTGACCTGCAGCTTSCAGTTTCAATTTATTCAGCTAGGTTCCTCTGCCTAAAGATTCCACCCACCACCACTTCTCTGGCTGCCCTCTTCTGCTCTCCCTACCCCAGCTCCTAAAGGGGTTAAGAAATAATGAGAAGTAGGTGAATTGCTTTTGGTCACTGCTTATGCCAGGGTCATTTCAGCTCATCTCTTGTCATACTGGACTTACTGATCATGCATTATACAGCAGAGGTGCACAGCTGAATCCTTTTCCAGTCCCCAGGAAATTTATACCTGGGTGTCAGATGCCACCATCACAGCAATTCATCTATTCCCTTGATTCTCTTGAGCATGTCTAAAAAAAAAACACCAGCTAAGAACAAGCTTGCTCAATTTTTTATCTCTCTGTGAAACTAGCTGCCGAGCTCCACTCTTTTCTTATGAGTAGCAAATAATCAGAAGACATCTGTGTATGTGTACAGTAAGTCCCCTGCTTTAGGGATCCTTTAGTACACAAGCAGAGCAATCTCCCTGTTTCGACAAAACAGGTATTGATGAGGAAGAGGAAGGTTGGAGTGTATGTGCTTCCCTGCTAATGAAAAGAACAATGTGGAATACCTAATGAGAAGATTTGAGCAATGTTGATATACAGTACCACAAATAGCATTTATGCAGAAAATTAAAAAAAAAAAA
>NW_026623426.1:308983-365659 GCF_030028575.1 Malurus melanocephalus
AGCAAACAATAATTAATTAAAACAAATACCAGATGATAAATGTAGGTATTGATTTTTGAAACTAATACCACAACAATTCTGGAGGTAAAGACAGGATTCAATGGTCTGCTTTTGGCAGTCTTGCTGGTTTTGGCTGGGSTAGGGTAAATTTTCTTCACAGTGGCTGGTATTGGGGTTTGTTTTGGATTTGTGCTGGAAAAATGGATTGATAATATTGAGGTGTTTTTAATAAAACAAGCTGAGCAGGGCTTGCACAGAGCCAAGGCCTTTTCTGCTTTTCATAGTGCCACAGTCGGGAGGGGACKGGAGGTGCTTGGGAGGCTGGGAGGTGACACAGCAGGGACAAGTGACCCAAAATGACCAATGGGATATTCCAGATCATATGGCRTCATGTTCAATTWAWAAAGTAGGTTGAAGAAGGAGGAAGGGAGGATGTCTGGAGAGATGGTGTTTGTCTTCCCAAGATGCTGTCATGCAGGATAGGGTCCTGCTCTCCAGGASATGACTGAACACCTCCTGTCCATGGGAAGCAGTGAATTAATTCCTTCTTTTGCTTTGCTTGTATGCATGGCTTTTGCTTTCTCTATTAAACTGTTTTTAACTCAACCCATGGGTTTCYTAGCTTATATTACTCTTCTGATTCTCTCTCTGATCTCATTGGTGGGGGAGCGAGTGAGCAGCTGTGTGGATTGTGGTGCATGATCAAAAAATCCCAGTTTCCCAGCTTTAATAGTTTACTATACCATGAAACATTAATGATGCAGATAGAAGGAAATTAATTGAAATGTCTTCTTTCATACCTGTTAATGACATAAATAATAAAGCTAAGAGATCTCTTGGCAATACACTGAAAATGGACAAAATAACAGCTCTTATTTGTCAGATGAACGGAAGAAGACTCTGTTCTTTTCCTGATTTTCACTGTGTCTTTCCCATTTCTCTTCACTGCATTTTATAAAATATTATGCATGTCTATTAAAAAAGCAGGAAAAATATTTTATCTAKTTTCTTACAAGAATTCTATTTTATTATGTTAATGTAAGAATAGTTTGCATTTTCTTGAGCCTAAGCTTGCAAACATTTCCTTGCATTTTTAAACTGCTGCTGTTAAAAGAGGACTATGAATCACTGCAGCATCATGCTTYTACTTTGTGAACGATGCAAGAAAATTGAAAATTTAAGATTCGTTGTGCCCCATGTAGTTATGCATCTATCTSCACAATCTTATTTAAAAGTATTTATATTGTAGAGTAAAGAAAGCAAATTATGTACATCCCACACATAAAGAGCAGAAGAATACCTCAGTATTTTTTATATTTAAGAATTCTCTAGTTGGTCAATTTGCTATAACAATGATCTTGGACAGCATGGAAATATGGCTCTGCAGGGAAAGAAAGAAGCCAGATGAGGTCAGGAAAGCTATTTTCTGGTGAGTCTCATCTTTATTTCATCTTTTATCCATCCCCTTTAGTAAAGCTGATGCATCATGTTCCAGTTCTTTTCTAAAATGGCATTAAAAAGCTTTKATACAAGTTTGAAACTGTAAGCATTTATTTTTATATAACTGATATGTTACTAAAAAATGTTCTGTTCAGTTTTGTTCTTTACTCTTTTTATGCCATGGAAACAACACAAATGCATATGGATTTCACACCACAGTAATTGTGCTCACAACTCGTGTAGTTTAAAGTCTGTGAATCGAACTTCTGTACTCTGRCTTGCTGATTAAATGTGATGTAATTTGCAGCATTAGCCATATCACAATATCTAAATAATTTATAATTATTCTATAATTAATGGCAATTGATTTTTCTTTAGAATTGGTTTAAAAACTATATAGGGAATTATAAGGTTACCAGCTACATTCAGGAAGCAATAGACAATGGGGGAAAAACTCAGAAGTTTAAACAAGCTTATAAAATAAAAGCTTGAGAAATCCTTACCTGGCTCTGGATATTTCTGACTGCTGTCTCTAATGTCCTCCTGAGCAAGACCAAGCAGTGTGCCTGAATCAGGCTGAAACTGCTGAAGTATGGTACCTCTTCTGTGGAAAAGGACCCGATCTCATATTCTTAAATTTTCCAGAATGTCAGATTGGTAAAGACACAGTCTTCCAGGTTAGCCTATATCCATGACATACACTTTTATGGTAACAGAAATTAATGTCCTGGAGAAAAGAAGATCCAATGTAAYTTTGTCTGATTCCTATCCTTAAAAAAGATGTTGTTTTCAGCTTTGGAGAAGCTATTTGTAGTGGAATTTCTTTGATTTATACCCTTTGTTTTAAAAATGGGAACAAACATAAACCCACTGCTGTTCACTTATATGTTGCCTGTCTTTCAGTGAAAAAGTGAAACAATGTCAAGGCACCAATCTCTTGATGTAAAGGACATCTCTCTGACTATAATTAAGCAAGTTGGGTAAATTATAARGATCTGAAAGATCAGTCTTCACTCATCATCAGAATTGACTTAAAGCACTTGGCAATCAAATTCTCCAAATAAGCCACTTACAGTCTATAGTGGGGGGTGAGTTGGTGAAGAGTGTCAGAAGAAAGGGCAGAAAAGATGCCTCATTAAACAATTCAATGTCTCCTATCTGGTATCTAGGCTGCACGGGTGACAAAGTAGAGAAATGAAAGATAGACCTGAGAGGGGTGAGACAGCAGTGGAAACAAAGTGAAATTAGGGCTGAAAGTTGGTAGCAAAGAAGGGAGATGRTGTCATGAATGATTCTGGCAGGGAGATCTGGATGTAAGATGCACACAGATGAGAGGAACGAAGTAAGACGCAGGAACCATGTAAGTAAGAAAAGGACATACTGAAAAAAATAAGGAGAAATAGAGCACTGATGAACAGAAGTGTCTATTGTTACTGTCTCCCAAGCTCTCACACAGTTGGGATTTACTCAAGATTCATGAATCWTGACCTTCTTTCTAGTAAGGAAACCTCCCTGAAACCTCTGTCTTGCTGGTTGGGATTTTGCTGTGCTTGTGCAGGTATGACATAGCCAGCCATAAAAGGTGCTGTCGGATAAATAAAGGWGGGATGTCACCAACATCACACTATCATCAGTAAGCACCAGCTGAGAAAGACCTGTGACGAAAATCTCCAAAATTCCAGCCTTACCAGTGTAATGACACTTGTCATGTTATATCTAATTTTGCAAAAATATTAATACCCATGTAGTGTCCAGGCTATTTTTACCTTTAAAAAGCATTACAAAAAGCAGAAAAGTTTCCAGAGTTAATGTTTCAATCTCTCAATATCTGTCTTTTCTCTTTTTTTTTTTTTTTTTTTTTTTTTTTTTTTTTTTTTTAATGTATTATGCTTTTTAGAATTAAATAACAAGACAGAGGCCTTAAATGTTAAGAGTAGCAGAAAACACATTAAAAGGAGGGATAAAAGCTAGGAGGTAACACACAAAAAAAAGGACAAACCTAACCCAAGATTTCAAAATTAAAGGCATATATAAATCTTTGCAATTCCTAGAGATACTTCTTACTGCAAATACTGAATTTAGAAAAAGAAATTATAACACTATATAATCAGGAGTAAGCCCTATAGGAAAAAAGAAAGCTAATTAGAATGTATTCAGGACTGACTGAGAAACAAATGCTTTATATGATTGTGTTCTTCCCTAAAGTGTTAATCATATTTATTTTATACTGTCTCTTCTGACTGCTGAAATGTGAAGTTCATTCTCCCATGGGAAGTTATACTTTTAATGTCAGATGTAATTATGTATAAAGAAAAGAAGTCAAGTCTATTCAGAGAACTAGGCCAGGCAGACTGATATTCCTCTAAACAAAAAAAAATGAATACTTTGCTCAGCTGTGGAATGCTATCCATATATGTGTGTTTGAAGACATATTTTCTATGTCTTTAGTTAGTGGTCCCTTTTTAGCTACCAGAAAACAAGCAGCAGTTATGTGCAAAAATGGTCATTCAGTTTCATGAATGAAATCTACCTTTACAGGAGTCCATGCTATAATAAGATCTGAGTCCAATAATAATTGGGAAAAATCATTCTGACACAGTTAAAGACAAACTATTTAAAATACATATACTCCATAAAACAATTATTAATTGCAATCTCTAAACTCTATTGTCTTTAAGGCTAAAACCTGGTATTTTTCTACCAATATCTAATTCAATGTCATGAAAACACCTGATATATGTTTTTTAACAATAGTACAGATCTTAGTGGGTTTTTATAATATACATAGTTATTTACTCAAGATGTGAGCAAAGGAGAATTGAAATGAATTATGATTTAATAAAAGTCAGGTTTAAGAAGTATGCTTAGTTGCATATGCATCCAAAAGAYCAGTTTGGGAGATTAGCTTCAGATAAATAATACAACACTTGTAGAGACTTCCATGAAAGATTTACTTAAAGGAAACCACCAAGGAAATTAAATACTTTAAACTATGTTTAAGTACCATAAAGGATCTGACAGACATAAAAAAAMCCAAAACCCAACAGCAACTAATCCCCCTCCCTCCCCAAATTTTTGAAAATTACTTAAGATAGTTATTAA
This sequence comes from Malurus melanocephalus, assembly GCF_030028575.1. Taxonomy (NCBI): domain Eukaryota; kingdom Metazoa; phylum Chordata; class Aves; order Passeriformes; family Maluridae; genus Malurus; species Malurus melanocephalus. The sequence goes on from NW_026623426.1 coordinate 313,526, forward strand.
CTAAGTGTCTTGTTCATGGACTAAGGAGCATCTTCTTTATCATGAAAATCCTTGATTTCATAAATTTAAGCCACATTCTTTCTGATGTTTACACAGAGTTTTGGGGTATGTAATATTTATATATGGACTCAATTCCCACATGCTCAGCAGTTTTCTGCAGCAGCTGAAGCATTGTCAAGCTTTTACCTCTGCAAATGTTGGCTTTACTTTGTTTTGAGGGCATGGCACTGTGAAATCTAAGTTTTCTGGGGCATTAAATTGATGTGCTATTTCATAATGCACATCCCTCTAATACATAATTTTGTTGTCCGAGTCAAATGGTGGAAATGGTCATGCTACTATAATGTAGTAAGTCTAAACTATGCTAGAAGGTGGTACATGTTACAAGCTCTATTGCTAGAGAAAGAAAATACRATTTCAAAGGTCTGATTGAACTGACAGGAGATTGAACAGACCCATATTTAACAATCCCTGAAGATGCCAATTAAGAGTACAGAGAAAGTTCAAGCTGTGTAGGCTAAGAGGTTTGCCTTTAGGACAGCTAACAAAGAAGTGAAGAAAATGTTCATCTGAAACATAGTAGTTAATTCTTCAGAGACCTGAATATGCTCTACTCTAGATTTCAGTTAGATCACTCACCTTAATTGAGATACTAAGAGAGCCATGAAAAAAATGCCTTGAAAACTAAAGACATCAGCATACCCTCTCTGTGTTCAATAATATTTGAAAGACAGACTCATTATTTCAAAGCAGAAACATAATGCACTGCACCAACAAAGTACAAAATGCAATTTAAGAGGAGGAGAAATAATTTTAACCAAACCATACATTCAAAATTAATATTAGCCCGTGCAACTCAGTAGAAGAAAACAGAACACAAATTCCTAGAGGTGGAAATTTCTGTACAACAGATCTGTGTTTTCATGAACATTATTTTAGCCACAGTTCTGTATTGAATTTGTCTCAGCCTCATCCTCCTTTTAAAAATTGTATTTCCACTCTGTATTTCAGTTCAATTTATGAGTACGGCAATAAGTGATCCCTGGATAATGCAAAAACCAGCCAAATAACTCTCTCAGAGTAAACAGATAGTTTGCAATAGTTCATTTTCTTGATTGACCTCTATTGTTATGGAGACTGAGAATCTTTACTTTTCATAGTAAAGATAGCAAAAATCTTTACTTTTCATATTTGCCCTACATATTTCATATTGTGGAATGTCTGCTGTTATTCAATCTCCTCCACTAGAACATCAGAACACAGATAACTGAATTCACAGTYCTGCTGCTTAGCAAAGTCACAGCTATAACTGTTCCACAACTGACTCCCATCCAACATTAGACGTGATTCTGGGTTCAGGAACTTACCCATATTTCTGCTTAGCCAGACAACCAGTATTAATCGACTGTATATATATACATATATATATGGAGAGTAAAGTGACAATAAAAATACAAAAGGGAGCAACTTGCAAGTGCCCATTACCTTCCCTACATTCCAGTAAAGGCAAACTGACAGCACACATCACGGTCTGAGAGGTGTGCCCAGCCTGGGCTAGTGTGCCTGATCCTTGCCACCTGTGTGTCACAGATACAGATGCTTAGTTCTCAAGTGCTCAAGATATTGCCTCACACAACTGGATTGCTCATAGCACACATATTTGTCGCACATCCCCTACCTTGCCAATATATCTGGATTCTGCACCAAAGGGAAGCAGATTTCATGTTTTATAAGCCACTGTGGAATACTGCAGGAATTTAATTGCTCTTGTTATCTGGTGAAAGTAGTCTGCCAGAGAGCATGGTTCTAGCACTTGTCAGGTAGCCCTGCTGTGTAAAGCCAGTAGCACAGCCACATTGCTGGGAATGGCTGGCAAGCTCAGCTACCCCTTAATGGCCTGGCTCATGAATTTGAGCAGGGAGCATGACACTCTGGCTCGTGAATCCTCGACTAGTGCCAGGTGTCCTTCAGCAACTGGCRCAGCAGCTGGAGAGAAGGCAATCAGCTTCTTGTTGCTGACAGTCCTTGCCATAAGAACTGTATTTCTCCTGACAAGGTTGGCATTATGCTACTGAATACTGTGTATTATCTGAAAAAGGAGAAAAAACAGGCTTACCTGTGTATTGGACAGATCATCTCCATAAACCTCTGAATTTACTTCTTCAAGGACTATAGATTTGTGTGTGAAGAAATAATAAGCAGATCCTGAGCAGGCTCAGGGTATAAGGAAAAAGGCCAAGGACAAGCAAAATGGCCGTTACAGTGAGCTCTGTGCCACAGTGCTTGGGAGCTCTTTGCATTTTGTCAGGCAGCAGAAAGGAATCTGAAACAACATTGCTTATTGTGTTGCATCAGAACAAGAACTTGGAATCTCACGAATTTGCAAATCATTTTATTGAATTATTCAATTTGCTGTCTTTCTCCACCTTTTTAATCAGTTCAAGATAGTCCACATTTTGTCTGAGTATTCATCTACTTTCATGTCATAGTAAATTACTATTTGTACTTGTTGCTTATTGATGTTGTGCATGAGAGCTGTAGAAAAAAAAAAGCCATTTTGCTTTGTTAAACTGTTGACTAAAAATTGCCTTCCTGATTACTGTTGCATTGTTCTTTTATAGAACTACGGCATCTGTGTCTGTGCATACTTTCCTAAGCTTGTGGTTGTGTTGTCCAGGAAGAAAAATGGGCTGCATTTCACTGTTCTGAATAGTGAGCAAGGATGTGATGAAGAAGAAATTGCTTCAGTAGGAGAAAAGTACAGGAAAGCAAGAAATGGTTTMTTTTCACACAGCTTTGCTAATAGGCAAAGGAAAAGGAAAAAATTTACTAGTGKTAGAAGAAGAGAAAGTCACCACTGACATGCTGTCCACTCCATATCATCCATATCATTGTCTCCAGGTCTTTTGATTAAGAAACAAATGGAGAATGGAAGAACCAAGAAAACTCATCAACACTGTGACCTTCTGCCAAAGCCACTGGCCAGACATAATCCGTTATGTGGTGGTCCATTCTCCACCCTCTCATCTGTCCTGTTCTCGGATCTCAGAAGATCCCAGTAAGCCTTGACCAACCCAGCTGAATGCCCCTCAATCACACCAGGAGCCCTTGTGTGATAAAAGTGGGAATAATTCTGACTGCAGAGGAAACATCAGTTGCCTAACCAAGGCAGGGAGCAAAGAATGAGCAGCTATTCTTGTCACCCTTGGGAAATCGTTTACCTGAATCKTAGCCCAAGTGGAACCAAATGGAATACCACAGCCCTGGACTTAGTGGAAAAAAAGATCCAGTAGTTGCCAACTTGGGTTATGTCCAGGATAGAATCTTAGTGGTGACTAAAGCCAAGCAGTGGTCCTAAGTGAGACCGTTTYGGCTATCCTGGACTGCAGCAGGCTKTACCCCTCTGAGTGGGATGCCTTTCTGAGCTCACCAACTCTCAAGCTTTCAATACTCGAAAGAGTTTTATTCACTGATGTTGAGTCTTAGACTGGTACTCTCTCCCATGCACAAACACAATCCTCAAGGTGTAACCCCTGCCTGTTGAGAAACACTATGGGATTTTATGTGATCATTTCACAGAATGTGAGTGGAATTTTTGATGGATATCTTTGCATACATAGACATAGATGTATACATCTCTTTGCCTCTATGTGCACATGTGAAAGGATTATTGTATGAAYGTTGTTATTGTAAATCTGTAATAAAGTCAGAGTTATAATTGCAACAAATCCCAGCCGAGCCTGAGCCTTAGTGGGGTGGAGTGGTCCAGAAATGGGCAGCAGAGTGCAACATAGACAATCTAGCTTTTTGGGGTTTGTCCATCACTGCTGTTTTGTTGTCCCAAGCTTGAGGCCTCCATCATGTCTTTGTCCTGGGGTCCATGTGATGTGACCCATGGGGAGTGTCTGCCAATGTGTCTTTTTCTCGGTGGCCACACAGAATTAAGTCAAGATGGTGAACACCTTTAGTGTGTTCAGCACTTTCTTTTTTCTATATTCTTTTGTTATGAATATTGCTGATGTTACTGTGTGTTTCTTATTCCATTGCTGCTTGCTTTCAGTGAATTGTTGTCTCAGCCCCCGGTCTCTTTCTTTGTCCCTCTTTTGCTGGAGGGGGTGGGGGGAAAGGCATTTACTTATTCAGAATTTAATTACCAGTTGGTATTAAACCACCACAACTCTGTAGTAAACGATTGAGTCAACCTTGCAATCAAACTCTATTAAAGTCACATTTCCACACTTTAATATTGAAACCTGTTTTTTGCCAACACTATTGACAGTGATTTATTTAAGTGGCCTAACCACCCTTTCTTGATGTTTTACCACCTTCTTTTATGAAAGTGGCAAAAGATCATTCAATATGGATGAAGATTATAGAAATGTAGATGTCAGCAACTATTTCTGACATCCCCTAGGTAATCCTGTGACCTGGCTTTTCCAGAGTTGCCTTGTCTACRTCTACAATTTCATTGCTTCTGTCAAACAAGAAGCACTAATGGCCTCAGGTGAAAGGGGTACCCAAATTCTTTTTGAATATGTCAGGTGTCACTGATGGTGCTAAAAATCTAATACAAATCTTGCAAATGAGATTTCCTCAGTTTTAGAACAGTTTTTTTTTGTACTTTTACCTTCTTTGAAATGACCTGCAGGGTTTCAATGCATTTCAGAACACCTCTGGTGCATCTGGAAATCTATGACGTGATCACTAATACCGAGACTTCGTGGGATGAAACACATTGGAGCACCGCAATCAATGGCTAAGATCATTCAGACAGCTCAGAGGGGTTGGCCTCTATTAAGAAAAGGAATTGAGTAACCTATGTAAAAAAAAAAAAAAACCAAAAAAAAAACCCAAACCTTGGCCATTGAGAAACAGTCTGGCACAGATCTAGATTATACAAGTGAAAATCAAAGGCCAAACCAACAAAGGCAGTCTTAGGGTGGATGTTTGCTGAAGGACACCAATCTGTCAGTCTTACCTTGGGCCTGGTAAAGTCATGGAACAGATCCTCCTGGCATCTACCTCAAGGCACATGGAAGACAGGAAGATGGCTTCACCAAAGGAAAGTGATGCCTGATTAATTTAAGGCTCTCTATGATGGTATATGTGCTCTGGATAAGCATGAGAAAAGGAACTGATGTAATTTTTTTTACTTCCATAAGGCCTTTGACATMGTTTTCCCTAACATTCTTGCTATTTAATGGGAAGGATATGGGTTTACTGGAGATGGGTGCACTGTTGGATAGGAAATGGATAACCTTCAGTATTACCTGAATGCTCTCATGCAAAGAGCTGCAGTTGACAGTTCAGTGTTCCAATGGAGATCAGTAACAACGAGAATTTGTCAGAAGTCTCTGCTGGGACCAGTACTGTTCAGAATCTTTATTAATGAAACGTACAGTGGGATGTAGTGCATCGTCAGCAAGTGTGCAGATTGGGTCTGGCTGAGATGAAGTTAATTTTTCCCATAACAGCCCTTGAAGTACTGTGCTTTGTAAAGATAGCCGCACATATGTTGATAATACACCAGTGTTTTGATTATTCCTGAGCAGTGTTCCACAGCATCAGCAATGTCTCCCCAGCCTTCTTCCACTCCTACCCTCCAGCAGGGTGGATCTTTGGAGGTGACATTGTCAGTTCAGTTGACACAAAGTGACCAAAGTGATATTCCACACCTTATGATGTCTGCTCCAGATAAGAAGAAAAAGGCATGGTAGGGGTGGTGTGCGTGGGTGTGTTTGTGTGTATGGGGTGAAAGGTGGATTTGGTGTTTACATTGTTTGCTTCCAGAGTAACCAATAATTGTACTCAAGCCTTGCTTCCCAGGAACTGACTGCTCATTTCTGATAGGAAATAGAAAATACAGTATTTTGTTTTCCTTTGCTTCCTCCATACCTTTTATTTTCCTTTCCTAAGCTTCTTATTTTTCTTTTCTCAACTTCTTATTTTCCTTTTCTAAACTTCCTTTATCTTTACCCAGAAGGGGGTTTTCCATCTTAGTTTCTCTGTCCCTGTCTGTCTAAGGAGGGGAGTACTAAAGCAATTTGGTGGGCATGCAGGCCAGGTCATCCCAACACTGACAGCAGTTACATGCCAGATGGAAGGGATGTGCCATCCAGAGAGACCTTGGGAGGCTGAATAAATGGACCATTATATACTTCATGGTTTTTAACAAAGTCAAGTWTCAAGCCCTGCACCTGGACAGAGCAATCAATTATTAGCATTACAGTCTGAAAAATGAGCAGCCCTGTGGGGGTAAAATTAGRGATATTTGTAACTACAAAATTAGATGTGAAGCACAACATGCAGCCGGGAAAGCCAGCTGTTTTCTGGACTTCATCAGAGCAGCATGGCCAGCAGGTTGAGGGTGGTGATTCTGCCTTTCTACTCTGCTTTGGTGAGAGTTGACCTAGGATAGTGGATCCAGCTCTGGAGTTCCCAACACAAGAAAGGCATGGATCAGTCAGAGTGCACAGAGGGCCACAAATAAGATCAAAGGGCTAGAACGTATATTCTAYGAAGAAAAGCTGAAAGAATGGAGGTAATTCATTTGGCAGAAGAGAAGGCACTGGGCAGACCCTACGATGGTATTTCATTTTCTAATGGAGCATATAAGAGGCTCTGGAGAATTACAGTAAGCCTGGAGAAACACTGGAGCTTATAATTAGCCTGAAGAAAAGGAGGTTGAGATGAGACCTCTCTCCACAATTATCTGAAAGGAAGTTGTTAGAAGATGGGGCAGGCAACAAGAGGAGAGGACATGGCCTCAAGTTGTACTAGGGAAGGTTTAAACTGGAAGTTAGGAAAAATTTCTTCATCAAAAGGATTATCAAACAATGGATTAGGCTATCTAAGGTGGTGGGGGAGTCACCATCCATGGAGGTGTTAAAAAACCGCCTGGACAGGGCATGTAGTGCTATGGGGTTGACAAGGYAGCGATCAGTCAAAGACTTGACTCGGTGATCTTGGGGGTCTTCTCCTTTCTGATTCTGTGATTCTGAGAACATGGGGAAACCCTTTTTACCAAGGCTTGTAGTGAGAGGAAAATGCAACACCTTTAACCAGAGAAAGGATAGCTTTAGAATAAATAAGGGAGAATTTTATTACAGAGAAGGTGGCAAGGGCCTTGCCCAGAGAAGCTGTGGATAACCAATCACTGGAAGTGTTCAAGAAATGATTGGATGGGGAACTGAGTAACCTAACCTAGTGAAAGATGTCCCTGCCCATGGGGACCRTGTGTTAAAGGTCCTTTCTAATATAAACTATCCTCTAGTTTGAATCTTTGTATAAATTTTATAGTTTTATTTTTACCGTCTTGATTGACTATGTGACAGMTTGTCCGTGTCTGCATAGTGTGTTATAACATCCATAAAAACAGAACAACTTTCAGTGGAGCAGCAGTATCTTCAGATGATTCCACTCTTGTCACTAACTCATGTAATTAAGCACACCATCAACTGCAATAGATCCAGAACCTTGCTACATTGACTCCAAATCTGTTGGTTAAAGCTGTTCTAGTTATCATAATACAGCACTGCTAGAAAATATATTGATGTTGTCTCATGGCCCTTACCACTGCCATTCAACATATCTTGTAATTGAATGTTAAACTGGTTTTCTTAACAATTATTTATCATCTGGTTTTTTTTTTTTTAATTTTTTTTTTTGTTGTTGTTGATGTTTGGTTTTATTTTCTTTTGAATGTTGCTTTGGTTTACCCTATGAAATTGTCTTTTTCTTCTATTGCCATCACAGTATGGCACCAAAAGTATTTTTAAAAATAAACATTTAAAAATAGAATTGTTATTCTGAAGCAAATTTCTAAGCAACGACATTCAACAAGTACTATAATTTTCAACCATTTTTTTCGGATTTTTTCAGCTTGTTTTTTAATTACTTCTTCTATGGTATGATAAACAAGTTTTATAAGTAATGAGTGAGTCTACATCCTTAAAACTCCTTTTGCAAAAAAAAAAAAAAATATATATATATATACTTTGCAACCAAAAAAGATTTTTCAGAAAGGTATATCATGGAGGGTAAATGGTATAAACCAGAATGAAAATATTTATGCCTAAGAAATTGCTCTTGGGATAAAATTCAGCTTGACAGCTCATGTATTTGATAAGGAATACAAGAATGGTACATCTTTCATTACGCAGTGTGACTGGGTTTAGCTGCTTATGTAAGTTTATATTTAAGCGTTGAAGAGTTCCTTTGCACTGAGGCTTTGTTCTACAGCAGAACAAACAGGAATGCCAAAATATTCTAATTTCTAATGTCATGTGCACTGTCTGCCAGCTGCTATACTCATTATTACGTTCAGGCCACAGCATTATATGCTAGACTAGTTTGCTATTTCATTACTAATTCCTTTATGCATCCTTTAGAGCAGCAATTAAAAGGTGGGCCTTCAGCATGCAAGAGCCAGCTATTTGAACCATAATCACAACATATTTTATCCTCTGTGCTGGAGGCTGTGCAGTGGTTTGGAAGTTAAGTCCTTGTGCAATCTCTTAAGATTGCCTCAGAGGTAGGGGAGACTAATTTGCAAGTATATTTTTGCAAATATTTTTGAACACACAGAAAGAAAGAGCATGGTAGTCTTTAATGTGTTGTATCATTAATTACTTATATTTGATATTTGGGGGAAAAAAAAAAGAAAGTGATAAAATAGTTTTTCTTCTCCTACTTGCAAGTAAGTACATTTAATGTAGTAAAGTTTAATAATCGTCATGTCTGACTTTTCTTCTCTGATAGTCCTTTCTTAAATGTGAGACTTYTGTTATGTGCAGAGCAGTCTCTTCTGTTATGTGCTATCAGTTTATTCATAGCAAATTACAGCAGTTTTTACTAAAAAGCTGTTCTAATCACTARACTCCCCTTCCCTGTAAAGGATTCAACAGATGTTTTTGCTCTAGTGAACAAAGTATACATGAGATGAAGGAATGATTGTTTAAAACASAGAGAATTAACAAGTTTTCTGAGAAACTTTTTTTAAGGTTTAATTAAAATGTTCTTGGAAATATCAGGAGAAAAAGTTAACTATCTCGATCATTTTAGTTAGAATAAACTGCTTATAGAAGTTTGAAAAACCTCTCATCTATGCATAAAGATGTACAAATTGCATTTCTTTTTATTTACCAAAATATTTAAAAGAAATGCTTTAWAAAACAAATCAACTTTCTCTAACACCACTCGTGTTCTTTAAGCCTTAATTTCTCTGTACAAGTAGTTAATTCATGCCCTGGAGAGAGAGAACTTAAATGAGTCAGAAACATATTTTTTGTATAATCTAAAAAGACCAAATGTATTCATTCATGAAACAACAACATCACCACAAAAAAAAACAAAACAAACAAACAAAAAAAAACCAAAAAAACAAAACAAAAAAAAACAACCCCAAAACCCTAAACCTCAAACTTATATGAAACATGGACACAGTTGGGCAGTTCTTTGGTCATTAATGAGGAGCTCTATGGCTAAATATAATGTGTTAAGAGAATAAAAATAATTATTCATTAACATTGCATCAGAGAARTTTCTCCATGGTAATTTTATGCATATTCTTATTTTATGCACAATCAGAACTGAAGAAACCTTGCTTCAAATTAAACTCTACTTTGTGGAGTGTAAAATGGAAAATTATTCTGTTTGCTGGAACACTAGAATGAGTGCTAGCTTGGTGTTTCAGTTTCAAACAGCAACTCATCAATGGCAAAAACACAGAGCAAAAATTTGAACTAGGTCCCAGATCACTAATTGGCTTGACAGATCAAAGCTGCAACARGAGAGCTCTCAGGGAGATGAAACGATTTAGAGAGTATTGTTAGATGGCTGCAGGTTCSCGAAGAAGCGTGAAGAAACAAAAATAATATTGTTGACATTTACAGACCCTGCTTGCCATAAGTTGTATGAATACACAAACCTCTGCATCCACSTGCAAAATCAGTTACTGTGGGAGGGGACCACTGCTCTATCTTTTTTACCCTTCTCTATAACATAATTTATCYTTTTTCCACATCAGTTTAGGATCTTTCTCCATATACAGAACACTAACTCTATTATTATATGCTATATRTGACATAATGCATTCACTAGCAAACATTAAAATAAATTCTGACTTCCTTTCAAATCTCCTTCACTTGCTGAAAAGGCAGTTCATTCCCCCCAAATAAATGTTTAATGTACATGACCCTTCTTCATAACAGAATGCCAGACTAGCAGCTATGGATCTTTTGAATAAACCACCACCAATGAAGAATTTCAGGATAGAGAATGCACAGTATTGGAAATGGATKTTAAGAGTTCATCAAATACATCAGCATTTTTTTCCACAGAGTACATGCAATTTTGTCTCCTGATCTTAATTCAAAACTGTCTTTTACATTGTTTAGAGTAGCAGAGCTCTTGCACTGTCTGATCACTTGTATTTCATAACACAGCACAACTGACACAAAGGTAATTTGGTTTTACATCCCCAATATTTTCACTCATGGAGTGCCCTAACCTGCAACAGCTGGAGAAGGACAAGAGTCTGAAATGAATCTTGCCCAGATGTTTACAAAGACCACCAGCAGATCAGAAATCTGCTCAGACTTTGGCAAGCAAATTACTATTCCAAGCTGTCCATTTGCCTACMGATATGCCAGTATGATTGAGAATTGATGAACACAAGAAATTATAACAACCAACTCTCAGTCACAAATGTTATTGTATATATGATTTGCATATGTTGAGAAAAACTATGGAAGAAAATGAACTACTATTTCTAAATAATTCATGACAGAAAATTATATTATTTCATAGCGAGCAATATTTTTGCTTTCGCTCTTGTTTTCTTGATTTTATCTGCAGGACAGAATAATAAAAAAAAAGTATGTATGATGTTTAAACCTCAAAGTGTTTTTGAAAATGTACTCCTATAGGTCTGATTAAGAGCTTGTTCAAGCACTTTTTTTTCCTATTGTAATTAAACAGAGTTTTGTGGAGCAAAACACTTGATAACAGTGTTTTAGCATCAATAAATAGTGTATGTTTTTATTCCACTCCCGAATCTCCATATCTTAGCCTCAGATTTATTTTAATAGTATTTACTAGGAAGAAAATAGAACCATCAACATCCTCATATTCTCATGTTGTAATGTCTGTAAATATCAAATTTAAGAGGCTAAACAAATACACTGGTAATTWATGCCCTTTCTTTCTTCCCTTATTGAAAAGGTGATTTGGGATTAACATAACTACAGTGGAAGWATTTTCTAAAAATCTCACTATTAATATAATTGCTGATAGTTGATGAGACAAATATGGTGTGTGATCAATTTTTTATTTGTGGTCTTCATGATGAAAAATTTGCACAGTAGTATAATTTGAGTACAATTAATATATCRACAGATGCAATCACAGAATCTAAGTTGCTGTTAGGTAACCCTTTAAAATATTGAAAGAGTATTTTAATCATTATTATCTTTGTCGTGTTTAGAGGAGTGGGATAAAGAATAAAATATTCAAATTCTATGTTTCTAATCCTCTTTTCCATTCCAAAGTTTAGCAGAAAAGAGCCAAATACTGAAGTTTTGGTTCTACTATTTTGATAATAGAAGTTTTCCCCTGTCTACTTTCCTCTTCTCCAGGGAGTTTGCATTTTATCAAAGTTTGGAGCAGGAGAACTTCGACCAAAATAGCTATATGGATGGGGACCTAGTTTGACAGGACTTTTGAACACATAAATCAAAGCCTCTGACTTAACAAGCATGAATAGACACAACTGGATATGAAACAMCTGAAATGTCTGTATTTAAGGTAGAAACCTACCAATTTATATAGTTAAAATAAGAACCAGAATGTGTCCCTTTCAAAGATTTCTGGAATGGAAGTGTTTGAATAAACTCCCTCTAGGAATGAAACCAGTGGAAAAGAGACCGAGAGAACTGTGAACTRATGAAAACTTCTGCACCGGGGGACACTGAGACATTGTACAGACATAACTGTCTACACAAGGAGAAAAGCAGCAGGATTAAACGATTCAAGGTGATCACTGTTATTACTTCAGCTTCTGCCATGATCCTTAAGTGCAGCTTCAGCKGAAATGATAGCTCCAAAATGGTCATTTTTATTCTCTCTATTTATCTAGACAGTGAAAGGCTTTTGAAGTCTGGGACGCATTCCCTGCATTTTATTTTGGTGAAACATGCTTCAAACTTACTGGGTGTATTGGGCATGTGTGAACAGACACAGGAAAGCAGTTCCAGCTAATTGAGATGGTGCCAGTTGACAGGAAATTGGCCTGTCAGGAAACAGGAAATTTGATGCCCATCTACACGAAGGACCAGAAGGAGGATGAAGGGAACTGCAGGTTTGTCAATCTGACCTCATTCAGTGACAGCTAAGATCATGGAACAGGTCATCCTAAGTGCCAGCRTGTGACACATGCAGGACAATGAGAGGATCAGGCCCAGCCAGCAGGGGCTTGTGAAATGCAGGTCCTGCTTAATCAAAATAATCTCCTTTTAAGACAGGGTGACCCACCTTGTGAATAAAGGCTGTGGATATGGTCTACCTGCACTTTAGTAAAGCCTTTGACATTCCTTCCCACAACATTCTTCTGGAAATAAAATGGTTGCACAGAGTTTGGACTGGTGTAATCTTTACTGTTAAAAAGTTGATTTGATGGCTTGGCCTGGAGAGTGGTGGTGAATGCAGTGGTTGGCTGGTCACCGGTGGTATTCCCCAGGGCTCAGTACCGGGGCCAGCTCAGTTTAATATCTTAATTTACTGATCATCTGTACAAGGCGCTCMCTCTGTCAGTTTACAGACAATACCAAGCTGGGTGGAAGCAGTGATCTGCTGGAAGGTTGTAAGAGAGTGTAGAGAGGGTGTAGAACCTGGAAAAGCTGAATCAATGGACCAAGACCAATTATATGAAGTTAGAATCGTGGAATCAGAGAAGGGTTAGGGCTGGAACAGACCTCAAAGATCTCATCGTTCTAACACTTCTACAGTGGACAGGGAGAGCTTCCACTAGATCAGCTTACTCAGAGCCACATCCAGTCTGGTCTTGAGGACCTCCAGGTTTGGAGAATCCCCAGTCCCTCTGGGCAACCTGTTCCAGTGCCTTSCCATCCTCACAGTAAATAATTTCTTCCCATGATTTAATCTAATCCTATTCTCCTTCATCTTGAGGCCGTTTCCCCTTGTGCTGTCTCTGCATGCTCTTGTGAAAAGTTCCTCTCCACACTTCTTGTAAACCCCCTTTACTAGGAGGCCTCTAAAGTTCTCCCCAAAGCCTTTTCCTTTCCAGGCTGAATAGCCCCAGCGCTCTCAACCTTTTTTCTTAGTTCCAGCTGTGCAAAAAAATTGGTATCTTTCATCTGGACTTGTTCCAACAGGTAATGTTTTCCTTGTGTTTGGGCCCTGAGCTGGACACAGTGCTGCTGGAAAGGTCTCACAAGAGCAGTGTAGGAGAGGAGAATCACCATTTTCAGTTTGCTTGCCATGCCTCCTTTGATGCAGACCAGGATGTCATTGGTTTTCTGGGATGCAAGCACCCACTGTTGCTCATGTTGAGCTTCTTGTCAAYAAACATCCTCAAGTCCTTCTTCCCAGGGCTGCTTTTRATCCATTCTCTGCCCAGGCTGTGTTTGTGCTTGGGATTTCCCTGATAAAGGCGCAGCACCTTGTGCTTGGCCTTGCTGACCTTCATGAGGTTCCACAGGCCCATCCCCAAAGCTTGTCATTGTTCCTCTGGATGGCAGCCCTTCCMTTCAGCATGTCAACCTCCCCACACAGCTTTGTGCCATTGGCAAACTGACYGTGTTGCCACAAAGATATAAAGTTCAGGTTCCAGTACAGACTCCTGGGGAATCACCAACTGCATATCAAGCCCTTAACTACAGCCCTTCAAATGCGATCATTCAGACAAMTTTTTATCCACCGAGTGGTACATCTGTCAAATCCATGTCTCTCCAGTTTAGAGACAAGAATGACACATGGGACAGTGTGTCAGATGCTTTGTTCAGCTCAGGTAGATGACTTGTGTTGCTCTTCCTTTGCCCTAACCACTGCCATAACACCATCATAGAAGGCCTCCACATTGTCCAGGCATGATTAYCCTTGTGAAGCCATAGGCTTGTTGGCTCAGTCATTTCCTTATTTCTCTTGTTCCTTAGCATAGATTCCAAAAGGAGTTACTCTATGATCTTGCCAGGCACTCAGGTGAGACTGACAGGCTTGCAGTTTTGTGAGTCCTCTTTATTTTCCTTTAAAAAAATGTGTATTATATTTCTCTGTTTCCAGTCAGCCGAAACTTCACTGCACTGCCAAGACTTCCCAAATTCAAGGCATAGTTGCATAGCCACTTCCTCAAATTAAATGGTCTCCAACCCAGTCTTCTCCCACAGTGGATGGTTCTTCATTCCCTCAGTTCCCTCCTTTCATCTTTTGTCCTTTGGTGGTGTGGCTGGAATACTTGCTGGTGAAGACTGTGGTAAAAAAGGGGTTGAGTGCCTTGGCCTTCTCCATGTCCTGGGTAACCAGGTCTCCGGCACTGCCCCTGGGAGGACCCAGGTTCAACAGATTCAACAAGACCAAGTGTCAGGTTCTGCCCCTGGGTCACAACAACCCCAGRTGGCACAACAGGCTGAGGGCAGAGTGGCTGGAAAGCTGCCCACAGGAAAAGGACCAGAACATGTTTGTCACCCGTGGCTGAACATGAGCCAGTGTACACCCATCTGGGGATGATGGCCGATGACATCCTAGTTTGTATTAGGAGTGTGGCCAGCAGGGCCAGGGCAGTGAGCATCCCTTTGTCCTTGGCAACGGTGAGGCTGCACCTTGAGCACTGTACCCAGTTTTCTCAGGACAAGAAAAACACTGAGGTGCTGGAACATGTCCAGAGAAGGACAATGAGGCCGATGAAGGGTCTGAAACACGGGTTCTGTGAGGAGCAGCTGAGGGGGCTAGGGCTGTTTAGCCTGGAGAAAAGGACWCTGAGGGACTCTTACTGATCTCCACAGCTACCTGAAATGAAGCTAAGTGAGGTGGACATCAGTCTTTCCTCACAAGTAGAGAGTAGTAGAAGAGGAAATGGCTCAATTTGTACCAGGGAAGGTTTAGATGATATGTTAGGGAAGATTTACTCACTAAAAGGATTGACAAGCATTGGAACGGGCTTCCCAGGGAATCATTTGAGTTYCATCCCTCAAGACACTTAAAAGCTGTGTAGATGTAACACTTAGGGACATGTTCTAATGGTGGTGCTGGCAGTGCTGAGTTAATGGTTGGACTAAATGATCATAGAAGTCTTTTCAAAGCTAAGCTTTCCTATGATTCTTTGGTAGGTGTAAAAACATGTGGGGCTGACTGAATACTAGGAATAAGTCCATACTTGCAATAAGAGCTGATTCTTTTGAACTTGCAGCAATTATATCATGCTAAAGCCTTGTGGTTTTTTTTATTTATTTGTGGTGTGGTTCTTTTCTTTTTTCCTTCTCTTTCTCTTTGAAAGGAACTTGGAAGAAAAATGTAGAAGAAAATTTAACTCATTAGAAAAAAACGTTAGTTTAAACAAAACTAGTTTCAATGCATTAACTTTGTTTCAAGTTGTCATAAAATTATTTCTGCTACAAGGTTTTAACTTTGTCAATACCAAGAAAACTAAGRATGCAATTCCATGCCTTAATAACTTATGTACTACATAGAGGCTCAGAACATTATTGGCTCTAATGAAAGAGTAATTAATGGAATATAACCACTTGTTTTTTGAGGGAGCCAAAAGTAGAAAGGCTGAAAGACTGTTAGAAAGAGAAATGACCTTTGATTTTAGGAAYACGTAATTCTGTTTGTTTTAAAAGAATACAAATGCATCATTTTTCACTTTTTGGGTATTTATCTTGCCCTTTAAAGGCCAGCTACTCAGTGGAGCTAAAGTTCATGCCTAAAATGAAATCTGAGTATCCAATACAAACCACACTTTTCTGTTGGCATTGATTTTGGAACAGAAAAGATTAGGAAGCAACAAGGATAAAAAACGTGTAACTATTGCCAGCACAAAGGAACAATAGAGCTGACAATAAGTGCAAGCAGCCACAGCCACACCACACATCCACAGGTATTTATTTAGCAGGCAATTGATGTAGACTCCAAACTTCTCACAACCTTCTGATTCCCACAGAGATAATTAGAAGACTGGGTGTTGGAATATTCTACACATAAAACACAATATAGAAAAGTTTTCTGGTAGTTCCCATCAACTATCTAAGTAAACATAGTGGAGAATGTAGAAACCCATATTTTTCTTCTCCTGCCCCACCTGCTATCCATCTCAAGACAGATCTACCACAACAAACTAGTCTTTCAAGCAAAAGCAATTTAAGAAATATGACAATCTCAATTAAAAAAAAAACCAAACAAAAGAAGTCTTAATTGTCTTCATTATGTATATCTACAAGATCTGTTAATATATTGTTAGGAAAATACAACAATATTTTTGAGAAAGACACAATTTCCCTCAGAGAGCTCAGTATACTCCAGTCATATCTTGGCTTTCTGCTTTCAAATATAAGAGGTTCAAGTATTTCTCAACATACTGCTTGAATAATTATATTAAAAACATTCTTTGAAGAAGAGTTTATGACTTTGCTTGGGAAAAGTATTCTTGGGCATATTTTATATTTAATCTTCAAAAGGTGTTAAATTCTTACATTTCATTAAGTGCTTTGAGATACTAGCAGCAATAAAAAAATTATATGTGGTCCTTGGAATATAGTATGTTGACATATTCTAAAAKGAAATATATATACCTGAAAATTAGGAGTAGTTGGGGCTGAATAATCATAGAATTTCTTAGGAGATGAAATTGTTTTCTGCAGCTCAGTTATGAGACACTATGCTGATACGAATTACCAAACTGAATAAAAACATGTGATAAAGATTTTAATTCTGAAAAGAATTCTTTATTTTTTAAATGAAATGATAATTTCTAAAATAAGCTGTTTAGGTAGGAAATATATCATCCATATACATATGAATAGGAAAACACAATGCAATTTTAAAATTCCATCTAGTTTTACAAACTATTTAACTGTTTGGACACATGGGAAAAACTAACACCCAAAAGTTAGCTATACATCATTTAAGACTATTCCAGTTTCAGTRCTTATTTAATTTGGTATCTGTACTAAATGCTAACGATATTTTTAATGCAATGTTGAGATACCATTTCTGCTGTGGTGCAACACTTATYAAGCACTAGGACAAGGAACCTTTTCTGCTCTAAGAAATGAGCTGCCCACAGTGCAGCAATCGAGACACCTGCATCCACTTCACTCTTCC
Source organism: Malurus melanocephalus (assembly GCF_030028575.1). Lineage (NCBI taxonomy): Eukaryota > Metazoa > Chordata > Aves > Passeriformes > Maluridae > Malurus > Malurus melanocephalus. The sequence goes on from NW_026623426.1 coordinate 330,860, forward strand.
TAATGCGATCGTAGCAGCACCAGGGAGCATGGGAGCTGCACAGAAGCCAGCTCTCATCTAGAAGCACCATGCCTCTGTTAGCAGGGCACAGCCTGTGAGCTAACAAGCCCTGGCAGTTTTCAGAGCTCAGTAGCTCGGGGGCAATGCTGCATGAACATGCTATTCTGCTTCTACAGCCAAGCAAGTTCCCCCGTATGTCCCTGTGCTGTGCCCCATGGACTTCCTGGTGGATGCTTCTGTCAGTACAGGCATCTCTGGCACTGTGACCCACTGGGCACCGTAAACATGCCACCATTTGTTCTGGGTTTTACTGTGAAGTAACTGTCCATTTATTTGAAGATGAATGAGTTTACTTCTTTCAAGAAAGAAGTGTGTTTCATAATCATAAACTGACATTCAAGGGTTTTATTCATTAATATCAATGCTGGCATATATCTGAGGTTCAGCTGCTATAAGTAGGTGTAAAGGACCATTTCAAGCACAATCTCATATCCTTTTTATTAAGTGATGAATGTATGTGAGGTGTAATACCTGTGATGAAAGTGATACATTCAATATAAAGTAACCCTTAAAATTCTTTCCTCAAACCCTTGCACCAAAGTTTTGCTGAGAATTGAGAAGGTCTGAGTTAACTATTATATAAACTTCTCACTGGTAAATGCTTTAAAAATAATGAAAGACATGGGGAAAAAAAAGCTTGAAACATTGAACACTTCATTTATGGAAGATATTTTATAGAAAATCTACTTCAGATCTGTGTTGAATTAAAAAAAAAAAAAAAAGGAAAAAGCAAGCCTGGTCCACTGAGTTTAAGGTACTTACATGTATAATTGCAATTAACCGCACGTTGCTCTCATATTTAATCAGTCCTTTAATGATCGATGTAAACATTACAGTATTCCTTTAACTTCAAGAAGATCTGACATACTAACATCAGCAATTATAGGAGGTCAGAGCACAGGAAGTATTCCATATCACTGGAAGACATACATAATTTATAGTGTAACACTACAGTAGATGCACTCCTCTGAATTCTGCATGGCTGATAAGCATACCAAGCCTGTACATCTCTCCTATTGCTGATATGAATGTTGTGATTGTTTAGGAATTGAGGGTTATTATCTTATTCAGAAATGAGTGACTGCTTTTCTTCTAATCATAGCTGTGATTTGTTCCCCAGTTTTCCAGGGGCATTCACTTTCTTGTAAATAGAAAGCTTTTAGCTGAAATGTAAAAATCATAATGAGAGTCAGAGATAAGACTTGACAGCGATACTGTCTTGATAATTTTGAGTCTAAACAAAATAACTTGAGCCACATATAATGAACTTARTGCCTAACCACTTTCCTACACAGACCAATGCATAGCCTACATTTTAAAATGACTCGCAGAAACGAAGGGAAAAAGAAATTCTGTGTGCATCAAAAGAAAAAATATTAGTCTTACTGTCATTAAAGGATGCAATACATGTTTTCAGTGATAAGGATGTGTCTGTCTCTATCTGTATCTGTTCTGAAATAGTGTAARTAAAAAGGAGGTAGCAAGGAAAAGGGCAGAAAGGGARGGCATAGGTAATGACAGAATAAGCTGTTTGTAAACGTGCATTAAATCCAGTCCACTCGTTTTTGCTCCTGTGGTTCATAATTCAGTTTCAGCCAGCATTCCCATCAGTAATGCTTAACAGGATGTGGTCCTGAGTGGCACCAGGATAACAACCATGACATCATGAAATCACTGCTGCTTTGATCGTTCCTCATTGATTCRCTAAAAGGCTAATACCCCTGAACCTCAGAGCCAAGCTGTGCAGCACGAGGGATGCAGAGGTTRGTGTGTTTCTGACCTCTCCTCACAAGCAGTTAAACCAAAGAGCATGAGATAAACACAGCATAGAGCATCAACATTCTAGTTAATTCTGAAATAATGCTAGATATGAGATGACTAAGTGTCCTCCCTTTTGTCCTCTCTGAAGCCCAGSAAACCCAATTCCTGAATTTCACACTAGCAAGTTTTATTGAAATCTGTCTTGAAATTGTGTTTGTTCCTCCCCTTGACAACTCACACTTCTGACAATTAAAAAGGAAAACAAAAAACTAAACAAAACACTGACTAAGTTTTGTTCTTTGTTTGAATTTGATCTGTTAAGCTCTGCTTCATTTTATAACACAATTATATCTTGTCARTTAGTTTTTCCTAAGTGGTGTGATCCCCTAAATGCATTTATAAATACTGCATTTTTTCAGTATGTATCTAAAGGATTTATTAACCTCTCAGAACTTATTTTAACAAGTTTAACAAGCCAGTAACTTTTAGTCTTACTGAAGAAAGAGATTTTCTCTATTTTCCTAATTATGTTAAAGACTCTTTTACACTTGTATCTACTTAATTTTTTTTAAGTTGACATATCTGTGTCATAATCAACAGAAAATATTGGCACAAAATTGCACCTTGAAAAAAATGCTGCCCTGTCTGAGTTATGTCATGTCTATGATAACTAATCCTAATCCAAATAAAGGGGCATGTTTGATCTATCTTTTGCTAAGATACTCCAAAGCATGTTTAGGGATGGAATGCATGGGTAGAGATTMATGATTTGAAATGGATCCTTGGATCACCCAATAGTGGATCCTAGTAGTGATTTTTTTTCAGTAAAAATTGACTGGATTCCCGTAGGAACACTTCACACAATTTTTCACACTGTGTAGTACTCTAATTTGAGTTTCTACGAGGCACTTTTCATGGTTTAAATACTTCCTTACTTCTTTTGAAAACTTTCAACCTGATCCATACTAGCAACTCATTAACCTTTCCATGTTTACAGGACTTCAAAGCACACCCTACATATGACCATACATAAATCTCTGCCCTCTTCAATTAATTAGATTGGGTTTTTCTGTCCAAAACAAATGCAAGACCTTAAATAAGTCGTCTTCTCTTGTTGCTTGGTTTCATATTATAGGTCTGACAACCCTGCTCTCCTACATCAAACAGACACTGCTTAATGGTTATGAAGAAATATTTAGTGATGTACTGCTCTTGAATGTACTTCTCTTGTATTGTGCTTCAGTGAGCATTTTATCTCCTACAAAACTGGGACAAAGTGGTTACAGGAAGAAAAAAAGAAGGGAACTCTGCATGAATAAATAGTAAAATCAGCATTAGATGTATTATTAAGCAGTCTAGTAATTATTAGTTTGATAGCTGAGAAGAAGTCAGATGAACTAATGTATGTGATTACAGAGGGATAAAAAAAAATAATCCAATAGCAGCATCCAACTAGGGGAAACAATAACCTAAAACTTTAAGCATGTTATTAGGATACACAGTGCCCACAGCAAGAGAACAGGACTTGCAATACTAATTGCTGGTGTCTAGACCATAATTTGTTTTTCAGTCCTTACAAATTTAATCCATCCAAAAAAAGAAAATTGTATATTAATGACAGGTTTAATAAAACTGGTATGGAATCAGTCCCAAACATGTTTAGATTCACAGCTTCAGCTAATTTTGTCTCTTGTAAACAACAAGAGAACATGTCAGTTTAGTTCAAAYCATTGGAAACTGTGGGTTTTGTTTTGTAATTACACAGTGAGTGCTGAAACAGTCCTTGAATGGGGTAAAAATTCAGTTCATACCCCTTTAAGATTTCTCCAGGTTTATTTTAGTGCTTTTATTCASTTAATAAATGGTAGAACTCAAATACAGGTATTCTCTGCAATAAAAGTTACACATTCCTACTTGAAGGAAAAATAAGAAATTTCTCATTCTGATGTGAATTCAGCTCTATACAAGTGGATTACACTGAATTTAAATATGGATCAGGAGCACAGTGTCTCCTTTGGCTGTGTGGTCATATATTCAGAACTCAGTAATGAGAGCTAAAATGGCTGAAGAAACAAGTTCCTGGTGCCTTTATGCATACTAAGACATGAAGAGGTGTTAAATGATCATGCACTACAGGCAGTATAGTTTAATGGTCCAATCAATAACATAGGAAAGCACCAAACTTGTCACTTGTTTTTTGTTCTTTTGTTCTTATTTGTATTTCAATTGACTTAGTGGTCTTTTCCAGCCAATTTTGAACACGATAARTCACAAGTCAGGACTTATTAATACATCAGTCTGAAGTACCTGCCTCCTCAATTTCCKGTAGATAAAATAGCTCCCTGTGAATTTCAAGGAAAAAGACAACCAACATTCTTTCTATAGAATGCTGATACTTTTTACAGTCTTTTCCAAATACTGGATTTCCCTTAACAATCTAGCTGAAAAATGGATTAACTTACTGTGCTCTTTCAGGTTTACAAAATTTTACYGTATTATTTCAAAGCAAGAATGACAATTAGGTTTTTTATTTTTTTTTTACACTGGCAATAGACGAAGAGTTTCCATAATTTCATTCTACTATGATCGAGTTAGTTCAAATTACAGACAACAATGTAAGAATGCTTTCAAATATTTTCAAAAAGTTCATAAATCCAAATTATTTGATACAGAAATGTTTGTACTGTTTTTATCTATAAATGTAGTCTACTTTGAAACTCCTACATATCTTTTTTTTCTGAACTGGAAATATAACCTTTTTTGGCCTTCCCAACCTTTTYTTAAATTTTTTTTAAAAAACACCAATAATAAGTTATTCCCTCTTATCCAGTAGACTTAGAATAAAAAAATTATCTGAGTGGAGCATAGACATTACTCGTCAACCCACACATTTTTAGCACACCTTCAAATATGACATCCTTATATGCAAAAAAAAAATCCCTTACAGTACGCTTGCTGCACCATAAGTGCATGACATAAAATTACAGAAACTAATTGAAGAGTTTTTCTCTCTGATGATGGTTAGGTAACCCAGGGAAGTAATCTTGGGACCCTAATAATTTTTCYAATAAATATTAGCAATTTTATCTATGAACTTGTTTAGTGAAGTTGTGGACATGAAAGTAGTAAGTAAATAATATCAGATGATGAGACTGATTGTACCTCCTGAAATATTTTGTGACATATTTATGTCTCAGAGAGTTGTAAAAACCCGTTACCTTTTCTCATTCTTTTTTTCCCCAGCCAAAAAGACCACATCTGGGTTGAAGAAACAATGCCCATTTCCTTTAACAATATCCAGAAGTGCAGTATATTTTTAAGCTGAGAATCTCCTAAACAGAGTACCTGAATATATCTTTTCCAACAGCAGTTTCACTYAATGGCTTTCCATTAAATTATAAAATAAAGAAATATTTAAACTACAGGAAATAAGATCAATCTTTGTTATTTCATTAATATGTATTAAAAATGTTRTACAGTCTTGAATAATACAGTTTTATTCTGAAAAATGATTTGATTGAATAAAAAATCTGGATGGTCTTTTCAATTCCAGTTTTCAGTGTTTTAGTTAATATAGATGACACATTTTATTATGCATTTGGCAGAGTTTCATCAGATGCTATTATCAGTCATTTTATGGCTAAACAGTCTTCTTGATTCCATTTCAGATTTAGTTTCAGTTAGTGCTGGTAAAGGAAAGTTTGTACTAGAAGTTCATAGGGCTCAGAAATCTGGTTAATTCTAAAGAATTTTAACTCCAGAAGTATCCAGTGGAGATTAGACACGATCAGTAACTTACCGAATAGTTTTCATAATTTCTAATGTCTTCTCAAGACAGATAACTAAGAAGGCTAGAAGGATCATATTTTTATGATTACATTTACTTTGGCATCCTGGTAATGTATGTTTTATTTAACATTGAAACTTCCAATGTATTATTTATGCCATTTGTTTACCACTAATTCCTTTTACTATTTTTTTTTTTGATGAATACTAATAGATTCTAATTTGCTCTGAAACAATTAGAAATTTTAAAATTAAAAATGACACAATCATTTGCATAGYAAAGCAAATTCCATCTTAAAATCACTGCAGTAGTTTGCTAATTCATATACAGGCCAGATTTCCTATAGTGCTCTGATGATTTATATTTTTTATTGACAAATCATTGGCAATTAAATCTAAATCTATAATTCAASCAAATAGGATAGAATTCCTCTCACTGTGCCTTTTGCATAATAATTTAGATTTAGAAAAGAAAAAAAAAAAACTTCCTTAGAAACCTGCCAGTTTTTGTAAGATCCATGACTCAACGTTTTAAGTAACCTCTTTGCTCCAACAGAAGTAAGAATGGTTTCATATGTAGCAGGGAAATAAAAATACATTACCTGGGAATCAAAATTCCCTTAGATATCACTAATGCTTTGTGAGGAAATTTAAAACATTCTTTAGAAACATTTTTTGTCATAAAGATCATTTTTTGTCATAAAGGATCCCAAAAYAAATGACATCAGAAGAATTATTTATGGTTTTTTTAATGAAAGAAATAATTAGAAAATGAGATTTCAACAAATAAATATAGTTGGTTGTAGATTAACTTTACTTTATATTTTTTTTAATAAGACGTCTGATTTGGAAATATCAGTACATTTGTAGGTTATATTGCCTGCCCTCCCCTCTACAGTGTTCTGACTTAGAATATTCCCTCCCTTCCAGATTTTTGTTGCAACGCTGTATAATCAAAGATTGCTGCACTTTACACATCTCAGTGCCCTTTGATCTAACTCAGATTCTTCCTACATGATATGCACTTTACTATAATAATTAAATTGCCTGCTCTCTAAATGAGCCACAAAGTAGAAATAACTACTTCTGGAATTAACAGAGGGCCTTGCAGAATAATTAGCAAGTTGTCATGACACTGAATTTCGGTTTACTGCACTGACATAAGCATAGTTACAATTTTTTAATAAAGTTGTTTAATTTGACTTAAAAAATAAAACGTAAAAAAAAAATTGTAAATATGTTTCCCTTCAATATTAAGCTACAGACTATCTTTCACTGTGGATCTTGCTCTTGTAAAAACATGTTGTCCTACATTGCCCCGCAGACTATTTAATAATCAAGCTTCAGTTACAGTCTATAAATGTTTCTAAGCAACCACAACCCACTTTAAATATGCTAGTCAATTAACTCTAGACACCATCTTTCAATGTTTGTCTCTATTATTTCTTTCTGGCTTCAAACATAAAAGACAGAGAGATGGAGGGATTTTTTTTTTAATAATACCTTGTAGTGATCAAGGGTAATGCTGTTAAGTAGCACCTCTACAGATAAACACAGACCTTGGGCAGTCCCTGTCCCAAAGCACAGTGATACAAGTGCCCATCAATCCCTTATCAACATAAAAGGTAGAGAGAACAGAAACTTATCTGGCTACTGCCAATATGGAAAATAGAAATGAAAAGGAAGATAGGTGTTGGCGACTGAGGGAAGAATAGCTTCCCCCACATCATCCAGCATTTTCATACCGTGGGTTTTTTTTTAATATTTACTTCTTTCCACTTAAAAAAAAAAAAAAAAAAAAAAAAAAAAAAAAAAAACCCAAAAAGATGAAAAACATATGCAAAAGCCTCCCACTAAAATAAACCAAATTCTTGGACACTTTCATAAGAGAAAACTTTCAAGAATGATTTTTCTATTCAAAAATGAAGTATCAGTGGAACTTTGAAGACACAGGCATAAGTTAGTTAAGTTGCCAAATCCTGTTAAACTGTTATCTTAGTTTTTATCTTCTCATAAAGTCCAGATTTTTCCTAGAGTCACAACAACTTTTCTTACTTGGTGTGGTCAGTTTTCCTTGCTATCTGAAATGCATTCCACACCGTATTATTGCRTGTAAACATATTAGTGAGGAATGTGTGAGAAGAAAATGCTGGCTTAATTTCATTAAGTCTCTTATGGCTTAGATCATCTCCCTCCATCAAGGACAGTACAAAACAGTTTGTATTTACTGTGATTATACAACATGGTTTACCTAAACAAAGATGAATTCTGCTGGAACTTCATACCTAACAACAAGCTTTGTCTGGACTTCTGGTACAGCCACTGTCATTTAACACAAGACTGAGAGTGAAATAAAGCATAAAAATACATTAAAACAAGGAGGCCAGAGAAAGACTAAGGTATCTGCCTGGTAACTTAGCTATATTTTTGTGTTGCCTTCCAATTGGCATCATATTCTACTAGCTGTACCATAAAAGCAATATTGGTCAAAGATCTTTATGATACAATAGCTCCCCTGGGGTGTCATACAGCTAATAAAGGAGATTTTGGGAAACATAAGAACAGCAAAAATATGTAATGTTACTACCCTTGGGCAKGTATCCACATGACTGCTCCTTATGGGTTTTCCCAAACTAGAGGGATTATCAATGTATTTACAGTTTTATGGGATTTCTCTTCCACCCTTGAGCCTATGGTATATTTTGAATCCCAAAAACTTCTTGCAAGAAGCTTCAGATTTACCCTATAAGCTGTGTACATTCTGTTCCTTCCATTTTTCAAACAATAATTTTAATACTCAAATAAAATATGAATGCTTGGCTTCTTCTTTTGCTTTTTACACTTCAGACATGACCTTTGCATGGTCTTTCCTCAGATTGTGTCTGTTCCAGATTGAAGAATTCTATATATATAATCATTATTCATATATTAATGACTTACTATTTTTGGGCCTTCTTTTTTGTCATGCTCCTCATCTTGCCCTATGTTGCTTTATTTACTGTTGAGATGAGCTATCTAACTCTGGATGAAAAATAACCACTTTCAAATTATGAGTGCTTGTGATATTAGACTGTTTTACTCAGGGAGCATAACTCCACATTTCCTGCATGCTGAATTTCACCTGACAATTAATTATTCATTCACAGGGTCATCTTAGGAATGTTCTATTTATCCCCACAAATAATTAATTTTACTCTAAATAGCTTAATAACCCCTGGTAAACATGTGTTATTATCTCCACTACCTTTTTCAACTTCACTGTCAAAGTTTTAAACTTAATAGATAATTTRTGAAGCTTGAAGATTCCTCTTCAAYGCAGAAATGATTGAGCTTTTATAATGTGATCAACACCCCAAATTTCTTATACATTGTCATGCCTATATTTTATAGTATACAGAATGTATCCCAAACTTCCTGAACCCATATTAAATAAAATAAAAAAAATTCTGTGACAATGCATACGTCATAAATTGTTTCTAAGGACTGACCTACTTCAATTGATACCGTGCTGTATTCATTAAAAAGAGATGGGTCAGGTCACAAGTACTTATCAATCATCTTATACAAAGTAGGTGGAAAGAGTATTAAAAGGGTGGTATATCTTTTTCACAAATTGCAGAGTATTTACAAGAATGAGTGTATTGCTGCCCAGTTTTACTCAGGCTTTATAGGTAAGGTTACTATGAGATAGCACACAAAACAGAAGGCCAGAAATGCTCAGTACCTGCTGTAATTACTGTTGCTAATCATTCAATGCATTTACTAAATTTCCATTTAATCCATAGCACAACTTAGCAATCATGCTGCAGCAACCAGACTTTTTTCCAAAGTATAAGTATAGATCTTACTCCTGCACTTTAGGGCTATCTATGTATGTATTACACAGTTTACTGATTCAAGTATTATGCCCCGTTTCCTGACTAGAAGAAATTTGAATTTCAAACAGGATACACTTTTCAAGATTTAACAAATATTGCTAAATAGGAAGATGTTTCTCATTTGTAACACAAAATTCAAACCAAACAAATTCATAGGTCTTTCAGGAAATGAAAATGAAAACTTAGAAAATGAGTATCTGTGAAATCTTACTTTGAACCTTTGTAGATTTTTCTGCTGTCCCCTGAATTTCTCACCTAAGGAAACAAAAGAGGCAAAACAAAACTTTGAAATGAATAATATATGAATTTAAGCTAAAAATATCATAAGCAATTTTCATTTTTTTACTTTTTAATTTTAAATCCAAGTGAAGAGAACATTCTGTACACTGAGTACTTAATGTCTACCAGCAAGACAACTCTATATAATTAAAAAGTACACACATTTTCTTGGGTTTCAGTTTATATAATAGTAAATCCATACAATACAATAGGCAAAATATTTATCCTTGAAATTATGACTTAGAAAAATATAAACTATATTGTTCAGCACCAAATAGATACTTGGTTTCATAGTGGGAAGAGAAAGAATTTCAATAGATTGATAGAACATATCATGCCTTATGTTTGGTGTTTTGCACCCAGTCAATAAATATTTTCAATTTCAAATTGATAAAATGCAAACATAAGAACCCAATTCAAGACTTAGATAATGTGATGAAAAATCTTACAGAGACTCCCTCTAAAGAGGTCTAAAGGTAGCTTCTCAAAAGGAAGTTGCTCTTATAGGGTGCTGCACTTCCCTATTCAGCAGAAATCTTTGCTTCCAAAGGGATCTAACAGTGACAAAGGATTTGTCAATTTCAAGCTTAAATTCATGTTCTGAAGCACAGCTGAAGAATTTAAAAACAATATTCTCTTGCTTATTTAATTGAAAATCAACCACAGAACTGTTTCCCATAATTTATGGTGGAGAAAAAGGACTTTTGTGTGGGTGTTGGTTTATGAATGGTGTTCCTCAATTAAATGTCCTCATTGAGACGTCATTTGCTCACTCCCCCTTTCCCCTCCCATTTCCCAGTCCCCGATGGAGCTGAGAATTGGAGTCACTAAAGGTTGGTTGATTACTGGTTGAGATATAGTTTAATAGAAACAGCAGTGAGTTAAAACAAAGAGCAACAGCAACAATATTAATAACAAAAGTATTCAAAAGAGAGGGTGATTCACATGAAAAAATGTTCAAGATGGACCCTGAGACAATGAACAAAGGCAGCTGATGCCACCACAGTAGTTTCCGCCACTCATAGTTCTGGCAGCAACTAGGACAAAGGGTTTGCAAATAGCACAGACTGGGTCTTACATTACTTATCAATCTTTTCTTGATTGTGTATTCCACAGCAGAAAATTTATGTATCCTGAATTTTCTACCAAAAATTTTATTGTTTTCTTAGTCAGTCTTAAAAGAATCTGGGCAGAGAGGAAAGTGGTTACTTTTAATGGTGATTTTGCTGAACACACTTCTGAAGCAACCAAAACCTTTGCTTGAGCAACTCGTCTACTTGATACATTTTATATAGAAGCCAGCAGACAGTATAGATTTTCCTTGGCAAACACCCACATATTTAAAATTCTAGAAGTTAAAGTCATGTTATAGGAAGCTGGTCAGCACATGCTGAAGTCTGTGCAGAGAAGTAAAACTGATATGATTTGATCTTGAAGAAGGCCTCTGTTGCTTGTACATTTGTGCCCACCMCAAGGCAATCCGGCCTTCCTGCCTTCCCTGGCTGCTTCTATTCTCCCATTTTACAGGAACGGAGGATGGACTGGTTTAGGTATTCATCATCCCCCTGATCCTTATGCTGGAGCCTTGCCCATAGCTGTGAGGCAGCAAGTAGATCCAATGTGCACCATGAAGACTTCTCCCAGATTCTGTCCACATTGCTGGYCAAAGAAGAAGAATTAAGAGAAGAAATATGGGTAAAGCTAATTTTCACTCAGTTTGTGGGACTGCAGCAGGAGACACAAAAATGGAAGGTAATCCAAACCCAASCATTTGTTTTCTGTGCAGCAGATGCCTCAGAGCCCAAGATGAGACAGTGCAACAATCAACACATTTTTTTTGTTCTGTTTTTTCCCTTTGTACTTTCATTTTTGATGGAAGCTTCCGTGCCAGGCTAAGCTTAACAAAACAGCTTTCACTGTTTGTTCATTTTAGTCTGGCCCTGAATCTTGCTCTGGTTCATAGATCCTGAAGATAATCTGATTTTATGTCTCCACAGTACTTTTACCGTATTTTTTAAGACACCTAAGGGAACAATATTCTAAACTGGTACTAATAATTTATTAAGATATATTTTATTCTCCTATACTTTTTTTTTTTGTTTGTTTTAATCAGAAGACATTGGGATGTGCCCTTAAAGACAGAATGTATAAAAGTTGCTCTTCACAAAAATATTGCATTGATGCTTGTCAGAAGAGAACTCTTGGGAAATTGGGCGTTTGTACAAATGAGAAGAGTAAAAAAGTTAACAACATATCTGAGGGTTTTTTTTGTTTTGTTTTTTTGTTTTTTTGTTTTTTTTTTTAAATATCAACTATTCAGGAACCATGTCAGGATGACTCTGGATTTCAACGTAGTTTCCACCCTCCTGCCTCATGCTTCCAGGTACTTTATAGCAAAATAAAGTGTAAAAACCAGTAGTTCCTATTTAAAGATAGAAGTGGTTTTTACTCTAGATGGCTCCTTTTATCAGTAATTTCAACAAAAGAGACTAAAAAGTCAACCTCCCAAATACCTCCCTCCCCCTAACCTAAAGGGAAAATTTTGAAAATACTTAGATGAATGAATAATTTTTCACATGTGAATAGTCAAAGTGAAGTTCTACTGACAGGGTAAAAGGCATAAATTATACATGATTTAGCTCCTTCAGTAAGCATTGAATGCAAGTGACCAACTGAGTGTTAAATATATTGAGCAAAGGAATGTCACTATGCTCTAAGGCAATTTAGGACATGTATTTCCAAAAACATAACAATAAATAATACAAGTGTATTAGAAAATACAGTTCAGAGGAAAGGCATATTTTTAGAAAAGTAAATGAAATATGCTGCCATTGCATAAATAAAGAATCTAATGGACAAACAGTGGGTACAACCTTTATTATACTTGAGAGATAAAATATAATTAAGATAAATGAAACATTCTCTCTGCTACTGGAAAGGTTTCTGTTCCATTTGTAAGAATATTTAGAAACACCTGTTCAATTCTTCTTTACAGCCTCCACTGCTGAAAATGTAGTTTTGAATTTGCTCTTTGGATGTTAGCTTCTTATGAATTCTCCCAGTAAAATGATGTAAAGGGTTCTGGTTTTCATTCATAGTTTTTGCCCTTTCTTCTCATATTTCAATAGTTTTCTCTCTCTCTCTAGTCACAGGAATTACCATTTAGAAATTTGCTGGCTTGAGAACAGACTACTGTTTCCATTACTTTCCTTTTTAATTTTGCTGTTCTTAGTTTTTAATTTTATTGTAATTTCCTTTTTTTTTTCCCTTTTTTTTTTTTTTTTTTTTTTTTTTTTTTTTTTTTTTTTTTTTTTTTTTTTTTTTTTTTTTTTTTTTTTTTTTTTTTTTTAGCCAGACACTGTCTTCATTATCAAGGTACCTGCCCTCTTTAACAGACCTCCTAATCCACTTTTCTTGCTCCAGCTTTCAACGGCAATCTTTCACAGAAAAGATGATGCTCCAAATTTTTCCCTGAAACTTTAATATTTTTATTATATTTATAACTGAAAAAGCCTAAGTATGTAGTTTCTCTTGAAGCAGTAACCAGAAGCAATGCATCAAAATCTGCTGTCTAATACCAGTATCAGTTTTATCAGTTRCAGTTCTGCTACTTTCAGTGATATTACATGTTTTACTTGTTTGTCCACTTATCAGTAAGATGTTCCTTCTGAGACTAAAATAAGGACAGTAGGATCATATTCYCAGCTTTCACAATAAGTATTAATTACAGAATCAAGCAACTGACTTTTTTTTTTGTCTTTGTGCAGAAGAAACAATGCTTAATGCAAATGGACAATTGCACTGAGGGTAGGACAAGATAAATGCACCACACATTTAGAACACAGTCTTTCTTGACAGTGATGCTATGAAACATTTATGAACACTGAAGTCTATACACATCAGCAAGCCTGCTAAAATTGAAAAGAGCTCCTTACTCATGCAAAAATAAGCAGATGCTTAAGTGTTTGCAGAAACAAGTTTTAATTTCTCTCTGTGGGTATTGGACAGATCCTCTGCACAGGGATGAACTTCAGTCAATAAAATGATTAACAACAGTAACACACACTGCAGGGAAGTGTATCCACTCCAGGAAAATTAATTTAAGTAATGCTAGCTGTGGTCAGATCGGTGACACGTAAAAATCTTAAATCTCTTGAGATATATTGCATTATAGAACAATGCCTGCAAGTATTATACAGCAACGACTTGTTTTCTTATCTTGTGTGGGAGATGTCAAAACTTTTCCACTTAATGGAGGGTTACTTTTTTGGTTCATTTCCCAAAAAAAAAAAAAAAAAAAAAAATTATTGGCCCATATTTTCCATTTAAAAATATGTTTCCAGTCATATATGTTTTATATACTTCTGCATTTTCTTATTGTGCTATTTTCTCTGGCTAATTTCCAGTGTTTTGATCTTCTCCAATTCTGGCTATAGTTCTGAGAAATCTCAGAGCTATTTTTGAATACCCTCTTCTAATTTGCACATTATTTGTAACTGAAGACACATACATAAATAAAACTCTATGTCCTGATTATCAATCTATCATGACAGTGCCATATTCATGATATCAGCATTTCAATATTTCATCTTGACATTGCAAACTCATTAAATACTTTTTAAAATCTGAGTGGTAATATTCTCCATTCTCCAATTGTGGTAGAAAAACGATAGCATTGGTTTAAAATTCACTGAATGAAATAGATGAATTTTTCAKAACTCCAAGATGTGGTTTGAATCAGTCCCTGAACTAGCACCAGAAATTAATTTTTAAAAAGTTGATTTTTCTCATACCCATGCAAGAAACCCCTATATAAACAATAATTTTACAATTGTTGCATTAGTARAGCCCAAATCCATTGTACCTCTTTTTCCCAAAGGGAATAAACTGCTGACTCATCCAATACAATTTCTTGTTAATATTTTCTTCAAAGATAAATTAATCAGAATACATTTTTAACGTGGCTTCTCATTTCTGTAAGTGGTGCTTGAACTTCTCTGCCATTTTGCAGCACTTGCACCTTTGCCTATTTCTTTTGATAAACTACCATTTAATTGTGTCTTGTCTTTATAGCCAAAGAAAAGATTATATTATAGYCTTTGCTCATTTCTCATTAAAAATTGATATGGGAAATTTTTACTTTTGGTGTTTTGAAGCTAGACTAAATGTAAAAGGCTTACCAAAAARCACAAACCGGTAGCAGCAGGTTCTGTGACAATAAGACATAGCAAACTCTGACTTCCATTTCTTCAGGAAGAATTCCTGATGTTAGGTTTCACAACATATTGACCAGTTCGGCTGATAATCTAAAGCTTGTGAAATCTGAGAATATGTTTATATGTGTGCGTAATTTTACAAGCTGCTATGAATTATATACTTGCTGTTTCGTCTGAAAAACTTAGCTTCAGTAGTAATWCAACCAGAGGACATAACCAGGTATATTAACACCATAAATTTACATAGAACTGCCATACCAGAAATTTCATTCTTGTCTGATATCCTAACAGAATTTTCATGCCTCAAAAAGAATAGTAAACAAAGAGAATATGAATAATTGAAGGATAATAACATTGATAATAAACACTTTATTTCACTACATTATGTCACATATTTTCTTATTCCAATGAGATCTTATAGTTTTGAGTTGGTTTGGGGTTTTTTTGGTGTTTTTCGTTTATTTTGGTTTTGTTGTTGTTGTTATTATTGCTTTTCATTGTGCTCCAGCTTATTGTTGCTCTGAGGCTATTTTATGATCAGGAGTACCTTGTTTTTAATAAGCTGAAATTGAGTTTAGTTAAGTGGAAATACACCATGGGAAGTACAGAAATTTCAAAACATGCCCATGATAACAGTAAGCAGTGTCCTCTGTGTCTAGCTGCTGATGCAGAAAYGATATGTAGAAATAATCGCATATGCAGAAAAAGATTGTATACCTTTACAATGTGCATATTKTATAAAAGATCATTTGCAGGTGAGCTTTGCAACAGATTTGCACTTTATGATGACATAAGATGAATAATACTTAGTGCGTGGGCAAATCTTAACTTATAGAATTAAAGACTGATCAGCAAAACACCCTGAAAAGTTTCTGTGTTTGTGGGTTAGGTTACTTATATTCCTAAAATTCAAGTTTCCTCTGAGTATGCAAAACTATTTTGTTGCATTAAAAACCCATATGGAGACAAGCAGGGCTTTGTAAGCAAAATTCACCACCGAAAACTGAAAAAGAGACAAAGTTCATATCAAATGTAAACTGTGAAACTATGGGGGGAAGGTGGAAAGGAGGCGGGGAGAGGGAGAGATAGTTTGTTATTGCTATTGAATATGGAAACAAGTTGTAAAAACCAGATCACACAAATACAACTAACAAGCCCTGTGATCATTCACATTGCTTTCCTTTTTTTCTCCCTTTTTTGTCATTTGAAGTCTATGGTATACTTGAAATACATGAAGATGTTTTAACASAATGTCAATTACCCTTCTCAAGAATGAAAACTGGTATAATATTTCTTTAAGTATTCAATAAGCTCTTTAAACAGAAAAAAAAAAAAAAGAAATTTAACTATTTCAATATATAGTGAGATACTTGTAGAAAGCAAAWTTTATGTGATATGCTAACACTTAGAGGTACCACTGCTAGATAATAATCCTCCACAAGACCTGCCACGCTGCTGAAGTACTGCTCAAATCAAATGACAACCAAAGTGGATATTTGTTATAAGACACCTACCATGAGAAAGAAGCTGTTAGTTCTCCACCAATGGATAAGTAAATGCAATACATATGAAATGGGGATAAAATAGCATTGGAGCCTTTCCCTCCTTTCAGGGAAAAAAGTATTTTCTCCACAAATATTCCAGTAGAAGAACATGTAAGCCTTTAACATCAAAACAATATAAAGTCTGGCTTAGATAGGATGCAAGAAGTTTGATGGATGAACACAATGATTTTTGTACATGTATAGTACTAATAAAAATTTCTGAAATAGCAGCTGTATACTAGTATGAATAAAGAAGTAGAAGAATAACATTAAATTGCAGCTGTACCATCTTAATTTTCATGACTTTTAGGCCATGAAATAAAGCATATATCTAGAGCACTACTGTGCAATATTGAATTCTGCCATTTATCTTAAACTAGGAATAAGTGAAACACTGAATATCATTAAAGTTAATAAGGGAATCATCTTAGTTGTTCTCAAGAGGTAATTTTGAACAGGAAAAAAAAACCAAAACTGAGTTTATATTCAGAGTTGCTAGGGAATTAAATGAGATTGTTGCCAAGGTGAAATAATATCTGAAAATTCCTGACATACATCAGCCAAAGGTTTCTGTAGTMTGATCTTCCATTTTGGCTCAGAGTTACCAGTAGTTTGAATACACACAGACTGTTGCTAAGGACTGATGCTGTTGCCAGGTGAAAATGGCCCATATTAACCTGCCACAAATATCTAAATATGTTGATAGAAGTGTGCTGATAAAAGATAGGAGAAACATGTCTTGGAAAATTGGATGATCTATTATTTCTTATCCGCGAGGTAACAGTGAAGTGACTTTTCTTACTCTTTCTGAACATGAACTCTAACCCATGGAAGTATCAGTAAAGTATCCAACAATAATGATGATATTATTAAATGAACACTGTGTTCTATAGAATATAAATCTTAATCAGACATTCAATATAACCTCTAAAATTGCTACTGAGGGGATATAACTGAAGTCAGATAGTGTGTAATTCAGACTAGCTAAGACATACGATCATTGCTTCTTTATCTTCAAAATGGATTCTTTCAGGCCATTCCTTTTTCTTAAATGTTATGAAATTTGAGCACCATTATCTCAAAGCAACTAAGAATATGCTTGAAGTAAAATAATGAAATAGATACTTTCAATGAAGATGAACAGGTTCTTTGGTTGCTGTGTGTCACATAAGTAACGGGAATCTTTTTATACACTGGTTAAATTGCAGTCTAATGCCTTTCTGACAATTTACATAGTATGGCCAATAATATTTTGTGCTATAATATTGCCTGTAAAACCTTAGTAATTTCAGGGAGCATCTCCTTGTTTATAAATCAAACAGAGAAAAGAAATCAGCAGAAGCCATTAGACAGAAATATTCACCCAAGAAGGCTTGAGAAACAGTTACAGTGTCCTGTCTTGATAAAGACTACTACAATACACTACATGCATATAATTCTTGCTTTTGTTTGTCAGTATTAACAATAAAGCACTGACCTACATTATGCTACAGAAAAATCTATTGTATTGAATGAATTTATATGTATTGAGAAAATTAGTYTGCACAAGGGCAATGTATAAATGGCAGTCACAATGTTCAGCCGCAGAGTTTTCTCCCTCTTTAGGACCCTTCCTAGAAGCCATTTAACCATCTCATGCATCTTTCAAAGTGGCTTTACTCTTACTTTTTCCAAGCTTTGGAAAAGACTTATAAAAAGTCACTTAACAGTATCATCTTTACAAAACATCTATTTGCTTTTCTACCCAAACTCAGAAGTAACTCTTGAAGTTACAAGCTAAGAAAGCACATGACTGCTCTTGTTTTGTGGAAGTTTATGTCTGTATGCTTAGCTTTGACTGACACATCATTTCTTCTCTGGACCCCAATCTATTTTCTGCCTCACTAAACTTACAAAACTCTGCATAAATTTTTCTTCTCAGCTTTTTCTGTAATCCTATGAATACACTGTCTTCCTGTTCATCCCTTCAGTCAGTGCCAGCTGTTGGGTCCTGGAAACAGTTTTATTTATGTGAAGTAGAAAATGTGGGGGRAAAAAAAAGTAGGTGATCAGAAAGCTGTGAAAACAACAAGATTTTGCTGAAATATTGAATCAGAATGTTTGAGTAAAGTAAAAGAAATTATTATGGTTTCCATCAATCAATGTATAAACAAACTTCGACTAGATAAGTTTTCCATGAAAAGAAAAAACTCTGAGTGATTTCAGTCTATRAACTAATCCCTTTTTGACTGTTCTGTTAAGCATGAAACAGAGGCCATGCTAAGAAATTTWAAAAAAACCCACACTTTTGTGGAATGAATATAAATTAATTATCTTCATATTTTCTGCCATATTGCATCTGTCAAAAATGTCCTCATTTTTAATGGGAAACACTCAACACCCCATGCCTTCCCCTATCATAKTTTTGCAAGTTATAAAACATATGCACATTTTCAATACTTAGAATRGAAGTATTCATAATATTTTAGCCAAGTATCATTAATAAGTAAATATATAATTAACACTGAGTAAATTATAGTATAATTTACCACGGCTTCGAGGAGGCACTGCCTCCAGAGCAGGAGAGGAAATGGTCTTTATGGAGATGCAATGGGAGAGAGGTTCAGCTTCACACGGACCTGAGTCCCACTACAGAGCTTTGCAGCTACATGARCACCTGCAATTTGCAAGGGAATGACACTATTGGATAGTGGTGCATTAATGCTCTGCCTTGCTGATGGGCCATACATTCCTTACCTTTCCTGGAAGAAAGAGACRGACAATAGGTCTTGCCAACATACACAGTGGCAATGGTATCTCCTGTCAAAATTCTTTGCACTTGAAGACTTTGTACAGGGCTAGAATGTACCAGAAATGGCAGATCTCTTATGAGATTCTATCATGCTGTACTTGTTTTGGTGAGTAACAGCTCTGAAGAGGGGAAGASGTGTCTCCACTTCACCTTGTTATGTGTTGTCCAGCCCCCACTATCTGCTGACTGGGGAAACCTTGCTAACTGTTTTCAGGCACAGTATGTGAAAACTCAGACTTCTTCCATGTCACTGATTGTGTTTGACCTCTCTTTGTTTTCCAAGACCAGAAACATGTAGCAGATCTGGTTGKGCTTAAAGGGTAGCCTTATGCTTGAGAAGATCCACTTTTTCTTTACTACTTTTCTTGTGAACAGCTGAGGTCTGAGTAAAGACAGAAGTGATGCATGTAGCTAAGAAAAATGGAGAATCCAGAAAGACTTTTGAATTGCTAGGAGGATGTGTGTACTTGTTTTGGAGATCTAGGGAGTTACACATGTCCAAACAGAAGTCACATTTACAGTGTCACATGCCAAGACATCGTGTGTCCCAAGTGCCAGTAAAMGGTCACTCCAAGTAACACCTTGAAATTCGTGTAATATGTGATTGTAATTTTTTTTTTTTACAATTAACAGAGTTCAATGGCAACTCCATACCTGTTTCTCTTGCTCTCAGAAATTATATTCCCCAAGGGAAGAATAGTTGGGAAGAATAACACAGGCCTTCTGTGTTGACTTATAGAGATSAGTGGGCTGCCCATGGGTGAGGGAGAATTGCTGGCTTAAACTCCAAATAGCTGTGACTTACCATGAGACAAAAAAGCAAACTCAAAGAGCATTCCTGCTGTGTTCCTCTGTCTTTAATCTTTGTGCCATCGTACATTATGCCTTTGTGATATGTAAAAGAATAGGAGGCCTAATTAAAATTAAATGTTCTGCAGTGACTAATTGGTGTAGTTGTTTATTGTGCTAACAGTAACATTGCAATATAGGAGCTATGAACGTCAACATTGCAATGAATTCAGAAGTCTGCTCAAGAAAAATACCAGAGATACCAACAGATCAAAGATCAAACAGATCAAATACAATGGTAAAACACCAGGAACAATCTTATCTTATGGATAATTTTTGTATTTGTGTGCAGAAAAATAATTTTACTTGTGTGTGTGTATATATATATATATATGTACACATACATACATTAGTGTTCAGAAGTAAATTTTGGTATAATTTTAGAATTTGCTGTTTCGAGTAAGAAAATTTAATGAAAAATTGGAAAGCAAGAGCCACTAATGAAACAAACACCTCTGCAACTGTTTCCTTTTCWTACTGGGGAGACTTAGATGATGGGATACAAAAAGATAATACAGGTTCATTCAGTTTCTGGCCTCTGAGAAGGCCCAAGAAGATTCATCTGAATAGTGAAAATCAGAATGTACCACCACAAGTGCTAAGCTAATTAGGAAATCTCATAATTTCTTGTACGAGTTAACCAGATCTTCTAGACAGCCCAGTATTGTTTTCCATGTTTTCTGGAAGTGAGATGCATCTGCAAATACAGAAACTACCTTTAATTTTTGATACTTGYTTCTCTGCACTGTTGCTTTTTAAGTTTCTTGCTTTTTTTCTTTGGATATTCTTTGAAACTAGTTGTTAAACGTAAATAAGGCTACTGATAAACTTTATAAATAACATTCTAAAATGTTAATATGCTTCAAATTTACTGGATACTACATGCCATCCTATGAAGAAGAAATATCATGTACAATTCYTAAGGTCTTCAGCTTTTGTTACTAAAAACCGCGTGATAAAGAACCATGTAAGGCATTGTGTTTACAAGGAAGATTCAGAGAAATTGCTCCATTCTTATGAATGTTTTACCAAGAGTATTGAAACAGGGTGGAGTAATGATGTTTATATGAGAGATCTTAGGGGAAAGAAGAAGCATCATCACAGAAAATGGTCTTCCAGCTAGCTGTGTCCTTCATCTTCAACATATATAACTTGAATCTTCTCCCTCCCTTTTATCTGTTCTGCTCACTTTCAAGGTAATGGTGGAGGAGCTCTGTTTTATTAGCAAGGGGATATCGTGGAGAGAATGCTGGAGAAGCTTGTTCCTTCTTTCCTGAAAATACTATGATAACACATATTCCGTCTTTTCTTCATTCTTTTGACACAGAATAAACCACTGAGTTCTGAAAAGACAAATACCTACCTTTCAAACATATGCATGTCTAATGTATTTCCATACACATTAAAAATATATGTATATCATCAAATAAATCAACAGACTTATGGAATKGTATATTTTCCATATCAGGTGGAGTCAGATCTCAGAGAGGTCTCATTATAATCAGGAAAAAGTCACACCAAACCAACATTTTCAGCCCCAAAGGAAAAAATTAAAGTAAGCAAGAAATTTGTAATGCATAAAATGAAGACACTTCTGGTTTTACAAAATAAATAGTAAGTATAACACAGTTATCAAATATACATATTTATAATATAAACCCAGACTTTCTACACAAGCATGCAGCATTTGGCAGATCACAGGGCTTKTGAAGTACTGTTGTGTCAAATGTCACGTCTAAAATTTAACTGACTCTCCAAGCAAACCTTTTTATAGGCAATATCTATGTATATRACATCCCCCCAACACTGTTTTACTTTAAATCACTGAAGAGTTTTCAGTGAAAACAATGAAAAATATACTTTTTGCAGCACGATATTAGTGAAATTGTCACAGTCRCAGTGATGACAGCAACTACCGTTTCTAATTGCTGTCAGTAGAGAAAACAACTAGCACAATAAAAAACTATAACAGAAGAATTTTAAAGGACTGATTTCCTGCTTTTTGGCTCTATAACCTGGTATCATCCATAACTGCATGTCCCYGCTCTCAAATTTGTTCAAATTATTCCTACTTGTAAGGAGAAAAACACATTTTTACATTGACCTGTCAGAGAAACATCCTCTTTTTTTCTGATTTTGTTTTCTACCATATGATTTTAAACTCAATTTRTCAGGCAATTAACACTTGAATCAACAGTTTCATACATAGCAATTGTGCTTTAAGGGGAATATATTGCAAATAAAGGTTTGATCAACTCCTCAACATGGCAGTAAAAACCGTAGTTGGGGTCTGCATATATCCTGATAACAAAACAAAGTTCCTATTCTTTAATTGCCCTCTCTGGGAAACAGAGGAAAGGATGGGATGTGATGGGAACAATGATAAAATATGGACTAGGCAACAGGTATCCAATTTCAAAATTTGATAGGTGAGTAAAAACAACTGCTGCCTTCTACCTTTTTAATCACTATAAAGTGATTTGATCTTACAATAACTGCTTAAGAATTATGTATATTACAGATGGAGGGCACTTGCATCAACTCTGCAGAAGAACCAGTTAACAGACTTGGGGCCAATGACATAAGCATAGAGAACAGGTTAAAAGCTAGTATAYAGTATTGACAAATGACAATGCTTCAGAGACTATATCTCAGTGTCTTTCTCTCCTTTTCTAGAAAGTAATTAATGAACACTTAATTGATTAATGTTCATAGGTTGTTCCACAACTTTTCCTTCAAAAATTCTTGCTGTATTTTCWTATTGTATGTAGAATTCTCATTTAAAAGAGTTTTATATGATAATTATTGTTCAGAAAAGGCCTTGACAAGGGAGCAATTTATTCCACATCAGTCCATTTTGAAATTATGGCTTATCAGAGTGTCTTTCAATATTTTATTTATTCACAATTAAATATTYGTCTTAATTAACAAGGTTATTTCTTTGCTTCAGTTGATTTGTCAGATTTATACAGCGGTTGAAAAAACAATTTTCTTAAYTCAGAGATGGCAGCTTGTCAGAACCTAAATCGAGGTGTTTCTTTTAAAGCAGAGATGCAATGTTGTTTATTTGTTCTTCACTTTTCCCCAGAGGTATGGTAATATAAAATTATGATTAAGTGACAAAGTGAATTTCCTCTTTCATCCTTACTCTATGTTGTTTGGTGGTTTTTTTATACTTGTGTTTTCTATTCTTAAAACTAAATAATCTCTCAAGTCACATTGTGAGTCCAGGAGTTTGTAAGAYTGCAAATGAATTCCTGTGTTTATTTTATTATTATTGTAACCAAATTCAGAATGACAGAGAAGCAAATTCAAAATATATTCACTCTTCACCACAGGAAATTTAAGCAGTAGAAGCATTTTCTGTCGGGTTTTACAGATGTCTTTCTTCCTTTAAAACTAAAGATTAAGAAATTATACTTCTGCGGTGTGGAACACTATAATCTGTGTTCTAAATGAAACATTTAAGAAATCTTCAATACTAGGTCTAAACAAAGATGGTTTGTTGAAATAAAGCCCTGCATAAAAAATTATATCCTAAAAGCTGTCATTGTGTCATTAATCCCTGAAATCAACAGCTGTGCCTCAAGGGCTGAAACCTAGTTTCAAATAAACCAACTGGAAAATACCTAGCATCTAAAACTCCCAGTGCCTTCTTTGATAGCATGATTCTACCTTGAAATTACTAACTATATATCTATCACTACATCCACATCTATCTGTGTCTTTATCGCTATTCAGTTGCTGTAGTTTTATTGAAGAAAACTAAAGAAAATTTCCCAAATATTCTCAAGTAAGTGCATAAAATGAGTTCCATGAATACTCATTTACATACTCAGAGACTGACCATTTGCATGTATATTGCTACAGTTTTAGGAAAATCTGTAACTATAAATCTAAATGAACTCTCTTTTCTCTTGACACTGAAACTCAGTCTAGATATACACTGACAAAGAACAGAATTGGATCTCTGAAAAATTGTTCAATTAATTTTCACAGTAATTGGGTCAGTGAAGTATATTATGAAAGAAGAAGAGAATTTTCTATAACTTCTCGRGAAACTACATACTTCAGTTTGAGGCCTTAAAAATTATCAATTCACATTCTCATTAATCTTTAGTATTTCTGTTTTGTGTTTTAATAGTAAAAATCATGTGAGAATGTTACTTACAGAATTGAATTGCTCCCTACAATAATCATAAGAAATGACAGAAATCTGACTTGAGGAGTCTATGACGTAAATTTAGTGTAAAAATGCAGAAATGCTCATGCTTACTTGATTCTGCTATCACTCACCATGACAATAAAATTTCCCATGAGTTAGTAAAAGCAAAGCCTGAATGTATGCTTTCCAAGCACTCACCATTAGGACCTCTTAATTCTTGGAAAGAGGACCCAAAAAAAAAAAAAAAGTAAAATAAAATTGGAAGAAATATTTATTGCAATGCACTCTTTCTGTCATTCTGTTTTATTGGAATCTCTGTAAGTTTGTGAAAGAAGACCAATGAGCAATGTAGTAAACCACAGGAAATGCAAAAAARGTCCACATTTAAATGCCAGAAACGAAATGTGAATATGAAGGAGGTCTTAGGAGGCACAGTTTTGAGTATACATAGATACAGAAAGTTTAAAATGTACAATTTTCAAAGAACACATTCTACTAGAGATTAATAATGTTGAACATCTAGCAAACTAACAATTTTTTCTCTTCTCTTGCATGTAATTGGCATGAGAGTTGATGAAAATCCTGTTTGAATAATTTGGATAAATTATTTGGTTATGCGCTTGAAATGACCTGAAGAAATTAATGAGTTTAGAAATTCAAATTTCATAAATTAGCTTTTGGATTTATTGCTAAATCTAATCAGAGATGTTCCTGATTTATGTAAACATACTTTCATTCAAATGTCTATTTATAGGAATCAGAAAATCCATATACATCTCATTAAAAGTTTTCTTTACCTGCACTTTTGTATTTTATGATATGCAAATTTCAACTCAGTTTTAAAAATGGAACTGACATTTTCATAATAAAAAAATGCTCACACTGCCTATGTGTTCACATTTAAATACTACAATGCTTTGTATTGCTGTAATGCTTTATTTTGTAAGCGTTAATAATAATATCTCAGACCATTGCCAGAGGCAGATAATATAAGTATCACTAGCGCTTGAAGGAAAAATGGCACAGTCTTTTATCAAAACCTGTCTAATAAGGTACCATTTGGTGAGGGGTGAAAGTGGAATTGAATATTTTATGGTATCAATCCTTTTAAATATTTCTCAGAAACATAGAGATCTACTGCAGTAATTCTCAGTTAAAGATGTGACTGTTTCATTTAAAAGAAACAGTGCAGAGAGCAAAAATTGCTTCTTAGCTAACTGGAGGCACAACTCTGTGTTGCAGAAAGTATTATCTTTTTTTTTTTTTTCCTAATCTTTGAGACCTTAACTTTTTCTATTAAATTTCTATTAAAATTGAAAAAATAATGTCCTCAATATGAAATGTATTTTGATATCAACCAAATACATTCAGAAAAAACCTGCTGCAACAGGATGAAATAAACAATATTTGTTGTTTAGTCATAAAATGTTTTTTCACWATAATTACCTGTTTGTCTCACAATTACAGTAGGGCAATTCCCTCTACAGTCTTTTTACTCTTAAAAAAMCCCTGCACACATTTTCTATATTTGTAGACATAGATGGGCAGTTATTTTTACCATACATGGAAATTGTTGCCTTTTCCTGAATGAAAAGGTATATGGTGCTCATGGCAAAGTTACTCAAAATGAGATTGCTCATTGCTGAATTGCCAGACTTGGCCAACATGCTGTTGGCATTCCAGGAAATCCTGTTGACTTTCAGGCACTTGAAAAATTAATGAGCTATCTTCTGCCATTTTAACAAATAAGGAGGAAAACCTTTCAAACTTGATAACAGAAATTATTCAAAAGATGCAGAGTTACATAAAAATTAGAGCTTCTTTCCCCAAAAAAGTTGGTGGGACCAACACCCCAGGCAAAGTTTGAGTACATCAATGCTCTCAGCATAAGCAATAAACAGAATATAAGGCTGTTGTGCATCATAGATACTGTGACATAGTTGTCATCTTGGAAACGTGATGGAATGTCTCTCAAAACCCAAATGTTACAATGGATGGCTGTAAACACTTCAGAARGGATAGAGGAAGGAAGAGAGATGTTAGAACGGCCCCATATGTTAGGGACTACCTTGATTTTCTAGATCTTAGGGATGCTGATGATAAAGTCAAGTGCTTATGAGTAAGAATCAGGGGAAAGGTCAATGAGGCAGATTCTGTGGTGGGGTCTGTTACAGTGTCAGGGTGGAAATGCAGCGAAAATGTTTTATAAGCTGATGGGAAAAGTAAAAAGCCTCAAGTTCCTCAAGTCAGGGGAAGCTTAGATTCAGTATTAGGAGAAATTTCTTCACTGAAAGGTTTTCAAACACTAGAACAGGTTGCTCAGAAAAGTGATTGAGGTACCATCCCATGACATATTTAAAAGATATGTACTGTGGCACTTAAGGTCATGGTTTAATGGTAGACTTGATAATGCTATGTTTACAGTTGAAATCCATGATCTTACAAGTCTTTTCTAACTAAACATAAACAGTTACGTGAAATGCATTTTAAAGATATATTATCCTGATACCTAAAAGCAGCTTGCCTGAAACAGAAGCTTAACAAAATTAAGAGAAGAAAAACCTAGTTATATTTATTGAAGGACCTTCAGGTATGTTCAGGGCARTCACAACCCATCCAGGGGCTACAGCCAAAATAGACACTCAGGCATGGGGTTTTTTTGCTTCATAAATTTTTTCCATTTGCATATCAGCGGTTAATTCTCCAATTAACCCTTCAGGTAATGAAGTCATTTACTCCAAGTTCACTCCCTCCAATTCTCTGTTGTTTACACACCTTGAGACCTGAGGCAGTARGGTRTCCTTGAGTTTTGGGCCTAGAGAAGTATTGTTTTGTCTAAAAATGGGAGAACAGTAGCCTAGCACTGCATATTGAAAACTACAGGAATACAGATATATGAAAAATATAGAACCTAAAAWCCTAAGGCATCAATCCCTTCTGAAAAGCAATACAATAAACTAACCAAGCCAAAACTTGATTTTGCTCYTGGTATTTTCATKAAAAGAAAAAGAAATGACTAAGCAATCAAAGATCAAATTTCCCTTTTTCTGATAACAAATTACCTTACATTGCGGAGCTCCTGCTCTTCCTTGAGAAATTCTATTAAAAATGCAATACATATATGGTGCTCGATTACTCTYTGTCCCATGGTGTCCTGGTTACAGAGAGTGGGCAGAGCGGTGTGGTTAGGCTGATCTTCTGTACCTGCTGTCATTGCTGGGGGTGTGGTTTTGGGGAGAAGAAAATGGTGAGTSCACCCAAGAAATGTGTAATTTTGCTCCTGTCGTGTCTGGGGGAAGGTGCCTACAATGGTAACACAGACTGTCCCTCCACTACTGCCTCCCATCCCTTCCTGCTCCTCTGAGACACAGCTCTGAGATGCGGCAAACACAGTCGGGACATGGCTTCAAGAAAAGCCACTCTGAKGAAAAAGAGTGAACTGGAAACAGCCACAGGAAAAGCTGCAGCAAAGGAGGTGAGAGGAGCCAAGCATGAACTGAGCCAGACCCCTGCAGAATGGAATGGTCAAAACCAGCAACCCTGTTGGAACCAAGCCCCAGTGGAGCAGAGTGGTCCAGAAGCAGGCAGTTCAGTGTGACATGGACAATGTACCTTTCAGGCGTTTGTCCATCATTGTTTCCATTGTCTCAGCTCAGGGATGGGGACAATAGGCTGCAGGGAATCCCTGCTATCTTGTCTTTCTCTGGGAAAGCCATGTGGAGCTGGGCATGGCAGCAGCTGCCATCTTGCCTTCGTCCCAGCCTTTGCAGAACTAAGTTGAGGGGGTGGACACCTTTAATGTGTAAAGTATTTTTGATGGTATACTTTTGCATTTCTTATTCCATTGCTGCTTGCTTTCAATGAATTTTCATCTCAATCCATAGCCTTTACCTTTGTCCCTCTTACCAGATGTGGTGGGGRGAAAGTGAGGTGCTCAGTCAGAATTAAATTTCCAGCTAGTGTTAAACTGCCAACATRACTTTTGCTTCCAAGGGTTTTCACCACAAGAAGAAACAAGTTGGAATTCAGAAACTCCAATGCTGCTATATAAAATAATCTCGCTTTCCRTGTGTTACTATGTGTAAGCAAAATGATGCAGATTTTGATACAACAAGCCATAATTGTTTTTCCCAAATAATCACAGRACTGCACCTATTTGTGCTACCAATTCTGTGAGCCCTTGGATAGAACTGCTGGCATAACAGTTCATAGCTGAATGAAAAATAACTAATAGACCTCTAAACAAGTTTAAAAAACCTCTATCAGAGAGCTGTAATTAGTTGTTGTAGGAAGCATACGTCTGTTACATGGAGCTGGTAAAGCTGAATGAAGCCTGAAATGCATTTCAGAACAGCTCTTTCACACTTCACCACATATAACTACCAAAGACCTAAGTAAGGTCTTCAGCCTGGAACTTGGTTTTCTTTGTYAAAATACAAGTCTTTTAACAAATGTTGTCATGTAATGAATTCCCTGTTCTCCTGCTTATATATTTGTGAAAGAGGATGAGCTTCTCTGGGAAATTTGTAGAGGTTTTTCCACTAAATGGTGTCTCAGTAGCKGTAGAGGTCTCATCATCGAGATTTTACAACAACATTTGATCTTGCTTGGATCTGTATGTTCCTTCTGTAGAATTCATGCAAGTGTTTCATACCTAGCTAATGGGATAGTTTATAGTTTATATGGCACATTACAAAGCAGCTCACATAAGGCTCAAATAATATCCGTCTGTTGTATGACAATAATACGGGTGACAGTCCTGAATTACCAAATGTCACTGAGACCAGAYACACATATATAAATAATATTGCAAATCTAGTGATGGTAATAATTATTACACATGTTAGTACAGTTTAATTGGCTCTGGAATTTTGTGAACTATGCTCTGATAGACCACAAAAAAAGCAAAGAGCATGACTTGACGCTGAAGACCGTACCATACACTTTTCAACTTAGTTTTGTCATGTGTGGTGATGTTGGGCTGAAAGCCAGAGTGGACTATTGCRTATTCATTATGATTTTTCTTCTGAAAAGCTACATTTAGAATGTAACTTTCACAAGCAGCTGCCTCTTTCATGAAGTGAAACTGATTTTCACTTCTCTGTTTTATAAGGGCCTCAAGAAGTGGCATGGATCTAGACATTGTCCTTGTCATCAGCCTTGTTAAAAGTGCTTCCTTCAAGTGTTCCTTGCTGACCTGCAAGAGGTGGGTATGCTTAGCTGACTTCTTATGTTAATTAAAATTTGCTGACTAATTCTAAATCTAATTGCAATCAATGGTTTTCCCATGTATCGTGAATGAACCTCTAAAGTAGCTTTAATCCATTTAATTGATTGTGTCTCTTCCTACTCTGGCCTGATCTTACCTTAGACAGTCTTAGATAAAGCTGATTTCTAAAAGAAAGCATTTCAGTACTAAGCTGTCTAATGATACTCATAATCAGATTTGATTTTAAAATCTTAAGAAACTTCTTTGTTGCTGAATTCCTTCTTAACAGCACCAACTCTGATTAATTGAAACCAGTATTTCCTCAAAGGCAATATATTTTCAGAGAGAATTTAGAGTGCTATTTGCATAGCAAGACTTTCTTCTGTAGTACTGACCTATGTTTTTCAAACTAAGAGTGTACAGTTTTGAACAACAGAATTGCATGCTGAGTACTGAAGGCAAGATTTAGCATTTTATGGTGCACTATTTCAGAAGATGGAAATAGCTAAACATTATTTATCTCGTTGACTGGACAAGTTGAGATCAAACACTCTGGTCTGAATTAATTAGATCTGGAGATGGTAACATTTATGAGTCTTAAAAGCATTGCAAAAAATAAYGAACCATGTTTTAGAAAATGAAATTTTGTTTTGGCCTTATGTTAGACAGAAATTGGGAATACCCACTTGGATAAGTTCATCAGGAAATCACCAATGGTAGTTTCCTCTTTCCTACCAAGAACAACCTTTAGAATTAATTGAGTCAGCTGGCCTAGCAAGCAGATGTCCAATTATGTCATGGAACATGGGTCGCAGTGTCTCTTCTTAAGCAAAATTTGTAAATAGTCAAAATGCAACATGGTGCTGATGTGAAGCTTACATATTTACRCTTAACATCTGTTTATGAATTCACTTTACAAAGTAGCTGCTAAAATGTGGCTATTAAACAGTATTATTTCCAGGGACAAATACAATTCTGCAAACATTCAGCAAATGTTTTGAAATCTGGCAGCTACTCTTCTCAGAGGGGGATCTCTCTTTACTTGAGAGTGTATCCCTAGGTGGTGAGTAAAGAGAGATGCTTGGCTTGCTATCATATCTCTAAACACATCAGATAACTATGCCCACCAGCCTACTTGGACACAGCAGTGGGTTTGACCATCTGCTCCCAAATATGACTACAGCTCAATTTTGGCAATAGAATTCATGAGAAAAAAACAAGGGGTACTAAGAAATACTGGGTTCAGACAGGTGCCTTGGAAATTTACCCTTGGTAACATGTGCTGTTGTAACAGTGATATGCATTCATTTCCACAGCTCTATGAAAGTGCACAATTTGTGTTGGCATGGGACAGCAGAAGGTTGTCACTTCTGGTTAGTATTGCTTTCTGTAGGAACTACTGTTCATGTGTTATGTACTCTAAACCTAAAGGTAGCAGAAAAAAATTCTACTTAACAGAAAATAAATACATTCCTAAATGATGCTATGTATCATAGCAGTCAAATTTTCATTTGCTGCTGCCTTCTAGAAAAGGGCTAAGTGGATGTGAGGCATAGCTATGACCCCTCCTCCATTAATTTAGTTAATCAAGAATCCTTTACAAGAGATTTTGTGAAACAATGGATAGAGGCCACTGTCTGTGAAAGAGTCGCACAAAAATGATGYAATGATCAACTGTTGTTTTCTTTGCATTCCTCAGGAACCATTCTGGAGAACTCTCTGCTTTTCTGACCTTCTAGCAGGTACTTTCCTGCCCTCTGAAAATGGTATCAAGTAGCATTAATATTAGTCYTAGTAGTATTAGTATTAGTCAAAAAAGGTAATTTTATAAGCTGTTCTCAAAATAGGAAGAATAAGTCCAAGCATTACAAGGAAAAACTGGATGTGCATAGACAAAAGAGTGAAGGTAAAGGCGTGTTAAGAAAATGGATCCAGACTGTTTCTCCTCCAAAGTTTTTTTCTCTTCTTGGATGCCTAAATGTGCCTTGGTCCTGATGATCAGACATGTCAACTGGCCTATTTGGGAAACTTATTTTTGATTTTTTCCAGTTTCTTATGGAGTAAGTTTAGTTCTACTTAGTGAATAAAGTAACCCCCAAATCTGAAAAATCTTGGTCCAGATTGCCTTAACGTGAACAATACTTTGAAAATCTAAATACTTTCTTAGAGATCTTAGCCTAGGAATATGTGGTTTATAGAGTTTGAAGTGTAAAATTCTGTATATAAGTGTAGTCAGTCCTAATCGCTTTTTTTTCTCATGGCTACCACCATCAGAGAACAAAAAATATAATTTTCTCTTAGGAACGAACTTTTTTTTTTTTTTAAGTATGCTATTTGAAACAGAAGAAATCAAAGTAAAAGTGATTTCATTTTTCTCTTAATCCAGAGGCTAAAGACCAAAAAAATTTTAGACTAAACACCTTCAGAAAAGTTCAGAAATATGTTGTGAGCGATCAGAAGAATGTGAGAGAATCAGAAGAACAGAAAACTAGACAGCTGACTAGAAAAAAATCTAAAGTGTGAGATGAAAATGTTTCAAGCTSAGATGATTTTGTTACCATCTTCCATACTAAAATTACAAATATGGAAAGAAAAAAGAGATACTAAATTTGTGCTTTCTSAGTGGTATGAAAAGTGATAAAACTAAGAAAATTAAGAAAAATAGTGAGAAAATTCAGAAAATTAAGAAGGATGAATAAAGCAAAACMAAAGAAAAGCAAAAAATCATGATAACCCATTCCAAATGATGGTCCCCACCTAATACTGCTATGAGTGAACTCAACATCTTAATGACTGCAGCAAACTAYATCTAACCTCTCCATCCCAGACCAATTTTGTGTCCTTTTTATTTAGCAAACCTTTTGAGTTTGCTTTTGAATATTCCTTTAGGATCCTCACATAAGATATTTTTTATTTAAAATAAAAGTCTTCTTTTAAACAAAGTATATTTTCAGTTAGCACAAACACATTTACAGGAGTTAAGACATACAAGATGAGACAAATTACAACCTTTCCATCCAAATCCCATGCCAAAGAACCTTGTCTTCCTTCAGGTTTTCTTCATCTGATGCAAGATATAGGAATAATACCCCGAAAAATATACCGAAATACCAAAATCCAGAGGGGATCCCACTCAAACAGGAACCTCTGGTAAGGAGGTTCCAGGAGCTGGATTCTGATCTGGGGATTTGACCCTTCAGGGGCTTGGACCCATCTCATCATTGTGCAATGCATAGTATTCCATTTTAGGAAAATGAACCAGTGAGAAAACTGCACATTAATTTCAATTAGAAAAGGGCTGAGGAACCAGAATATTTTGCAGTCTGATTTCTTGCATTTCATTTCATGCATCTTGCTTAATTTCATCACTTTTTAAAAATAATAYTTGGATCTTACCTTTTTAAGCACTGGGCATATTTCTACTTTAACAGCAAGTCATTCCGGGCTGACTAACTCATTTTATTATCTAGCATAGGCAATATATTTAATACAATGTTTCAAGGGATAAAAACATTCCATTATTGTTCCCTAAAGGAATCATATTAATTAAACTTCCTGGCTAAATTCCCCTGAAATAATGAGTGAACTGCTTGTTACCATGTTGAATCTCGAATGAAACAGAGAACAGATTTTTGAAAAGGAGGCATTCTGCAAGGTCTATCTAAGAATTTCAGTGCAGAGCCCTCCGCCAGCTCAGTGGGCTGCCCTGGAAATTGAAATGCTGCCTAGATCTTTCAGGGGACTGTGGTCTGTGGCCAGATCTCAGAATGCCCATATGTCATATTTTCTCAGGAAGGCCTTAGGAAGCAATCCTAAACTTATTTCCTTCCTTTCATTTGCTGAGACATTATGACAGCAACTATTAAAATCTCTCACAGAGGAATAGACATGTGACATTCTGCCACAGATTTCTTCTTTTGAAATGGTGAATTCGTTTCCAGTACTCATTTTCTCTCTTAGGCTGATAAACAGGATCTGCTTGCTCTTCTCAGTGTCATCACTGTATCTTGTGAGTCCTCACACTGAGAAAAATACCTACATAAATAAAACATTCCTYTCTCTTTATGGACTTGTTTTAAAACCACCCACTAGATGGATATCCTCAACAGAATAAGCACTGTCCTCAATGTCAYCTTCCTCCAAAATCTTTCCTGAAACTCAAAACTTTGTGCCTGGTTGTGGAGTCACATCTCTTRTGAGTTTATCTTTTGTTCAAGACAGGCATAGGGAAGACAAAAATCGCGCCCTCTGTGCTGCTACCAGCCATGAGGGCACCAGCATAAGAAAGATGTGGACCTGCTGAGTGAGTCCAGAGGACAGCCACAAAGATGATCAGAGGGCTGGAGCACCTCTCCTGTTAGTACAGGCTAATAGACCTAATACTAGTACTGATACTAGTACTTCAGCCTGAAGAAGACTCCTGGGACACCTTGGAGCACCTTCCAGTATCTGAAAGGTGCAACAGGAATGCTGGAGAAGGACTTYTCACAAGGACTTGCAGCGATGGGACAAGAGGGAATCAATTTAAACTGAAAGAAGATATGTTAATATTAGATACTAATAAGAAATTTTTTACTATGAGGATGATGAGGCRTGGGAAGAGGTTGTCCCAGAGAAATTGTGGATTCCCCATACTGGAAGTGTTCCAAGGTCAGGTTAGCAACCTGGCTCATTAGAAGGTTTTCTGCTCATGGCAGGGGAGCTGGACTTGGATGATCTTGAAAGTCCCTTCCAGCCCAAAACACTCTGAGTCTGATCTGTCATGCTGTTGTGGTTTAGAATGCTGGCCAAAAGCCAGGCACCCAAAACACCTGCTCGTTTGCTCTCCCCCACCACCACTGGGCAGAGCAAAGGAAAAAAAAAAAAATAACAAAAGGGTTCATGAGGTGAGAAAAGAAGCAAGGAGGAAACTCTTGATGGAGAAAACAGGCACTACTTAAATTATGAAGTGAATTTATTACTATCAAAGTCAGAGGAGGAGAATGAGAAACAAAATAAAACCCTCAAAGACACTGATCTTCTCCCCACTCCCTCCCCCCTTCCCATCGACAGTGCAAAGCAGCGGGGGGTGAACAGGGTGTGGGGTTGGTCAGTTCAGGGTGCGGGGTTGGTCAGTTCAGGGTGTGGGGTTGGTCAGTTCAGGGTGTGGGTTCGTCAGTTCAGGGTGCGGGGTTGGTCAGTTCAGGGTTGGTCAGTTCAGGGTGTGGGGTTGGTCAGTTCAGGGTGTGGGGTCGGTCAGTTCAGGGTGTGGGGTTGGTCAGT
>NW_026623426.1:366519-427959 GCF_030028575.1 Malurus melanocephalus
GTCTTTTTGGCCCCCCACTTGCAAAAACTGGGCCAAGCAAAACCAACACAACATGCTTTCAKCTATATGGTATCTTGCATTAAAAGTTTTCTACTTTGTCTTTATAGAGCTGCTCGTGAGGTTTTTTTTTGTCTTGGATGTCTTATACAGACAGTATATTTTTTCATATATTCAAATTATTTTTTAACTGTGTAAATAAGATCCAGAAGGCCAACATTTATTATTCTGCATGTTGAAGGCAAGTGTCCTTGCAAAAGGACAAGCCATGTCAGAAGYCATGTCAGAAGACACTCGGGCACTGTGACTATGAAGACAGCAGTATTCTACCTCTCCCACACAGCGTTTCTGCAACTGTGCTGTGTGGAAAGCAATGTTGAACGAGACCACAAGATTTCCAGGCTTCCCACAGGTTATAAAATGACTTAATGATCAAAAATGTGAGACTATCAGGATTTTCAATCATGAGACGGGTTGCATTTTGACCATAATTATGGAAATTATTTTTCCTCTGGTTCATCCGACAAATATGTGTTTTATAAGTATCTCTTATTGAATAAGAATGAAAACCAGCTGAAGTATTACTGCTCTGAACCTGCAGTCTAGTATTTACCTCCTTATGCTATTAAATTTGTGTATAATAAAAAAATTAACATATTGAAGTTTTATTACTAGAAATACAGTGGAGCTGCTAATACAATAAAACTCTCTGGGAAAAAAACAAACAAACAAAAAAAAAAAACCAAAAAACAAAAAACCCCCAAAAAAACCTAGTCTTTTACAACTTCTTCACAGTATTTTTCTCCTCTTAGGTAGAATCCTATATGGGAGGAAATTCTTTCAGCAAAGTAAAAAAAAGTCTACATTGATGATCTTTTAGATTACAGTAGGTAAAATGCGACTTAATTATTTCTAACAATATATTAAAAGAAAATCTATGTCAGATTTTATTCCTAATTTACTCAATTTCTTCTTTTTTTTCTGGTCAATCTGTCTTTTGTGACTCTCACAAKATCATAAATTAATATAGTTAGGCCAAAACAGAAACTTGCTTGCCAGAAAACAAGGTATTTTGGCATGATGTTCAGGGAGAGAGGACTAAAACAGATATACACAGAAAATATTCAGTGGAGTACAGGTTTGGCTATTCAAGAGTTGTGGTTTTAAGCCCAGCTAAAAACTAAGCACCTTGCAGCTTTTCACTCAACCATCACTCTCTCCCCCTCCCTCCATCTTGCTGAAATAAGGAGGAGAATCAAAATTTAAAAAAATTGTGCTTTAATAAGAACAATTTAATGATTTAAAATAAAGTACAGTAATAATGGTGAAATATAGTAACAATAATAATAACGGAAAAGTGATGCACAATTGTTCATCACCCACTCAACAGACACCCGTTCCCAAATCCAGATGGGCCCCTTCAAAGTAACTGCTCCCAGTTTACATACTGGGCATGACATTCTGTGGTGTGAAATATCCTTTTGGTCACCTGACCCAGATGTGCTCCCTCAATTTTTTTTTTTGCCCACCTCCTCACTGGCAGAGCATGACGCAAGGAAAATTCCTTGATTTGGGATAAACATGACTTMACAAACTGTGTATTAACAGTGCCTTTCTCATTCTARATCCAAAACAGCACAAAACACACCAAAAGCTGCTGAGAAGAAAGTAATTCTATSCCACCTGAATTCAGGACATCCACTCAACTAGGAGAAGTGAATTTCACACTATTCAGAACTAATATGTCTATACCAGTTGTGATCCTGATAATTGAATTGTACTTTCTTCATCACACTAGAGTCTGAAAGTTAACAACCATATGTAAGTAGACCATTCATCCAAGCAATCTTAAGACCTAATTCATTGCTCCTTACAAAGAAAACAATTCTCCTGGTAAAAATTGTCATGATAGCAGCAGTACTGACAAACTAGGATAAGGTATTTGTCCCACAATTGGTTAAGAAAGTCMTATCATGACTCTATTCCATCTTCTGGTACAATGATATTACCACAATATCTCAAGATCTGCACCAATTTATTCTACAAAAAGGGGCTGTACCAGACAGAACTTGAATAAGGCAAGCATCAATATGGACCAAACCAACCTCAGAGTCTTAGATTTAGTACTGAGGAGAGACCCAGCATTTCCCATTGCACTGCACAAAAACCAGATTTGCTTACCTCAGCCTCCCTCTACCTCGGTGGAATTTTCAGCTTACTGTTATGACAGAAAGGATTTCCTTGCCAAAAGCAGATGGTTTTAAACAGCCAGGTYATAGAGGAAAATATGTCCCAGTCTTATGACATGTCTGCT
This sequence comes from Malurus melanocephalus, assembly GCF_030028575.1. Lineage (NCBI taxonomy): Eukaryota > Metazoa > Chordata > Aves > Passeriformes > Maluridae > Malurus > Malurus melanocephalus. Next base: position 368,831 of record NW_026623426.1, read on the forward strand.
TGGCATATATTTCTGACAGTGAACTAKCAGTGTGATAATCACAGACAAGAATGGTTGCCTTGTTCTAGAGGTAATTATGTTTCATTCCTTATAGTAATTTTACACATAGTGCATTTTTTAATGAGTTGTTTATATTATTTCAAAATTATTTAATGTATGTTCAGACTATCTTTTTGCTTCCATTCAAACAAAAAGGATATTCAGTTTGAAGCATTTTGGAGCTGAGGACTATTTTTAAATTTCCTCCAAGTGAAACACATCCAGTAGAATATGCTTTAATTTACATTTTCCTTAAAACTGTCAGCATTTTATCTGATGTTTAGCAGGAAGTTAGTATCAGTAATTTCATCTAAATGTACTTATAATCTAGAGAACTAAAGCATCAGGTTAAACAATAGGAGAGACATAAACATAGTAAAATTATCTCTCTATTTCTTTCTGGTCTTTTAGCAAATGGAGGAACTTGCATATATTTAGGCTAAATCCAAATAGTGATCTAATATAAATGTAAACACATTTCCTCACAGACCAGATGATTGATTGTGCAGGGTATTAAGTATTCCTTTTTCATCTGTCTCCAGTTTCAAGCTTCTAAACCAACATCATTATTGTTGAGGGATTTTTTGGAGGCTTTGAAAATCCAAAGGTAAAAACCTCAAATTTGTATAAAACAAGTCGTTCAAGAAAACAATTGTAATGAAATTCTGTAGTGACATACTGAAAAATACAGAGTTCCCTTGAGCATGTTTTCTGAGGTGTCAGGATATTGCAATATATACACTGAAATAAATAAACTGTATGCTAAACTGTCTGCCAGATTTGAGAAGAGTGGGTCAACGATGCCCAGATGGCCTTTTTCATTTCCTATATCTGCAGTACATGAGATTTATTTGCAAAAGAGATAAAGAGCTGCACATATGCAATCAATATACTTACACAAGGGAAGAGGCTTAGTAACATTTACAAAATGCTCTATCCTGAGCAAAAACAAATCCGTGGGAGAATACTGAACTTTCATATTTGCCTCCAAAYCCATACTAAGCGTGACTAACAGTGTGCTTGCATTTAAACCACACTAAATAGATGCTAGTTGTTAATACTGTTCTTGTACAGTATTACAAATATTTTGCCATAATGTTATGAATAAATGTAGATCATATGTTAAGTCTAAATAAATAAAAAATGCTATAGTTAAAAATATGTATCTGCTGTGTTTAGATACTGCTGTTGTAGTAGTTGCTTGGACTGTTCTGACAGGCGTGCAGGTACTGACAAGAAAAGTCAACACAGAGGTAGTATTTTATACTTCTGCCAAGAGGTCTGTGTCCTGCCCTTGACATGTGTACTCTGTCAAATTTTAATTTTAAAAATGTTATGTTTTCAATGGATATTTTTTGTCTTGTTATTTTTGTACTTTCTTCTGTTGGTTTTAATGTAAATAAGAGTATTTGTTTCCTATTARAATAAATATATGAAGAATGAAAAATTCACGTGGCTTTTTCGCCTTGCTTTTAAAAAATACGTATTATTGATGTGATATAAGAAAATGTGATACCCCTTTAGTAGAGTGGAATATGGAATAAAGATCATCCTTATGGCATCCTTGTACCAAGTTACACTCCTGTATCTTAAATCCTGCATATTTAGCTCTGAATTCCCTCACAGCTCCCATCACCACCAGCTCTGTTCTCTGTTTCCTGCAGCCACAAACTTCAGGTCAAATTCAGATTCTTGGTGGTGACCTTCCTGCAAAGGCTACACAGCTACTAGTCACACATGACAAACCTGTCATTCTTGTCATGCGATGTGGTTGGTGGAGTACCTACTAAGGGCTGTTTACACTAATGTTTATGAGTTTCTTTCGCTTCAGTGAGTGTCATATTCCTACGTGGCTTCCTCAGTTTAGCTGTAAGTACTATTTAAACTGGCATACCACTATTAGGTGTCTATTCTTGGAAATTTATCTCTTTTTACCTTGTATTTAATAACTTTAGGCAGTACATGTTGTGCTGTTACCTAATCAGATTGTCTGCAGCTTGTTTTCACATTTCAACATCCAAAAACTGTAGAAATATAAACTAAACTAAACTTGATTCTTCAAGCATTTACTATCATGAGGAGCCATGTTGGAAGCAACAAAATTTACTCACATTGAGAAGTGCTGTGACCGATTTGAAAGGCCTGCAGGATAGTAGTGTAACATGTAAAGAAAATCATCTTGCTTCAATTCCCCAGACCCAGAGTATGATGACTATTTATAGGAGACATCCTGCAAAGTGTGGAAAATTTTAGTCCTCACCAAGCCTCAGTGAGATGAGGGGTGCTGAATAGATACTAGTAAGATTTTGACCAGCTGTTTGTCATAAAAATGACATTTTGTAAATTTGTAAGTGATATGTGACAGCAAAATCATGTCACATAATGATTTCAGACAATAAACTGGGAGATCAACAGAATAAAGTGTTGAGTATTCATTTGGAGATCCTAAGAGTCTAATTATATTGCCCATGTACTCTACATTTMACATGTTCTGTATTGTGCTGGCATGACAAGATTTGGGTAGTGGTGGAMCTACAAGGGTGGATTCTGTGACAAGTTGATAGAAGTTTTCCCCACATTCAATAAAGTCAGTGCCAGTTTTCTCCAAGATGGACTTGCTGCTGACCATGGCTGAGCCCATCAGAGGYGCTGATAGTGCTGAGGAGATAAAGGATTTGAGAAGGGGAAAATGCTGCTGCACAAGAGCAAGTGTGTCTGAAACAGAGGAGTGAGGATGTGACATCTCTGCAGACCCTGAGGTGATTGGAGAAGGAGGAGGAGCAGGTGCTCCAGGCATCAGAGCAGAGATACCCTGAAGCCTGTGATGAGGGAGGGGGTGTGCTTGCAGCCAGAAGTCCATGGTGGAGRACATATCCACCTGCACTCTGTGGACCCCATTGTGGAGCAGGAGGATGCCTGAAAGAGGCAGTGACCCTGTGGAAGCCCACACTGGAGCAGAYTCCTGCCAGGGGCTGTGAATCTACGGAGAGAGGAGCCCATGCTGGAGCAGCTTTGCTGACAGGGCTTGCAGCTCCACAGGGGACCAACGCTGGAGCAGCCTATTCCTGAAGGACTGCATCCTGTGGAAGGAACCCCCACTGGAGCATTCCAAGAGGAACTGCAGTCTGTGGGAAGGGGAATGTCATGGAGGACTGTCTCCCATGGGAGGGATCTTCCCATGGGACCAGGGGAAGAGTGTGAGGGGAAGAGGAGCAGAGACAACAGCCTGCATTCTCCATACCCCTGTACCACTGGGGGAAGAAGATAGAGAATTTGGTATGAAGCCCATGAAGAAGAGAGGCATGGRGGAAAGATGTTTTTAAGATTTGGTATTATTTCTCATTATCCTACTCTAATTTCATTAATGTTAAATAAACTTAAATTCCTCAAGTTTAGACTGTTTTGCCCCTGCTGAGGGATTGATCTCTGTCATTACCTTTGGTCTCCCCTGTCCAGTTGAAATGGGAAATCAGAGAGGCTTTGGTGGTCACCTGGCATTCAGCCAAGGTCAACCACCACACATTAAAACATTGCCTTTTGTAGAGGGGAATGACCAGGTAGCAGTTATCCATGCAGCCTTCTAACATGTGWGTTAGAAAGGACCCCATACCATCACATAATTATAAAACTACATTTGTTATTATACCTATTATATATGCCTTTTCAGAGAAATAAAATCAAAAAGAGTAGTGAATTTATAACTGTAGGTACAACTGTATTTCAGCTGTAAGTATGACAGTATTACCTGGTTTATAATGTATGAAGTCATAAACTTTTCCACTTGTCTGAGTTCAAGACTAAACCACATAAGCTAAAGGGTAGAGCTTATKTCTGTCCCTTTTGGTACTAGATTTTGCATACTAAATACATATTTTGACTGTTTTCTGTGTCTTTCAGTTGAGTTGCTAATTGCTTAATTAAATGAAATCAGAAAATGGGGTGCTCTGAAGCAGTAAGAACTGGCTTTGCCTTGATTGCCATGTGAAAATTCTGCAAATAGTTCCACCTCAGACACAGAGATCTCTTATATTTCACTGATTTTTTTTTTTTTTTTTTCAGAATCACTGAAAAAAACATTGACTCTGTTTAATCTGTTACATCAAATTATCCTTGCGTTGGCTACTAAAATTTCTCCCTTTTGGTCTTCTTCCAAGATATTAGTTTGTATTTTATGTTGGTGAGTGAAAGGATTCCCTTCAGCAGAAAAAAATTGAAAGGAGTGTCRTTTGCTTTTGAATGCTGCCTCTTGCCCTTCAGTATATACAAACTGTATACTAAATGTCCTGTAAATATGTTCATTTAGAGCAGGACAGTAATCTGTCCCACCAGTCTTTATACATCCCACTCTATCCTACAGCCAATCCACCATGTGCTTTCCTTATTCTTCTTTCCCTCTTATGATGTGCTGTTAATCTAGTTATTCTTTCTTGTTAGTGGGATGAGTACCTTGGGATATAAACATAATATAATTGTCTGTTTGACATCTCTTTTCTGCAGATACACAAAATGTTAAAAGTTCATGATCTGTAGTATTCTTCCKGAATCATGTTCAGTTTAAATTTGAAATGGTGGTCAGTAATGATTTTCCTCATTTGAACTGTCCTGGAAACATACATAAAATAGAGGTATACAGAGACATATGWCTAACATGATGTCTATAGATGGCTGTTAAAAAATGCCCCAATGACAGATTAATCATAAGAAAAGTAAAGAAATGAATTGCTGCTCAGTAAGTAGATAAAGTACATTTCCTTAAGGTTGGAGTCTACTTTTGTGTATTATAGGCAGTGCTTCTTTTCACAGCATGGCAAAAAAAATTTCCCTATTAGCAGTAAAATAAGCAAGAATTATCATTATTTATTTCAAAACATAAATGTGCCTCAGCTGGAGATGGGAGTTAATAAGCCATTTAGACTATTAAATCTTATACAGATGCTTTGTGTATGCATTTTGCAAAGTATGGTAGCATTATAGTGTTACCTGGTTCTGAAAAATAACATGAAGCCCTAAGACTCCTAAAATATTTTGGAGAGTCAGCATATCATGGAAGCAGGTGGATTTTGTTTCACTATTGCTAACAATATTAATAATATATTATTATTATCATTATAATAATAATAATAATAATAATAATAATAATAATAATAATAATAATAATAATAATAATAATAATAATAATAATAATAACATTTATAATATAAATTTAAAAAATTAAAGATCTGCTGCTGGGCTTGGAACAGAAATCTTCTTTTATTGATTCAGGAATATAACTGAGAAATGACCCTGTGCATCTAAATAACGATATTCACAGATTGGGTGCAGCTGTGATCACAGAGACCTTTTAATTACTGAGACACAGTGATTTATGTATTATGTTTCCCCTCTCTTTTTCTTTTTTTTAAAGATCTTATAGATCTAAATAATATTTCACACTGCTGAAAGATTTTATTTTAGAGCAAATTWACCTATCTCTTTGAGTCACTGTCAACTTGAGAAATAAAAACGAAAACAAAAGATTGAAAATTTATATTAAAAGTGTTTGATTTCTGATTTGTTTTGCAGATTTTTACCTACACAGCATGTCCTGGTTCACTGAAATTGCAAGTCTCTATTCATTAACATATGTAAATAGAAATAAGGATTGGTGCTACAATGGTGGCAATAGTAATTCTGATCAYACTGCTGATTTCCGTATCATGCTTCTAAAACATCCTAGATTTAACAGTTTTCATTTCAGCTTCTGCAAGCTGCATCTGGCTGATTCGTAAAGTTTCAAAATACTGCAGTGTAAAAGATCTTAATTTCAGTTTGCTGATTATTTTATGCAATTCCATATAGCACATTGAAAAATATTCCCAAGCAACCTTCTTGTATTCTAGGGTAGCTATTTAAATGCATTCAGTTTGGGGTATACTCAAATTAATATTGCGGTTTTTACAATTTCTTTGAGAGAAAAACTCTTCAAGTTACATGCAAAATTTTGAAGATCATGAGATATCAAAATATCAAGAAGCCAACTTAAATGTACTCATTGGACTTTTTGAAATATATCATCTTAGTTTCTTTTCTCTTGCCTTCTGATGCTGGTGTATATGTGTTTTCTATTAATACTATTTTTAGTAAATTCCATAGTTGAGTAAATGTCATAATTGATTTTTTTTGGCCGTTGCTGTTTTCTTATACCCATAGACAAATATACTAGGGRTAAAAAAGAAACATAAAAAGCCCAAGTCCCTCCAAAATTTTGTTATTCTCATATCCAGGGCTTTCAGAAAATTACCTGATTTTTAAAGGTCATATGATCTAAACTCTTCATCTGTATTGAGCCTGATTATGACAGAGTCCTCTTTTCATTGTTCTTTTCAAAACACCTCTTATGAATTAAAATTTTTAACTTAACTAGTACTAATAATACACTAATACATCAAGGATTTCTATGTTTCTTACTCTGTCTCCACAGTGAGTAGATTGTGGGTGCACAACAGTTTGGGAGGGAATGCGAGTGAGCAGCTGATGATCCAAACTAACCAAAAAGATATCCCAAGCTTTATGTCATGGTCATTAACAGAAGGGAAAAGAGGATTTTAGCAGGGCAAGCCATCTTTTGCTCAGGAACTGGCTGAGTGTCRGTCAACCCATGGGAGCTGGGAGTGCCTTTTGTCTTTCTTTTTTTTTTCTCTCCCACTTATACTTATTAAAGAATAAATATTGTCCATTATTAATATTTATGATATTATTCATTATTCTTAATCTTGATTTCCAAGTTTTCTTGCTTTTGTTCCTCCTTTCCTCTGTGCCTGGACCAYTGTAGGTAGAGTAGCTCTGTGCCTCTCAGCTGTCATTCTCCCCAACTGATATATCCTTCAAATATCCTTTTTTGTGAAAACACAAACAAATATCCTTCCAGTGAAAACACAAACTCTGGTCAATTGCCAAATACTCAYTAACATATATAGAAAAGCTTAGAGAGCCAGTATGTTCAATAAAATTAAAATATATATACATGTATATTTTCATTGAATGGCAAAATGCCAAAAACAAGAAATAAAAATTGAATTATTATTAGTCACTCTCATAACAAAATTCATACTGCAACACTATTTACTGCTGTTCTTTATTCACTATTTAGAAGAAGGCTAGGCAAAGCTTTCCAATACCTAACAGATGATTCCCTGCAGACCTCAGTGGAGTCACTTAATTCCTACTTAATGGACAAAACAAATTTAGAGCAAGACAGRAAAAAAGGTGATGAAAGACTGTTAACATACCCAAAATATAGACAATTTTTTTTCTTTCAGAAATAAAATGCAGAATCAAAGAACTATTACTGTTATTACTTTGTTAAAATACATACATGAAATTAAAGACCTAGATATGCTAACACATGCTGTATCTGAAGCTTATATGCTAAGAATTACCCAGCTGCAGTTCCCGTTCAGCTATTTCTCAGAAGCTGGAAGATGAAAAAGCACACAATCTTGCACTTAATGGACTCTGAAATAGTCTTCTGCTACATTTTTTGTTCATTCTTATCCAGGTACTTACATTTCAGAGTGTCTTTTAGTTGAACTCKTGCACAGAGAATGCAAACAGTACTTTCCCATTATCATTAACTGATCTTAACCCTGAAACTAGCCTGCGCCTCTGGTAAGAGACTCCCAAGTTTTTTTGTCCTCTGGTCCATTTTATTGACAAGTTCCCTGAACTGTCTAAAGATGCAGTCTTGCTCTGTTAACACAAAGATTCCCCAGTGACTGAAGAGCTACAGATAGTATTGACAACTTTTTCTTAGACAAAGACAAAGACACAAAACTAATGAAATCCTTTACAAGCCTGACACAAGATTTTTACTATTTCTTGTCCTTTAAATGACACTTTAATTTACAAGGATTTACCATCCTGGTAGCACCCAAGGCTTAATTAGCAAGCCTACTACGGCTAGTTTTTGTAATGTGGATAACTGTGCTGTAAATGGGAAAGGGATATGAAGAATAAGCTTTATCAGTTGCAGTGCATCTTATCCTAAATACTGAAGAGATAGGTATAAAAAACAACTTTTGTAATTTCAAATAAAACAATTTTTTTCAATCTATGTGCTATTTGTGTGTGCCTCTGTAGGCCTTAATAAATACTAGTAGCCTTCAGATTCAATACATTAATGCTGAATTAGTATTAACGTTTTAAACAGTATTAGAATAAGGATTCCTTGAAGACCTGCCCTTCCCTCTGCTGCTTAAGTCTGGAGGATGTATTTTTAAATACATCCTTCTCTGTATGTACTAGTCTGTCATGGTTCATTTATGTTATTCCATGGAGGAAATATTGAAGTTCAAACACACCAATCTGGCACAGAATGCCAATGGCACTTAAGCATAATTGAAATCTGTATCTAGCCATTATTACTATAAATATATGAAAAGTTTTTCTCAAAAAAAGTCTCATCTCGAATCTTTACTTGCTCATTTTTATGTTGGGTTATTTGAATGATTTTTATGGCAACTTAAATGAAATACCCTCAGTGTTCTGTTTCTCTCCCACTGTTACCAGGACTTTATATGGACTATAGCTTACATATGCTTGAACAATGCTGTCATAAATATGTTTAATTTTTTTACTTTCTTTTTCTAGGAGATTCTTTTATTCCTATAGTCATAATTTCAAAAGAGTATATTTTTTTTTTATTGCAAACAAATCAGAAACTTTCCTAAATTTGAAAAGAGATAATGTTCTATTTTTAGCTGAGCAGTTTCAAATTCATGGATTTGTTGATTTTTCAGTTAAACGGAAAACATGACTACAATAAGGTACTCTTGAGTGCTTTATATTTTCTTGTAATACTCATTATAGCACATATTGATAAAATCAGTGGGTTTCACGGGTGTTTAACAAGTGAGATGAGAAAATTGATGATTAAATTATTTTTAGTAAATAAAAACGAAAGAAAAAGTAGATCTGCTTTTCAAAATTCTCCTGTAAACAAGTGTTCTCTGTTTGCTTATAACAGGGCTTGTGGGAGTGTATAACATGGATAAAAATCAGTATTTAACCATATTCATATTATTTTTTTCTGACATTCAAGCTGTGGTATGTATTGGTAGATTTAGCTGGAATTCAGTCTTATTTGAGGGCAGAAAAAGATGGAAGTCTTGCTTGTCTTACATTGATGTTATGCACTACAAATATCAGTCTATGGTGGTTGCACGATTTTTCTTACAAATTGATGAATAAKGTAACTGTGATAGAACTTCTACTTTCAAAACTAAGGATACTTATGACTTTCTGCCAGACATTGCTTCTCTTATTGTGGGATATTCAGGGAGAAGGAAAGGAAAATGAAAATGAAGGAACAAAAAGAAAGAACATGTATTTTAAAATACTAAAAGTATTAAAGTGTTTAAAAATACTAAAAGTATTAAAGAAGCTGTATCTTAACTTCCTAATTGCTATTCATCATCTTGGACCTAAGAGAACTTGATCATAATCAAAGAACAGTTTCCATAAAAGTAACAACATTTGTAACTTGCCCCTGAAAATGAAACAYGTTTCTATCCTAAAAATTTTCAAAGTAATAACTTTGTTTTGACTGATAATGCAATCACATATTTTCAGTTGAAGGTGGCCTTTGCCAGAAGTCCAATACAGTAATCTCTTTCTTATTCCTTCAATTTTCTCAATGTGCTATTTATACTGTGGGGCCAGATCTTTCATGCAATCAATTAAAAAAGAGACTTGAATACTGATACACACAGACCATGTGGGATCCTGATTTCAGAGAAATAATATTTGAAAACATTAATTTGTAAATTTAACAAAAATCACAGAAGTGATCCTTTCAATCCATTATCTGAATCTGTCTAGATACATGTACAAGGATGATGAGGAGGAGCCAATTATTTGATGTTACGTTTGCTCGGGATTTTGCACTCTTGAGGGCATAGTCAGCTACATCCCATACAGATCAGTATTTGGAACATTATCTTAGTTGAAACTGAAATATAATCAAATATAAAATAAATTAGTTTCTACAAATTTCAACAAACCACTTTTAATTCAACTACCTTGCAAGAGGTATAKTTTCTTTTCTATATGAAGCACTGTTTGGAATAATTGTAAAGAATTCACTTTCAGTTGTAAAAATTTCAGATGTGTAGTTTGACAGAGGAAAATGTGAAATTATATATACAGGAAATGGGTAATGTTCCTCTGTTTCTCTAGTGTACATATACACAATTCCAAATTGTGGAAGGTAGAGATATATATATATATATATATATATATATATATATATATATATATATATATATATATAGATATAGATATAGATATATATATATAGATAGATAGATATATGCATATGCACAATACCAGATATAAAAATTTTTATATGTTAGCCCAAACCTTCAAATGCTTCCTAACTCTTTAAAAAGTTTAACTAGTTGCAAAAATCCATCTGAACTGATACAGCAGTGTATTACCATAGTTATTACTGAAAAAATAAATCGACAAAAAACATTTGTGATTATTTGAAGTCATTACAATTTCTGTGTTAAAGCAGAAGTTTCTTCCTTGTATCTCTGTTAGCCCTAGCTACTTTGAAGTACTGATTTATACATTTTATGCTTTTGTAATTTTTTTTCCAGGTGTTAGGGCTGAAGGAACAACTATCTCAAATTTCTGCACTGAGGATTAAGTATCASAAAGAATTAGGGGATCTTTATCAACTAAGGATTTTACAAATTATGAGTAACAGTTCCTATAATGTCTCACCAGACTATTTCCTAAGGACAGAAGAGAGACAGTTAATTTCAGAGGAGCTGCAACTAGGAAATTATCTGTGTATAGATGTKAAAATACCCTCACAAAATGAAGACTGCTGGCTATATTTTGTGTGTAATGTGATAACTGTTATTAGTATTATTTGGCCTTTCCAGAATCCTGTTGTGAAAGCTCAGTCTAATGATCATGCAGGTAGTTCAGGTAATGGCCATCCAAGTGAAAGAGACCCGGAACAAAAAGATTTCTACTGGGATAATGGTCAGAAAAAGAACTTGATATAGTCATAYATATGACACATTCAACCTGGGGAATGTACAGAGTAAACTCASAGAGCCTAATAACTTTTATTATTAATTTCCAGGATACTGAAGTCAAAGCAAAGTGGGGGGCAAACACTCAAAATCAAATCAGATTTAACCATTCTCCAGTCTATTCACTGGTCAGTTCTTTCAGCCATGAAGAAAATCATGGGGGCTAGAGTGTCTTTTTAAAAGTCTTTCTCCCTTGACTTCACAGGACAATCTCTTTCAAAATATTCAGTGACTGATGACAGTGAATAGAGTCAGGGCGTTAGTCAGAATACTAATGAATACCCTGATTATGTGGAACACGGGTTAAAGGGTTCTGCATCCTGGTCTTCTATTTATGAATTACATTGTTGGCCAGTGACTTCTTTCCTGTTGGCATTCAAATAACTTTCAGAAGAGTGTCTGCATTAGATTTCTTCCACATGCATGCAAAGCAAGTTGTTTTACTGGATATTTCTGGGCCATTTGTGTATTGGCCTTTGTACTGAAGTGAAAGAACTTCAGACAAAGAAAAATAATTTTCTTTAGATAGATTGCTAATTTTTTTGTCAAAGAGTGTAACAGTAAGATTAAAAAAGACCTTTAAATCAGAAAACTACTATGACATTTTATATAATTAATAAATTTAACCTACAATGAATTTAGGGAGTTTTTAAAATCTGACATCTGTTATAAAAAGCTTAAAATATTTAACAAAAAGCTTTCATTTGTATGACTRGAAATTACATACATAAATCTTTAAAAATAAAATGTTTAAGCTTTGAGGTATCATATATCTTTGCAGAACTTGTGGCAGAAATAAAGGATGACCTTTCTACTGAAAGTGTATGGTAAACGACTGTGAAAATAGGAAATTAAATTTATAAAGAAAATTGGCCTTTTCAGACCTAAGTGATTCAGATAATTTTGAAAATCCCAGCTTAGTTTAAGAGTACACTTTTCCATTATGTACTGTTAAAATTTGTTTGATGTTTTATTGCAGGCTAAGTGCAAGATATTTTTAAACCTCAAAAAAACATTGATTTTTCATCAGTTTCTCATATAAAGTTAATCTTCATGATGTGCTAAATCCTCCCTGTATTAATAAAAAATAAACAATATCRGAAAGGAAACAGAGACCTGATTCTCTTGTTTAATTACTGAAATGTTTGATTTTGAATGCTTCAGTGCTTTTTCTTTGTACTTAACCAAATGTAAGATTAGTGTTTCGTGTATTGCAGAATTTAAATTCTACATTTTTTCCACTGAGGGAAAACGATGATTCTAGAAAATCAGGAGTGTTGACACCATCCTTAGATATTTGTTTACGTCTTAGCATACCATTAAAAAAATATATTCAAGTAGAAAACCACTTGTTAGTTTTCTTGTTGAAGGAACTTTTTTACACATGTCCACTAAATATTTTATCCTTGTATACGTGCAGGCTATAATAATGAACTGTAGCAAACTTAATTTGCATTTAACACAGGAAGATATTTCCATAAACATCTTCCCTAGCTATACCATTTTAAAGTAGTTTAAGACAAAAACATTTGAAAAAGTTATTTGTTTTTTATGGGATCACACGAAAATGTGGTGCGCTCCCTCTTTTGGCCTTTCTGCACTGCAACTGACAAATAAGCAAAAGGCATCCTTTCATTCTCACAGCCCACTCTGCAAATGCCAAGTTGTTGATCAGAAGTGTTTTTGTATAATAAGGCTTTCTGTGCACCAGGAAATAGAAATGTGCATTGTTTTCAAATAAAACAGCAGTGTCAATTTTAGGATTATTCAAAAAGATGACAATGCTTGCCAAATAAAAAAACTCTGAAATTGTCAGACTTGGCTGAGGTGGGGGATGCTTTTTTCCAAGTTTTTAAGAAGGTAGCATACAGAACAGTGATTAAACGAGAATTAATAACTTCAGAAAATGCTTCAGAGCATCCTTTTGAGGTAAAGAGGCCTTTAAAAGCCTCATGATTTAGACCTTGATCTGACTGATAACTGAGATTATAGTAATCATGTTTATTCCTTGTGAGTAATTTACATTAGTTTGTCTTAACTGGAACAAAACAAATAAAACCAGAAATTGAGRTGGACATTCTTACTTTGACTTACTGCTATTTTCCAAAGAAAGGGACTTTTCAGACTCATTGTCTGTTGGTGGTCTTTGGACAGAATAAAGCCACAAAACCAGATCCTACTAAAGGCAGGAAAGTATGATTAGCTATGCATTTTCTGGCTCTAGCAGCTAAAATGAGAACACAGAATTATTGTAATGTTGTATTAGGGGCCATAATCTGACTGTCATATCAGAAAAAGGCATTGCTAAAGAGCATTAGCTAAAAAAAGTCAGACAGTCTGCTTTCCAGTCCCATCAGGAATCAGCTAGTGAAGAGTTTTTACGGGCATGGGAAAAAAGCTTTTCTGTGTTTTAACCTATTTAAAACTTCCTAAAACAAAGAATTTCTCTTATCTTGCTCATATTTCTTCTGTTGCAAGGGGGATTAAAGGAGATTGTAGCTGGTGACATTACAGTATGTTTTACAAAGCCTGGAAAGGGAGACAAAGGCTACAGTACTACTCATGTAGAAAAAATATGACAGTGCTGGTAGGGGGAGGTTGTTTTCCCCCATAAAAATACATGATAAGGCGCCCAGTATTTAATCTGAGACTCAGCTTGGTGTGGGAGCATTTTTTGGCAACAACGCAAGCTTCTGTGGGTAATATTTTCAGGTCTGAAAATTTATTTTCTTCTTTTTTTTCAAATGTATGCAAGGAAAATAGATTTCTTTCTCTCTCTTTCTATGCTCCTCTGTGAAGCTGAGCAACACAACATTTCCTTTCTTGCATGTAAATGAAACATTAGTATTAATCCCCTGGTGTTTTGACGCCTGGAGGCATATTTTCAGATTTCACTACTTCATCTAGTGTTCTATTGTAAGTAATTGACTGTGGCAAGAAGTCAATGCTCATATTGCAGAAAGCGACAATGACACCACTGTTACAAGTGCTTTGTCTTTCAGATTAATTGTTTTATATTTGATCAAAATAACATTGTAATGAGAAAAAAATGGGGAAAATTAGCTTTTTTATTCTAATATCTACAGTCAGAAAACTATATATAAGATACCAAAACATTTTCCATTCACTTAGTGTATGATCAGGAAATCAATAGATGGTTTTGTGCCCTKTCCTGGTCTGTGTAACTGCCCTGCCTTAAGGCTGCATGAGGGAAGGTAAGCCTGAGTTCAGCCTCAAGGTGACTGAATTGAGTGACCCAAAACGAAGAGACTGGACCCTTGTCTCTGCTTGGGGCAGAAGGAAGAACCCTCCCCCTTCCCTTAAGTGCCCCTGTRTAAGATTCAACACTGAGTTCAGACAATGAAGATCGTGTGAAAACAGACAAGATCCAGAAAARGAAGGCAATACAAGTTTATTTCATCGACACACCAGTGTGTGGAACCAGCACCACCATAAAAACTCRTAAGGTATTAGTATTTCCAGATTCCTTACTGAGATGCACTAAAGAACTACTTTGCTATCCAGATAATTTTCTAGAGATATTTACTGCTTCCCAGGAGCTTGTACTAGTGATGCCATTGAGGTGCAGTCAGGCCTGGTGAGCCCTACAGGTCTGTTCTTAATGTGCCATGCAGGATATAATAATGAGTACATGATTTAGAAACACCAAAAAAACTGTATGTCCATTGGAGTAAAGTTAAAAAGATCAGGAGCACAGGTAACATTCTCCTCTGCTCCCCCAGTCAGAGGAAACTGTTCAAGGAGGAAAAGAAAAATTSAAAACATGAATGCCTGGCTGAGTGACCGGTGCCATAACAAAGGTTTTGTCTTCTCTGATCATGGATTTACCTTTGAGAAGATGGGCCTTTTGGGAGCTGATGGAATTCACTGGCCAAGTGGAAACAGAGGATCTCACTGACAAGCTTGCTAGATTTACAAGGAAAAATTTAAACCAGATTTAGTGATGGAATGATGAGTTTTCAATAACAAAATATTCAAGAGTCACTGATGCCTTAGAAATCAACAGGGTAACACACCTGTGAAATTTCTCAGAGAAATTAGGGCTTGTTCCTCTAAAAATGGTGACATAGTTTATAGAGCAGCTGAAGTGCTTCTTCAGTGCACTTACTATGGTAACAAGAAGGAGGAGTTGGGAACCATTGTGCCCCTACAAACCTACGATGATCAAAACTTAATCACTGAAACCCAGTGGGATGATTCACATGTGCAATCAGTGGCTATGACCCACTTAAAAGGGACAGGCAAAGACAGAAATGTGAGGACGATTGCCCTCTACATAAAAGAATGAATGCAGAAAGATGTCTTTGAAACATTGATGAATGTATTGAGGTCTTACTGGTAAAAAATTAAGGGCCAAGCCAACAAGGGAAGCTTCATGATCGGTGTTTACCATGAGACTGTGTGCTCAACAGGAGCATGCTGATGAASTGTTCTTAATTCAGCTACAGGAAGCATCACACACCCATGCTCGAGTCCTGCTGAGGGCCTTCAATCATGATGACAACTGCTGGAAAAGTGTCACAGCAAGGTGTCAATAGTGCAGAACATTCTTGGAGTGCATTRAGAATAGTTTTTTAATTCAGAAGACAGACAGTCCAACCAGGGAAATTTACCAACCTGAATGGAATAATTAGAGATGTCAAGAATTGCAGCAGTCTAGCCTTAGGTGATTACGCCCAGATGGAATTCAGAATCTTGTGAGATATGGGCCAGGTAAGAATAAAATCAAGGCCTTGAATTTTAGAAGAGTGAACTTYCAGTTATTTAAGGAATTACAATACAGGACTCTCAAGAAGCTGTCCTCAGGGATAAAGGAGCAGAACAGTCCTGGAAGCTCAATTTCAGAGAATTTTTTTTCATAAAGCACAAAAGATTTCCATTGTTTGAGCAAGCAGGCAAGGAATTCAGGAGATCAGAATGGCTAAATAAAGATGAAGCATAAGAAGGAAATGCAAGCAATTGAACCAGAGACATGTATACTGGAAAGGATATAGGGATTCTGCATTGATTTAAAGAGATGGGATCAGAAAAGGTAAGGCACAATCATCAGAGATGAATTTGGCAGGGGATGTGAAGAATAGCAAGAAGGGGTTTCAAGAGGTTTGTTTATCAGTTAAGAATGATTAATGAAACTTTCCTGATAAATAGRGAAGAGTATAAAGAACCATCATGGATTAGGCTGAGGTTCTCATAAAGTGTTTTTTGCCTCAKTTATTGCAATCACGCTTACAACCTATGTCAAGCCGCTGAACCTGAAGGCAAGATTGGTAGAATGAAATCCCTTCCGTCGTAAGAGCAGATCAGGTTTGAGGCCACCTGAGGAACCTGGGTCCATGGGACCCAACAAGCTGCATTCCAGAGTTCTGATGAAGTTCTGGCTGTAGTTGCTAAGTCATGGTACATCATATTTCAGAAGTCTGATGGGTGAAATGCCCAGTGACTGGAGAAAAGGTATATATTACTCATTTGTAAAAAAGGTAAAAAGGAGAAGCACAGGAATTACTATCAGTCAGCTTCATCTCTATGACTGGTGTAAGATTTTGGCAAACGTTGAAAGATATGGACGACTTGAAGTGACTACAGTCATCCACCACGTTCACCAATAGCAAATTGTGAACTCTTCTAGTGGTCTTCTATAATAAACTGACTGCATCAGTAAACAAGGCAAAAGCAGCTAATGTAACAGAATCACGGAGTAGCTTGGGTTGGAYGGGATCTTAAAGATCATCTAGATACAAACCCTTGCTGTGGGCAAGGAGCATTCCACTAGAGCAAGTTGCTCAAAATCACGTCCAACCTGGCCTTTCAGGGAACACTTTCAGGARCAGGTCATCCACAGCTTCTCTGGGGAACTTGTTCCAGTGCCTCACCAACCTCATAGTAAAGAATTTCTTCCAAGTATATAATTTAATTATGTTACTCAAATGACTTATTTTTTTCCAGGCTGAGCAATCTCAATTCTCTTAGTCTTTCCTCATAGGAGAGTTGCTCCATTAGTCTAATCATGTTTTTGGCCTGCTCTGAACTTGATCCAACAGGTCATTTTTTTTGCCTGCGCTGTGCTCCGCAGAGTTGGATGCAGCAGTGCAGGTGGGTTCCCATGTCACCTACTTGGAATCCTGTAAGGCCTTTGACTCAGTCTCCCCCAACATTCGTGCCATTAATTTGGAGACATATGCATTTAAAGGATGGGCAAGGAACTGGCTGGATAGTTGAATCCAGAGTTGCTCTCAACAGCTGCAAGTTCATGAGTTTTATCTCTCATAATTATTTGATTGTGAGGAAACATTGTAGAATCAGAGCTGAAGAGTAAACAKTAGAGGTGAGACTGTGTTGAGACTCCAAGTTAACAGGGCTCCCTCTGACTCTTAATTGCTGAGGGATCAGAAAATAAGAAAATATAATAAGAAATTAAAAGTATTTTCCTTAAAATTGAAAATTTTCTGAGACTGAACCAAGCTTATAAACATGTGAGAACTTTGGTTTTTCAAATTGTGTCAACCYTCTAAATCATACTCAATTCAGACAAGACACATACAAATTTTGCTAGCAAGTATCTGTGCAAAACAAGTGGAAAATGTAAATTTTCAGGAACTGGAAGAGATCAGTAAAACAGAGGTAGCAGGAAAATCAGCTGTGATTCTTTCAGRGACTCCTGCTATGTATCAGGTTTCTGTTTCAAACAGATTTGACAAAAATTCTCAGAGAGATGTTTTCATTTTAAAATATTTTTACACACATTGAGAAATTCAGCTTTCTTTCTGAGACTTGATTTAGACTTGCCTAATTCAACTTGATTCAGTTCATCAGATGCTCTTAAAATTAACATGGCGTAGGTAAGAGACTCAATGTAACKTGAAACTTTCTGGAATATCCCATGCACAATATGGCATCCAAAGAAAAAAGAGTTTAATAAAAGGAATGGAAAGTGCAACAGAGTTTTAACTTCTCATACAAGRAAGTTCTCCAGATTGTTTCTTTTTAAGTTTCTTAATGAATGTGAGCAGTAAAAAGCCACAAAAATAGTAGACTGCATTTGTAGGGATATCACCTTTGTAATTGTATATGAAGACCATAAGCTAGGCAAAACCTTGCTACTTCTATCTCCTCTAGATAAAAGTCTTAGGAAGTGTATTTCTGATAATTAGTCCCACCATGCTTTTTAGTTGCATCCTCTGTGTTTGCCCTCAGAATTCATATTTTCCAGTATTTCTACACAGAATAACAGTGTCGTTAGAGAATTCATTTTCTCAATTACTTTTTTTTTTTTTTTTTTTTTTTTTTTTTTTTTTTACATATCAATGTTTTTTTTTTTTTTTTTTTTTTCTCTCCTGGTTTTTATTCCCAAATCATTCCAAACAATATTGTGAATTTTAACCTTGTCTCTTTACTTATGCACAAAGTTAATTTAGGATTTAAAACTTAACCTTGAGTTAATCTTGAAACSAAATCTTCCCTTTTAGTCTTTTTCAATAAATAAAAAAATATACTTTTTGAGTCTATGGTSATAGTAATATTATTATTTGGTTTTTCATTTACCTATGGAATGAGTGATATGCTTTGGGAATTCAGGGTAAGTTTTCAGGGTAAGAATTYAGGTAAACAGAGAATCTTGGAAAAATCCCCATTCCTACAGAAAAAGTACTTCAGAAGTTTGTCTCCAAGACACTAGAAAAAGATGACAAACTCATTATTTTGAAGAATTCTGATAATTTGGCTTTAAAAAAGAGGGATAATATTTTTGAGRGTTTTTGTTTTTTAATTAAATGGCTACTACCTGACGGTATCTAACCTCAGAAACCTGAAAAGAAACAATAGAAGAAATCACAACAAAGACAGTGTGGACAAAATTACTGGAGAAGCAAATTTCAGAGKCAAGGGATACACTGATCATTGTGAGCAAAAGCAGACAGCAAATTCCTAATGAATGGAAGTTAAATGCACATACATGCGATATGCTTAAATTTAATGCTTTTCTAAGTGAACCTGATATCACGTATTTTTTATTTTTAAACAACTTACTGGCACAATAAAGTTACTTTCATTACAGCACTTTCATGTTCTTATTTTTCCCACAAATTTGATAGAACTTTTAATGCAAAATCATTTGCCTATGCCTTCCCCACCCCCGCATAATTACACTACTGGAGGATGCTTGAAAGCAGCTGTTGGTCTGATGGCTGCCCTTCTTTTGTAGTAGTTTTCTATGTTATGGTGGTTTCTGTAGGAAAAAACATGATGTATCSTGTAGGGTGCAAACATATTACTCTTCTTCTAGCCTAATGAAACACTTTGATGGAAGCTGAGTTCAATACATWTTATTTTTTTTCTAAGTTACAGATGTCAGAAAATATTCCATTCATACAGGATAGCAAGGTGTCTATGATGACAAAGTAACCTAGAAGACCTCTTTTCTCTTCAAGAGGCAAGAGTCACTCTYCTGAAGCATAGTACAAAAATTGTGATCCTTTGTCATTTTCTGTCCTCGTTTGTACCTCTGACACATCTTTTAAAAAATGCTGGCAGACATGGCTTCCCAGATTTTGCTAACAGATTAGCAAAAGAGGAAATGTAATTAAGAAAAMAATCCCAGAAATTATAAAAGTAGATGTCATGGTGGTTCAGTGCTTCAGCTTTTTCCACTAGCAATTTGTGTTGACATTTGTACTAGGTCACGCATACAGTGAGTTTGGTTCTTAATGTAATCTTCAGTGCACATTTTTCTGTATCACAAAATCAGAATACATTTCTGCATGACTGATAATCTGTGCTCTTGAGAGTTCGAGAGCCAGAAAAGCAAGGCTTCACAGGTCAGAAATGAAATACACTGTCAGAGCAGCCCAGGAACTGGGCTGTGTCTGTCACACATGGTATTGTACTTGCCATATCTGTTCTGTGGTTGTTTGAACATCCTGKGCAGACTATAGTATTACTGCTCCATCAGGCTTCTCTGATCAGAAAATGGTTACATAGATATGTCTGTTATTTTGTATTGTCTGGGTTCTACTATTAGATCCCTGCTAATGGCTTTCATTAYTTCAGAATATTTCCCTATCTGATGAGATTCTTTGGAGTCTAGAAGAAGTAGTGTTTGTTTCTGTAGATACCCATAAAGTTTTCAGAAGAAAGGTATTCACAATTGGTTCTTTATTAGCACTGCCATCATAAGATTCAGTCAGTTTTGACCTTTGAATCAAACCTTCAGTTTAAGAAAAGAGAAAYATGGATATTCAATTGTGGGCAGATGATGAAATAAAAATAGACCCATAAAGCATTTTTTTAAAAGTGAGTAACATTAGTGAATGTCAGTATAATAATTTGAGTGGTAATCCTAGGTTTGTTATTTATTATACTTGTATTTTTATTTCGCAGGCGTACTGCAAATATTGCATTGCCTAAAGACTGCATGACATCATATTTGTAGTGCATCTTTTAAAAAACTTCTCAAGGTGAAAAAAATATTTCTCAGTCTATATTGCATATGTTGTACTGATGAAAAAATACAAATCAGAGCAATTTTAAAATTTCATTCATTATAAATGCTTTTTAACAACTTTCACTAGCTACATAATTAAAAAAGCATTTTCCACATCTTTGACCATAGTTGGTCTATGTCCAAGACTGCCAGCATTGTTCTATAGGCAACAAGAACGTGGTCATTCCTTCTGTGAGGACTCTGATATCACGTCATTCCATACAAATTTTGGACAAAGTAATGCCAAAACTAGCTCTTCTCCTCATTGCATATTCATAATATGTCAGCACAAGAAACTGTTAAACAAAGTGATATGATGGAAAAGGGAATGTTTCACCAAGATAGATTTTTATTTCTGTTGCTTCTGTTATGTGACAAAAGCATGAGTTGATATGCAATCTACAATGATTTACAAAGCTCTCATAATACTTTAGAATTGTATAAATGCTGCTGGGGTGTCTCAAAATGATTTACTGCAATTTGTCACATTTTGAAAGTCTTCCAAAATAGACTGATGACATATACTAAAGAGCTTTCAATGAAATCTGAAATGGTTCATTTGTTATGTCAACTGGAAGACATTAAGCGATATCTGAAAATCATTTTAAGATTTATTGAAGTGATTTAAAATATCCCTTAATGGTAATTTGGCACACTGCATAGGCAACATTGTCATTAAGCAAGATAAGAAAATCGTTTCATCACATTTTAAAATTATTCCTATCATTCTGTGGTTGTAATAGCACTGCAAGTGAAATCTATCACTTTAAAAATACAATTGCAGTGGAGTTAAAGACTGCTGTCAACATCAGCACTGGTGAGCAGTAAACTGAAAGGGATGGATATTGCACACATATATATATATATATCTATATATATACACACACATACACATATACATACACACATATTGTAAAAAAAAACCAGTTCAAAACAAATTATGTTTGAAAATGCAACTAGTTACGACTTTCCAAAATCCCTGAAAAAGAAGTGCAACTACTTTAAAAGCCACATATCTTGGCTTTAAACAGTGGTGATATTACTGATCCATTAGAAACTTACTCTTGTTGTGCCAAAATGCTATACAAAAAATACAACAATTGTTGTTTCTCTTATGTATATGGACATTTGACATCCAATTCACATATATTTTTTCCAGCTGATGTGGAAGTTTTCCATTCTCTAACCATTTTTATGGACACATTTGGGTTATAGGTTTATTATAACTCGAGAAGGAATGTATGGGCAAGTGCACATGGGAACACCCTTATGTTGTGCATCCCTGTTTACAAATAGAGTGTTAAGTCTTGGAATAGGTGGCACTGACCAACATGTTTCTAAAAGCATAAAAAAGCATGCTTTCAACACATAAAATCATGTACTCATGCAAACTGAATAAATTTTGAAGTTGTAAGTCACAGGCACATTGCAGTGAAATGTAAAGGACTTAGCTCTTGAAATCAGAGTTGAGCAKTTTTAATAATTTTTTAATAGAAATCTATGTTAAGAAAACTCTGGATAAAATATTTTSATGTATTAAAAATATCCCCTCACCATGCCCCTCTAATGCTGCAAATATTAGTATGCATAGATTATTTTGAGCTATTTCTGGTAAAAATTCACCATTTTGATAACTAGAGTATATACACAAGCACAAAGAAGTATTGAGCTGTCTTTTCAGTTACGACAAGAAAAGACAATCAGGCAATTTTTATGGGAGAAGAATGCTTTCTAACCCCACATATCATTTCCACATCTTCTGTAAGTAACTGAACTCTAATGAACASGTTAGAGAACTATTTTATGAAAGGTTCATACATGTGTTAAGTTCTGTATTACCTAGAAAATGATGACTGATGCACATAAATACARTGGCACATTTAACTTTTCTGCAAGAAACCGATATTAGAAACCTATTTTCAATTAAAGAGCCTTCTTTAGAAACAACAAGGTATTAAAAAAAAAAAGAGATTTTTACTAAAAACAATGTTGCTTTTTTAAAGGTATACTGTAAAATATTTCCTTTAAAATTGTCAGCATTGTTTCTTCAATACTGTTTCGATGCCATGCAAGAATTTTTGTCTTTATAGAAATAAATGCCCTGTAATGAATTTGAAGCAACATCATTGTTACCACGCTTTGCACTTTCATTAAGCCTTATGTGAATAAAAAAGTATCTAAATCCATCGATTAATGTAATATCTTCATCGGTTCATAGATTAATGTAATCTACATCGGTTAATGTAATATCTTAGTTAACTAATTTTTTATGATAATAAGAACTTGTTTCATCACAAAATATGTGCTTTCTATATTTAAGACAGAACAATATTTGGAAAAAAAAAAATCTCTTTGTCTTTAATGTCCAAGATTCCTTTCATTGTCAACAATTCCCTTTATAGACATTTGTATTTTTAACTTTTCATACAAAATTGATGATTTTTTGCTCTATATTATTTAACATATTTTAATATTATCAAACTACAACAGGTCTTAATTTTAACTTCTTGGCTACRGAAAACATGCTGTGAATAGGTAAACATGATGAGAAAATAAATATCTAGGGTGCTTTCTGAAGTGTGCAGAGTCATGATCACTCTTACCACTCCCCTCCAAAATATGCTTCCCCCTCCCTTTTTTTTTTCTTTTGTTGTCATTGTTTTCTGTGTGTTTTTTTTTTGTTTTATTTTGTTCATTTTTGGAGGTTTTTGTTATTTTTTTTCCTCCAGTAATATGACAGAATACTGTACACAAAGCATACTAAATTTCTAATATCACCAGAGTCCAACATGTGCACGKAAGTGTTAAATGAGGCTTCTGGTCTGTGTTTCCTATCAAAGAGGAAAAATTTCCCTGTGACCATATTCACTCTCACTTTACTCAGCTCCTGGCAACCCAAGCAAGCAAGAAATATGGAACCTTCCCACGTGGCAAACAATGCCTTCAAGCATTTCTTCAAATCTGACCTTGTTTTCATGTGAGCATTATGGTATTGAGTAATTTTATTGATTAAAAAAAAAGAGAATATTGCTGTGATCCCTGATGTGTGAACATTTGTGAATCTCCAAATTAATTTAAACTTCATGCTTCAACAAATTTTATGTTTCAGGCTTTTGAGACATAAAATCAGTATTTCCTTATCTGCTGTTTAGATAAACGCAGATATGCAAAGCAGATTTTATAAAATAGAAATCTTGAAGCATGAATGAGCAAAAGGTATATGCATTCAGAATGCTCATGTTTTCATGAATTCTGCAGGTTTTTGTTGCTTTAACATTTACAAT
This sequence comes from Malurus melanocephalus, assembly GCF_030028575.1. Lineage (NCBI taxonomy): Eukaryota > Metazoa > Chordata > Aves > Passeriformes > Maluridae > Malurus > Malurus melanocephalus. The sequence continues at coordinate 392,737 of NW_026623426.1, forward strand.
CCAAATACTAAATCACCCTTAGTGCTGTGACAGGTTAATGTCTCATACTACACCATTATTTCTCTTATGAGGGTTTCAAAGATATGTTAGAGACTAATAAAATATTTCTTGATAACTTTCTGTTGGCCAAAAGCAAGAGGTCAGATAATGTAGATGGTTACTCAGCAGGAGTACTTTAGTAAAAAAAAAGCAGATCTAGAAAGATGTTTTTATTCTTTCCATTAGGACTTCTGGAGATTAGCATATGCAAAATATTATTAATTTTATAAACCCTTTGCCTCTTGAGTGAAATCCTATGTCTCAATGTTTCTGCATGAAAGAGGCTTTCACTGATCTGCAGTTTTTCAAATAGGTAAAATCTGATATCCTTATAATTTTCTAAGTATCATTAAAAGGACACACATATATTTTTATAAAGAAAAAGAAGGAAATTGAATATGGTTTCTCTAAATTTATTCAGTGATTTCCATTTCTATGGTATTTTCTCTTTCCTTTACAAAAACATGCAATTGTGATGTTAAAATAACTGCTGTACTGTACAATGTATACATAGGTAATGCTTCATATGCAATGCTTCAATCAGACTGCAATCCTTCAGGATAAAAAAGAGCCCCATATGAGTGATATTCGTGATCTAAAAGCRTTACTGGAAGCCAAAGCCCAACTTCTGCAGTGCAAGGCAAGTTCTGTCATCCCAAAGAAAAATTTTGTTCAGATTCTGTGACGTTTTTATCTGCCTTACTGATGAATGACACAGCCTTTGGACAGGCATGTGTTACAGGCTCATCTTCCATGATAGTCAGATCATTATGCTGTTAGTTTAAATGGAAGAGACAAGGAACAAGGAAGAAACCACAGGAGGGAAACTGATTTTGGTAAGAACACATGAATCATATTCAGCGTGTGCRCTCTACTATTATATGCCCATTAAAACATCATAGAATTTTATTACTGTATTTATTTTAGAAAAAAGATCCTGAAAGAGAGCTACACTGAGCTACAGATAGCACAGCTTAAGGTTCTGTATATTAAAACATCAAAGGCATCTTTAGTAATTACAGTAGACTCAGCACGCCTTGCTATTGCATAATCATCCACAGAAGTWTACATATTGCATGTATTTTCTTTAAATATTAATATAGAGAAACACACATTAAAGAAAACAAAAAGATTCCACACATAACCAAGACTTGAACCTGTCATTAGACATAGATTTGGCCAGGATTTAGCCCTCCTACAATGATGTACACTCATGAGATTGATGCTTTTGCAGCTCGAAAGTAGTGCTTCACTGTATGTAACTCTGGAGAGGAACTAGTTATTGCTTGTGTGTTGGCTTTTCAAGTTTTCTTTTGCTTTAATTAGGTATATAATTTACACATTGCTTTGTGTCCAAGGGACATAAAGTTTTCACAAAATCAATAATTTGGCTGCTTAAGAGATCCTGCCATGCACAATGTCAAAGGTCTTCAACACTCAAATGAAGGGTGGGAATAATGTAGCACCAGGACTGCAAGGATTAAGGCCTTGGCAAGACTGAACCTTCTTTCAAGAAGAGTTTAGGAATACCTCAGGCACAGATCTTCAAGTTAGGCAGCCAAAGTCATTCAATTAATAGGATTTAACCTTCAGAATTTGCAAAAATTATCAAGGATTATTTTTTATTACCCTTTTCTAGAATTCTGAATAACTTGTAGCAAAATCTTTGAAGTACTGCTGGTGTATACAAGCACACTATTTGTAATAGGTGCATAATAGGTGTATATGTAAGCATAAATCCACATTAAAATAATTGCTGAAATAACTTTATTATTGAAATATCTTACAAAAACCTAAAAAAATTTCTTRTGATTACAACCTTAGGGAAAAAAGGAAAAAAGTATCAATAATTTCATATATAGCATTGCATTTTCCTCTGACTTTTAATAAAATCAAAATATCTCCAAGTCCCTCCAGCTTCCCTCCTCCAAAACATTGCTAATTTTAATTTTTATTTTTTTTTTTTATAATTACTTTACTATTTTTCTTCCCATTCTGTCAGAAGATGTCATGTGGTGTGTCATTGAATACATTATTGGCACAGTCATTTCTAATATCTAATGGTCAGATATTAACCATTAGAGAAAGTTTTCTGATTTTTACTGGAAGCACATTGGCCTACCAAGATTTTTTTTTGCATAAAAGAGATTAAAAAGTCCCATGAGGATTTTTTACTGTGGAAATGCAAGTACAAAATCACAGATAACATTTTCCCTTTCTTTTGTYGTTATAATAAAATATTCTGTCTCTTCTCCTGATATTCTGGTCAAATTATATTCCCTATATCTTSATTTCATCTAAAATAGAGATGTCAAAAGATTTTCTATTTTTTTTTTTTTTTTCACTGCATGTCAAGATATCAATGCTGACATCTTCAGAACTACTGTTTATGCACATGGTGTAATCAAACCATAAAACAAACCCACGGATTATCTGTTCTATATTCTGTTTTATACAAAGAATGGCAAACCAGGAAATAGCCCAGAAAAAGGTCACAGCTCTGAAACGCAAATGTGTTTCTAAAGTGCTTGAGAAAAATATGGTGGTATTACTGCAAAGCAGACATCTACGGTACTTTTCTCTAAGAAATTAATTATTGACTCTCAAAACCTCAATAAAGAAAGCAAATTCACAAAACATCTCTATGCAAGATCTCTTTGTGATCTTTTTCCTTTTTTTTTTTTTTTTTTTTTTTTTTTTGTGACTCTAAGTGGTTATTTATGTTAGATCGTGTTTCTGACATGGAAACTCCATTATTTTTTCAATCAACAGAAAAGAGTAGTTGTTAATTCCCCTTTCAATACTCTATTAGCTTGTTTCCTAACTCAGTGTTTCTTTTATGAATGCCATTAATAAGAAGAAATAAAATTAAGTTATTTATTAGGAAACCAAATTGTTGAAACTTATATTTTATTTGTACCTTTGGGTATTTTCAAAATATATATGAAAATTAAAACAAGAAGTAGAAGACCTTTACTGAGTTAAATGTTTTCTTAGAAGTAAGTAATTATATCAGTTCATAAATATAGTTTTAATCTACATTTTTTATTTTCTTTACAGGAGAAAGAACACACCTAATTCTGTTTCATTGCCATTATTTCCATCAAGACTTATATTTCTTAAATTTTTTCAATGTGCAGATAAAAGTGTATGACTTAGATGTTTCATTGATAATAGGACAGAAGGATTTTATTAGCGAAGGCATAGTACAAAGATATCAAAATGTAAAATTAATTTTAAAAAGTACCTAGAAGATTCAGTTTCTAGTTCAGCAGTGGAAGCCATCTGTCTCACATTATTTTCCTTGTAGTATTGAGTGTGTCACAGGATGAATGCCTAAGGACATCTGTAGTAAGATCACTATTTATTTTACATTTCAAGTATTCTCCACAGTTTTTGAAAAACACTGCATGATAATGGATTTGAAAGTGCTAATGTATTTTAATACCTTTAATAAGGTATGAAAACTAGTGAGAAAATGATTTATTACAAAACACCATTGAAAATATGTACTTGAAAATATAGGCTCTTGAGATAAGCATATACAGCAGCTGTTGGGCCAGCTGCAGCATGGCACTATTTTCTCCAAGCTCTTCACAGAAGCCTAACCATACAGTCATAATTTTAACAAAACATACTCAGAAATATATATACAGTAAAATCCCTGATTTGATGGAATAGTCCCAGGACTCAACAGGAGTAAAAGACTTTTTTTTAAAGCATATTTGTATAGTGAACAGTCTCTTTGGTGACAGCAGAATCATATTTGACAGAACTGTGTCCTTGGACTTATATTGTGAGCTGGTCTTCATTTCTAAAAAGCAACTCTGATTAGCCTGACAAAGCATCAGCACAGTTAAAAGTGAGTGAGCCAGAGTCTATTCCTGTCTACGTATTGCCAACAGAATTGTTTATTGAATTTCAATTACAATGTCAGTCAGTTATGGTGTGCAATTCCTTCTGTTTTTCTCCCCCCAGGAGAAAATGAGAGGTGTCATCAGAGCTTAAGCTGAAGGCAGAAGTGCATCACTAATACCATATATGTCTTGAAAATCCTTCCCTACATATTACTGCAATTCTAATGAAAGATCTCAAAGTAAGTTTTGGATTCAGAAACAAACCAAACCAAACCAAACCAAACCAGCACAGCTAAATAATTTTTAATCATATACCAACATATTTAGGAAGCCAATAAAGCACAGTAAATGTAATTCCACATTTTTCTGAGTCAATATTTAAAGGCAAATTCCACYGAGAGGAGATAGTGGTGTGAATGCAGAGCACATTTTTTGCGTATAAAGAGTAAGGTGTTCTGCATGCATATTATTCAGGATTGAGGCGAAAATAAGAACTTAAGAGGAACTTTTCTTAAAACAATAATAATTATAATAATTGCTCATACTGCATAATATTAATATAATATATAATATAATTTTTATTCTATATAATTATATTTTTTTAAATTCCCATTCACCCTAGAACATTCATACAGTTGCAATGTATGCTAACATAAATACTGTATCAAGACTTTTTCCTGTGCTGTGCCTGTCTCTGTCCAATTTCTCCAGTTCTTTTCAACTATTCCAGCTTTAAGGTAATAGATGTATCTTTTTCTTCAGGGAGCCAACACATTTTGGAGGGGAAAGATCATGAGACTACAGGATAGATAAAATAAACTGGGCCATAGGTTTTCCCTGCTCTGCTTTCTGGATGAAGGAAAAGCAGGCTGATTATATTCAGTACAGTTCCAGCAGAGCCAGCTAAGAAGTTTTTTTTCTCCCTGTGTGTAGAGAGAAAAATGTTGCCACTTTGCTGGGATGACTGGCTCCACTATCTTTGAAAAATAAATGAGGTAGACTATATATTAGGCCTTCTGAGTTACTTGAAGCAATCCATTTTCCAATGAAAGCTTTAGTCAGGTGTACCTAAGTGTATCCAGGGAACTGGTCAATGGTCGTGATAGAGAACAGCAGCTTTTTCCACTTCAAAGTTTCTTTTTACCGGTAACGATAGGGTCTTCATAGTGACTGCTTGCAGTACGATGATAAATTAAAGAATACTTTACCACTGTTCTACCAACTAATAATAGTCAGAGCAATTACAGCCATTTATTACAATACCACTTTCTCCTTGCCAAAGTGAAAATATCAGTTGCATTAAAGCAGAGGCAAAAATATAAGCCTTTAACCATATTTTAAGTCAACCTGTAAATCTCTGCAAACACTCTGTTCAGGATGTGTGACAGTATACAGGATGTGTATATGAAATGCTTCTGTCTGTAGACAGGCAGTTTAGCTACTACATCAATAAGTTTTACTAAAATTAGCTACTGATTTTCTTTACAAATATGTATTAGGTTAAGCAAAGTCAGAAGAGCTCCCTTCAGTGGCCAAAAAGCTTCAATTGAGACTGAAACTCAAGAAAACTTAGCTCTGGTATCTTTCTCATTTTAATACCTAAACAATCTTTGCTAGATAATTTCATGACACTGAAGATTAATAGGGTTTGTCTAAGTTTTTGTAGTACGAATCTGTGTATTGTATTATATACTGTTAAAACACTTCTGGAATGCATACGTGCAGAGGGACTAACAAACTGTAACAGCATGTAGTTGTCCTCTGTAGAATGAACTATTTCTTATGCTGGAATGAAATTGGATCCTAAAGGATCTTGAAAAGCCAGGATACAGGAGGCCCTAGGCTGCAAACAACTCACTGGTGGCCCATTTCTGGCCATAAAAGGAGAGAAATTGTGTAATATGGGCCAACTTTTGGTGTATGAAGAGGACAGWGGGGGTACGTAAAATGAATGGCAAGAGTCAGTAGGACCAAAAGCAAAATAATTGATTGATGTCAAGTGCAACCTGCAGGAGGGTTCCCCCATCAGTCCCAAGACAGTGCTGGTTCTCACTGAGTGCTTGTGCTGCAGAAGTATTGAAGTTCTACATTCATACTCTATATTCTGCTTTTGCTCTGGGTCAGCTATCACAAATAATAGGAAAGAATATAGGTACAGCAGTGTCAGTATGTAACTGTGATCCACATGTAYGCATAGGTAAATGTATTGATATAGCATTTAGAGACACAGAGGGAATAAAGAGAGAAAGGCAAGGGGTGCACACATTGAAACTGCCATGTAACTGATCAATTAATTGCCTGATATATCTATCAATTAACCTACACTATATCTAAACTAACTAATATGGGTTAACCATYCATGTTCCCTGGGTGGGAATTTCACTTCTTTGCCCACGCCTCCTTCTGTTTTGTGTTTTGATTAAGATAAAATTTAACTTAAAAATGAATATTCAGAAAAAAAAAGGCTCAAGCATGGCTGATTAACAGTGGGATGTAGAAACTTAMTAAGAAAAATAATCAAAAACTGATTCCTTTTTTAGTGCTTTTAAGTTAAACTTTTTAGAAAGAGAATCACGGATGGTTTTTTGATTCTTGAAACTGAGAATATTTCATCCACATGCTAAGTAAGTCTCTATGCCATTCTATATACACCAGAATCAGGTGTATATAAGAAAATTTAGGTGAAACGGACTCTRTATACAACAATTGATGTAAACTGGTAGGCAGACTTTTTGTTTAATGACATTTTTTACATGRCCAATGTTTAATGTAAAAAATAGATATATTTTTAAGAACTTATTAGGCATAAAAATGAACAGAAGCSACATGATGTCTTTAACAAAGAAATCATAGAGATATTTGAGTTTGTCCACTCTTGGAGACTGCAAAAAGTTAGAAAGAACTAATATTGGTTGTCTTGGAGCTAAATTTATTTTAAAGGTCTGGTTTTACTGAATTCAGGTCTTTAGAAAGAGTGATTTACTGTTTCTTATGCCAGAAACCAATCATATTAATGCCCTATTATGARATTTGCTACACGTTCATAAAAGAGAACTTTTTGTAGACTAAGTTGGGGTACTACTGCTGCTGCATAGTGTTTTCATCAGGTTATATGATTAAACTAAGATCTTTGGAAATCACAGTTTAGTTTACCAGAAAGSAACTGCTTTTAACTGGGACAGTGTTTTCCAGGCTGCCATCCAGCTCCTCTGAAAAGGTATTGGCTCCTGCTTCTGAGCTTAGAGCTGAGAGCTGAGACATGAACAGCTGCAGAAGCAACTGCATGCACAGCACCATGAAAGGTACTGATAAGGTAACCAATTTCTGTGTAATAAAAGAATGATAACAAGCCAGCAGGATGCAAACAGACACCTTTTTTTGTCACCTGGAGTTTATGTGGGCCTGATTACCCTGACAGTAAGGACTGAGATGGCCTTACTCCACTGTCATAGGCAAAATACTACAGATCCTGTTTTCTTTTTATCCTAAAAGAAGGCAAGAATAAACCTGTAAAAATTCTCAAAAAAGATTGAGACCTTGATTATTGTAATATATTTGCTAACTTCTGCTTTGGTAAAAATGCATTTGATAAGGAAGTAAACAAATTAGAGGGCTTGACTTTCACCAACCATGTGAAGTTTAACAAAAATAAGTGCCAGATTCTGCAACTGGGAAGGACAAGCCTGTATGTATGTACAGACTGGGGAACGGGAGGCTCAAGAGCAGCCCTGTGCAAAGGGATCCAGGGGTCCTGGCCAGTGGCAACTGGCAGCCAGGAGGGCCACCCGTGTCCTGGGGGCATCAGGCACAGCATCACCAGCCAGGCAAGGGAGGGGATTGTCCTGCCCTGCTCTGCACTGGAGCAGCCTCACCTCAGTGCTGGRGGCAGYGTTGGTTCCACAATAGCAGAGAGATATAAAGCAATTGGGGAGTGTCAAAGGAATGCTATGAAGACAATGAACAGTMCAGAGGTGAAGCAGTATGAGGAACACCTGAGGTCATTTGGCTTTTTCAGCCTGGAGAAGAGACTGAGGGGGGAACCTCGCAACAGTCCACAACTTCCTCACAAGAGAAGAGCAGGGGCAGGCATTGATCTCTTCTCTGTGGTGGCTGGTGATAAGACCCAAGAGAATGGCCTGAAGTTGTGTCAGGGGAAGTTAGCCTTGACATCAGGAAAAGGTTTTTCACCCAGAGAGTGGTTGGGCACTGGAACAGGCTCCCCAGGGCAATGGTCACAGCACCAGCCTGACAGAGTTCACRGAGTGTTTGTACAATGCTCTCWGGCACATGGTGTGACTCCTGGGATTGTTCTCTGTAGGGACAGGAGCTGGACTCAATAATCATTGTGAGTCTCTCAGGATTATTCTGTTGCCATCTAATTTCAGGGTCATCAATGGACTCTTATTTGGTCTACTGAGAAACTAGCCAAAAGCTATATTTTCAAAGATTAACTTGAAAGGCGGTATAATTTTTTAAAAAAGTGTCTGCATTAGCAGTCCTGTGATGGAGCATATGTAATGTTTCTGGGCAGGAAATCCTGAAACCATGAGGTTTAAACTGGATTTTCAAAAAACTCTCCCCCCCCCCCCCCACAAAAAAAAAAAAACAAAAAAAACCAAAACAAACAACAAAACAACCCAAAGAACCCAATGAGCAAGTTAAAATGGAAATACCATCTTTCTCAAAAATGGAGTTTTATATTTTGTAGTGACACAATATGGACTTTCTCATAGAATTAGCTCACTTTAACCAACGAGCAAATCTTTRGAGGAAATATATGAGTGCTTCTGATCCATCAGCGATAGAGCAATTTTCTATTTTCAGTACTCTTTATTTACATTAGTGTTTCTCAATGACATATCTAAGTTTAAAAATGACAAAATAGAGCCAGCAGCTTGATCTGAGAACAAAAAAGTCTTTAAATGAATCTTTAGTTTGTCTGCTCTTGCTACCTCATTAATCCTAAAAGGTGTCAGTCAGTAAGTCTAATAGCTATGAGTGTTAGTGCTGTGGTCAGTTCCAAATTATAGTATTGATTAATTGATTGTCTTCTTCCAGTTGTGAATTATATTAGTGCTGGCTCAGACTGACTGGCTGAAGGCCAAAACTTAATCTCTTGTGAAAGACAACAAACAGCTCCCCAGYTTCACTGCTGTGGTTAAGTGACTGATTGGGAAACCAAAACTTCTTGAATGATTATCTGATAAAAAAAGAATATGCAAGACATAATTAATATGTTGGTGGTGGTAGTCTAATTCCAGCTGCTCAAACGAGAAATAGACTTCTGTCTTTTGTCTCCATAATTTCATATGTTAGAAACAGTGATACCAGCTGCTGAATTTTGAGTGTTTATGATGAATTGATAGGATGGTGAAAAAAATAAAATAGTCACTGTTTGAAAATAGGTTAAGGAATTCATACAATCAGTTTTGTTGTCTCAAACTAAAATTAAAATAGAAAACAAAGGCAGGTCATGAGTCTTATTCACACTGCTGCCTGGAGAAATTKTTACAGCACCTGTCTATCTCATGAATTCCTAATTTTCAAGAGTATTAGACATTTTCAAAATTAATATATAAGAGGGAGAAAAGTTGATGTGTTTTTCAGATTTTCAATGATATAAGAAAAYAAGTTAATTGAAGTAGTCACCATTTCATACTAGTCACCTTTCAAACAATAATGGGCTGGGAGAAATGCTTAGCCTTCTCTTTTACCCTAAAGGGAGATATTTGTGTGTTATTGGAAATTTATATACTTTTCTATATATCTTGTAGTGGGATATGTAATTTTTTTAAAATTAAAACAAAAACATCATAGGCATTTTATTGTTTGGCATTTTAGGCAATTTTAATGTTGGGCATTTATTTCTTGAAAATCCAGGCTTGATAAAGTTCATGACATCTAGTATGTTTCCCTGTGGAATCCATAAACCAGTAATAAYTTGGCTGAGATTTAACATTATAGAAAAGCCATAAAAAAATTCTGATTCTTAGGAAATCCTTCAAGCCCACAGAAGTTTAGCAGGGTAAGCAGGTGAAATTGGAGCATCTTTGCTGGGAGAACAGGCTAAGAGAGTCGGGGCTGTGTGGAAAGAAGGCTCTGGGGAGACCATATAGCACCTCCCAGTACCTAATAGGGGCCTGAAAAGAGATGGGGAGACACATTTTGTCGTGAAAGGATGAGAGGAAACCCGCTGCAGACCAAAGGAGGGTAGATTCAGATTAGATATAGAGTAGAAATTCTCTGCTCTGAGGCTGGTGAGGCACTGAAACATGTTGGTTTGAGAAARTGTGGATGCCCTGTTCCTGGAAATGTTCAATGCCATGGTGGAAGGGAATTCAAACAACCTGGCCTAAGAACCTGGCCTTCCATTGTCACTGTCAATGACAGGGTGTTGGAATGGTGTGATCTCTAAGGTCTCTGTGATTCTGTGTAATAAAATAAATAAATGCAAAAAAAGGTGGTTAATCATAGTGATATTAYCCAAAATATGAAACATTTACTGCCTTGGACTTGTTAATTTGCAGAAATTAGACAAATTGAAGAACTCAACCCTGAAGCCAGCTATCTTGGGCAAAAACAACTGAATTGTAACTGAGTGTGGGCAAATTATCCAATTTTAGATTTAAATCACCATAATTGTTAACAGTTAGTAGTAAGGTTTAGTAAACAGTAGTAGGCAAAATTCCAAGACTGTGTTTRATGAAAGCAATATTATTGGACACCATCTGCACCATGAATCTTGCAGGTTATGATCAAGAGAAAGGTTTTGCTGTCTTTTTGGTCTATGTGTCTGCTTTTCCCTGCCTTCACAGAGTTAAGACAAGGTATGAGGGCATTTTTCCCCTGTTTCTAAGGAAAACGGAGCAATGGAGACAGATGATCTAACGTAGTGCTGAAAATGAYTTAATCACTTTCAGAATTATGGCATCTTTCTATCTGCCTATATTCACTGTCTCGTGTTAGAAGGCAGCTACAAATATGGGATATCCAAAACTACAGCAATCAGTGCTGGGAATCCCATGGATCACATCAGGCAATCAGAGTTTTTATATGACAGAAAAACAGATGGACAGGAGTTATTTGCCTAAACATAGATKTCTGTTTGACTGTCTCATCCACCTTCCAGCTGACACTCAGAAGGGGGATGGTTCCCTGTAGTCACTGTATCATATCTGCCAGTCATACATGAATGCTCACACATTTTAGTGCACTGAAAACAGCATTAGGTGCCTGGCACCTTAGGAGACGGAACCCTGCACAAGATATATCTGCTGCTTGCTAAAAAAACCCTGGAGAAATAAGTCTACACTCATAGAGCACAAAGAATATTTACTAGCACAAGATGTACTATGCAGTTACATCAGCCTGGAAAATACCTTGCTTATTGTAGAGATGGGAGGGACAAAGTATTYAGCCAGGACCATATCACAATCTGTTATTCAGGTCAGGGTACCAAGATGCAAGCAATGCATTGTGTAATTCACTTACTGCTGGTTAACAGATTTTAAAACACTTGCAAATATCTTTAATCTATTTGGTGATGTCTTTCTTTAGTTTATTTCACTCATTAACAACATTCRTTGTTCATCTAAAAGCATCCAGAAAAAAAAAAAAAATAGATATGCTAGAGACTACTGCCCAGGGCTARTAAATATCATAAAGCCAGCAACTAAATTCAATCAACCTTGATATCTATAAGCATCTGCTTCTCTTGAAAGCTTTAACTCTTTAGATCTCATTGCCTTCTATTTTCCCTAATCTTGGAGATATCTATTCTTGTCTGTTTTATCTCTACTGTTATCTTCTTATTTGCAGTAAGGAAAAACATACATAGATCAGAGAAAAAAAAAAGTTCAAGTACTTTTATTTTCTATATGAAGAGGGAGGAACATTTAAAGGAATAAAACTTCTGACTGACATTCAGCAAATTGAGACAGATGGAGTGTAATGGAGGATATGCCAGCCAATGAAAAGATAATAAGAATGCTAGATGTAAAATACCACCTCTAGGGCAAAGGAACACACTAGGGACATATGTACAAAGTCAAAAACTTTCTCCTTAACTATTGCATCCACAATGTCTTCCTGGTCATATCTTTATTCTCACTCTTACATTGTGCGGAGCGGCTGATAATGGCCAGATTTACACTGGAGGAAATGGTAGAAGCCCTTTGTCAAGAAATGGGTTTGACACTGTTAAGGAAGATTGGATTCACATCTTCTAGAGCTTTCTATGACTGCCTGTCTACTGTCCACTTATACTGAAGAGGACCAGTGCACCTGACAGATGTTTGTTTATAGGAAACTTTTTGCACAAACATATTTTTTATGATCTCAYAAAATGGAAGAGGAATCCATAAAACCACAGAGGTGGGAAGATACATTTATGGAAATGCTCATTACCCTGTCAATAAATGGCTCAGGACACATGTGGATAATGAGATGAAACAGAAAAATCTGAGTAAGGGTGTTTTTTGGATAGATTATTGAAGTTCCTCATTTTCTGCCAAGAGTCAACACAACAGTTGCGGTTTCAGAAAACTGAAATACTACAGAGCTTAAAGATTTTTCCAGTGCATAACTAGCCAAAAGAAAAAGTTCATTTTTTCTTCATGCCATGTACAGTAATTAAGTAATTACATGAGCTAGTGAGAAAAAGCCCACAAGATGTTAAAGCTTTGATAGACTAGAAATATAAACCAGAAGATGTGTTATTTTTCTAGGGAATCAGATGATGAAGACTGAATTAAAACCTAAGAAAGTCTGATTTGACAGTTCCTATCACTTATAACCAGCCGAAATATTTTTAATGTTTGATTCCTCACTGGATCTATTTTAGCTACTGTATGTTGAAATAAAGTGTAGTAACTACGCTGCTTCACAGAGAATGTGTTCATAGATTAGTGTTCTTACTATATGTAAAAAAWTGTGGTGTTTTTTACCCCATATATTCAAATACTCTGTCTTTTCCCCATGCTTCTTAATATCTAGTGCAAGTGAAGACCATTTGCTTCATTACCTCTTCTCTACTAATTCCATGGAACAAAAGCGACACTATTCTTTTAATCTCTAAACCAACAAAAGATCCAGAAATCATTAAAATTATAGTGAAGACCATTTGCTTTATTACTTTTTCTCTAATAATTTCATGGAACAAAAGTGGCACTATTCTTTTAATCTCTAAACCAACAAAAAATCCAGAAAACTTTAAAATGATAACATTATATATTATATATTGTATATTAATTATATATTATATATTTTATATTCTATATTATTATTTATTGTATATTCATATATAAAATTGTAACATCATATATTAACTGATTGTAAGAAAAATTAGGCATTTGAGAATTTTCAATAAGAACTCATCTAGAACAAGCAGGGATTTTAGGTTTTCTAGCATGTGTGCATAGAGGAAAATGGAGTGGAGTTTCTGACTCTGTTTAATCCCATACCATCCACACCATTGGTCAGGCCATGGTTTTGGCAGGAAAAGCAAAAMGTTCACCTGTGGCGCTCTGGAGAGTTTGCACTGCCAGGGTTGGGGCTGTGCTGACACTTGGCACTGCACAGAGTGAGCTGCAGGAGGAGAGCAGCCTGTGCTGGCACTGGAGAGCCTCAGGCATCACTTCTCCACACGGGAAAGCCCTGCTATAAGAAWCCTGACCCCTGCTTGGCACTGGGACAGAGACATCACACAGCAAAGCGGTGATGGAGCCCAAAAAGCTCCCAGCCGGAGTATGCACCAACACTGCCGAACACAGCTGAACACAGAGGTCCAGAGAAAAGAGCGGGCAGCAGAGCACAGATGATCTAAGCTCTGAGGGGTTTGGTTTCTACCCCAGAGCTTCATAGTTTTGTTTTTTTTTTTTTTTTTTTTTTTTTTTTTTTTTTTTTTNTTTTTTTTTTTTTTTTTTTTTTTTTGCACACTCTGGTGCAAAATCCATCTTTTTTGGATAAAACATCCTCTGTCTTTTGCACACCATTTTTTCCCCCCTATTAATACTGCTGTGGGTATTGTGACTTCCAGTATATGATGATTCCAGCTTAGAACCTCTCAGAATGTTTCTCCATTGTCAAATAGGTGGGGGAAAAGCAACACCTTGGGTGTGATTTAGTTTTCCAGCTGGGTTTGAAACCACTTCAACATCAGAGTTTGCACTCTTACATTATTTTCCTATGATATTAGTCAGTTTTTGTTTATCTAGCACTCTGTTTAAATACATGATCTGGCTGTATCAGGTTTGTTGGTTTTCTAAGCATGCCAGTATTTTGTAACTGACAATAAATTCGCTAAAGACAGAAAACAGCTTGCAAACACAAAAATATGAGAAAGATGATAGCACTGAATAAGATGATAATTTCAGAAACTTCCATGCTTTTAGAAAAATTCAGCAACAGCTTGGGTCAGAATTGTATAGACTACCTTAACCTCAATGTAGATCCTCCTTAAAATATCTTAGGGCAAAAAAGATKTTCGCAATTATTAAATTGTTTTTGAAAGCTCTTGCAATAGCTATTTTTGAAATTCAGATTATGGTAAGTCAATATACAATCTGTTGCAATAATACATAAACAAATAATTAAAGAAAACATTATTTATAAACTACTAAATATTTATGATGCATAATTTAGGACCAAAATATTAATTAAAGAACTGTGAGTTTTTGCAGTTCATGGGACCAGAGAAATGAATTAATGCTTGCTTAATTTATATGACTCCTCGCATTGCTCATTTCAKCCTGGTTACTGTTCTTCCTAGTGAGAAGCTAGCACTATGCACWCCAAATGTTGCTGGGGTTTAGGTTGGGGTTTTTTCTCTTTTATTAAACRTAAGAATTTGAAACTATTATTAACAAACATGAGACTTCCTCTATCTCTTAGTTTTGTACTAATACAAATTCCCATTCTGATAAGATTAAAAAAAAAATCTTTTTTACTACAGCCATTCAGCCTGCTCTACCATTTACCCTCTTCCTTCCCTCTAGTTCTGCACCTATCAGACAGGCTCAGAGAATCTGGTGCAGATTATCATTTAACAATCTGAAAAGTACAGGTAGATGTGWGTTTCTTTAACAGGGAAATCAGGGTTTCAGTAGCTGATTTTTGTATGTAACAGGGCTAAATATGCATTCATATAAATGAGTCTGTTTCAAGGAAACCTGACACTCATACTTCTGTCTGCACCACCCTTGWGTCACTGACACTGATAAGGAATGATCCTCTCATGCTCCTCCTGCTATTCCATGAACATTTACCATCACATGGCTCTTCCACCTTAGCTCAACTGAAATATTTCTGTTTTCAGGACTCAAGACAATTCATGAATGTCCAAACTTTGGTTTTAGTTTTCAAAATAGCCATATCAGGATTATTTTTCTTCTATTTTTTTGGTAAACAATAGAAGATTTCTCATATTTGTTTGCTTTTTTTTTTTTTTTTACAAGTAGTAGCCATGCAACCCTTTTTCCTGCCTATTGTCACATGGGTTTGTGACATTATACACATATAATTTACATGTTTGTGAAAAATTTTTATGCACTTACATGAACGAGTATTTCTCTTCTGTGGGTCACTCACTCTTCTCACAGACTTGTTTCCCAGATAAACTAGTGCAAACGGGATTTTGACAAGAACAATCTTGGGCAACTACATATTAGGAAATTTAGGGCATCAGCTTGAAGATATAAGCAATATAGTAACACAGCAAAGCAAGAATATTTCATGAAATCAGTTCTCATGAAAGCAAATTATCTGAGATCAGTACTACTTTCAGGAATAAAATATTTTACAATGCAGCTTCTTGTGTTTTCTGTGTGGAGAATGGCATTTTAAGTAGCAGGCCAAGGTTTTACTGTGCTTTATCAATTTGCGATCAAAGAAAATACCTTTTCTAAAATGCCTTATTATCCTAAAAAACGGGGCACATTAAGAGCCACACTTTCCTGTTCCTCCAAAGTGAGTCACATTAAAAAGGAACAGTGCAAACCTAACAAACATCAAAGGCAAAAGCAGAGAACTGAAAGATATGAGACGATGAAAATTGCAAGCTGATACATCTGAAGCCAGAAGGGGGGAACATTTTTGTTTTTTATAATCCTTGAAAGCCTAACTGTGGAGCAATGGCTTACAGGACTCTTGATTTTGCCAGTCATAAATGCAGAACATTATGGCTCCTAGGACATCAAGGTAATGTGATTTGTAGCTGCCTTCTTGAAGATGCTGTATACGATTGTGTGTCTTTTAGTCAGACTTGCTTTTACTCCGTGTAAATCTCTAATGAATACTAAGTTTTCTCTTGAAGACATAATTCATCATTTCTTTACTTTCCTGCAATGACTACACAATCCCASGCTCATGTGCTTTGATAAAAATGACCAAGGGAAAGCTCAGTGAGGGAGAAAGTGGAGCCTCAGAATCTGGCTGTTATAAATCATGTATATAACCAGGGCTATACTACTCATTACAAATGCTTCTTGAAGCCAGTAATAAAATAATCTTCTTTAAGGAAATGAAAATAAAAAAAAAGGGCAGATGTCATTTTCAGGAAAATAATTGATTGGTGAGATGAGAGAAGAGAAACAGGAAAAAACAACATCTACAGGAAATCAACTGTTAATAAATATCAAAAACTGCAGTCAAGTGACAAGATAAGCTGCAGCATATGTTCCTTCAGCTACAAAATGGAAATCATTTTCTATAGAAGAGATGCTGATAAGCCTGCCTCCTCCCCAAAAGGCAATCATTTTACATTTTATATTATTTGAAAAGAGCCTGATTATTTTCCTTTGAATGAAAAGAGATGATTCACATTTACCTGTCAACAGAATTTTCAATTCATCTGTTTCGCCTGCATATTTAAAGGCATATGACCTAACCATAACATTCTAGGGGGAAAACTTTAGTGAGATGTAAATAAAAAATAATTCATAGCCACAAATATTKTTTTACCTTCATCCTATTCAAATTACTGAAAATTAAAACCCCAAGAGTCTATTAAATGTGTCCCCCTTTTTTTTCTTTTTTCCCAGTAATAGATAGCACTTATTTGCAGTATTCTCAACAACGTTAGAGAAGGTACCCCCCAAAAAAGAATAACACTATGGAAGGCAACATATGAAAAGGATTGGGATGTAATTTGAAGTCCAGATTTAAAAAGAAAGTTAATGTCCCTGGTATCTTTTGCAGTTCTCTAAACAAGGCTGATGCAGTACTGCTTGCAGAGTCTGATAGGAGGCAGGGAGAACAAGTAGAGACAGTAAAGGATTAATTGGGCCTCCAGTTTTCATTACCAATAGATTAGTGTTCAAATGTCTATTTTATTAAGCAGGAAAGCTGGAAAGTGGAGTCTGATTAGGAGTTGAAAGGTTTGTGAAATGTTAATATCTTGACAATATTTCAATAATCCTTCCCATGATGTCCTGACGCTACTGCTTCTTGTCATATTTTAAGTCTACAAAGAACAGGCAGACAGAGATTACAAATGCAAATAGGGGGTTGGATTTTTTTTTTTTTTGTTCTCAAAGTGCCTACAAGTCAGTAATTGAATGACAAGGGAATTCACTTTCCCCTAACACATGGGTCAAAAATAACAACACACTTTCTGCAGAAGGCTGAAAATCCCCCAAAAACGTCCTTACAAAGGACAAAACTGATTCCAGTGATTAGGTTTTACATAAGAGTATTTTAAAGAAGAAATCCTCTSCCTTTACTGGTGGCACATGAGTAAGTGTCTGGTACCAGCAGTGCTGTCCTTCTGCAGAGAAGTCTGGGCAGAGCACTTCCTGAGTGGATGGCTGACTCCTTGCCCTTCCTGTCTGACATTCCCACCACTTTACCTTTATCTTCCACCAGTGCTGCCTGACGACTCCCTTGCAGACACATACCACCCAAATCTGCCCTACTCACACTGCATCTAGGATTTTCCTAATGACCATGGAGGCATTTGGCTTTAGGATCTGTCCGGAGACAGTACAATTTATGGGACAGAATCTGAGCGGAACAAAACACCTTTTGGTTTTCATCTGTTTGAGCCAAAAGAAGATCACAACTTATGTAGAAAACCACACTGGCCAACAAGGATTAGAACAAGAAGATAGTAACTCATGAACCTGAGTCTGAAGAAACTTGTCCTTTTTTCCAAATATGATTAATTCCTGTAACAAGAAATAATGAAACACAGAGCCTAAATGATTTTGCTTACTGAAGCTAGACACTTRGACTGACAAGACTTGCAAAGTGACTTTCTGGGTAACACCAAAATTGGTCCTGATATAAACAGTAATTTAGAGTGTCCCAGAACACCAAGCTCATAGCAAATAAATAACAGCAAGTAWTTATACAATATCTACTTCTCCTTGTAGAGCATGAAAAAGAAAGCTAACCCAAAATACAAAACAAAAAATCAGACTTTTTGTAGTCAGCTTTGTGTCAGTTTTTACGGATGACATTTGTTATTCATGGACAGTGACTCCAGAGTGCCATAATGACAGTCCTCAGGAAAAAAATAAATCCTTTCCTAAACCTAAAAAGTTTTTCAGATATGGACAAGTATAAGAATTATTTAACATATCAGTGAATTTTAAAGTACTTTATCAAAATTCCATGTGGCAATATGTAGAAAAAAAAATCTAGGTAAGTATGACTAATGTTAGGTATTTTTCAAAGTTAATGTATAAATGTTCTAGATAGCACCATGCCAAKGAAAAGTCTTAAACAAGAGTAGATGCTGAATTTCAAATGTTTGTAGTCAGCATTTTATTGTGATCACCATTAGTTGTGCAAATTTGTGTGAAACAGTCAGCAGAGCAACTGTAGAAACAGTCACTTGATCTGTTATTTAAATTCCACAAAAATCTGAAACACTACTAGTTCCCATCTTATATCCATCATTACTTTCCCAGAAGTTTCAGCTCTTGAAACAAAATTCATAATTATGCTAACAGGGACATTCTTTCCTGCACAGGGACTTTGAAGTACTTTTAGCAGTGATTTTCTGATTGAATCTGCAACTTGTGCCACCGTGACTCCATGTTTTTACTCTGCTCTGTGTGTGACAATTTTGTCTCCATTGAGATGACCCACAATCACTAATAAAATGCTTTAAAAGAGGTTAATTGAATAGTGAAGTCATCATTGTAATTATTCTGGATGATACCATAGGGCTTTTATTCCAGATGATACTATAGGGTTTTTCAAATGAATTTAATTTCAGAAATATAAAGACACTGTTTTATCATTTCATTCATAAAACATTAAGTTCTCCAACCCCATGGCCAGAAGTCCTTTAAGTCCAACTTTGAGCATGGTTTTCAAGCGTACATGTAGAACATAACCAGCCATAACATAGCAAGAGAAGCTCTGGTGTACATTCTCACCAGAAAATAGCCTCTCTACACAGTGTACAAGTTAGACTTCAGGATGAAAAAAATAATTGACCTACACACTATGTTTGCGCTGTGTTCAATTGCATTAATTTTCCACCAAGGAAGGAGAAGTAAAATCAGGAAAAAGAAGATACTCTCTTGGACGGAAAYATTTTTAAACATTACAGTAATGAGTTATGGCCTTGTTCTATTTAAATGCAAAGAGAACAAAAAAAATAATTTCCAACTTGGATTCTCCTAGTGCTTTGACTGGTCCTATGGTTGTTCTCTAGGAGCTTTGCAGCTCTCTAGGCAAGTTTTCTCTATTCAAATTCTATTGCACTAGTCTCAAATAAAAGCTCATTCATCTAAATATCGCTCTAAATTTGTGYGTGACCCAAGACAAAACACTTTTCTTTCCTACACCTGCATGCCTGCTCTCAGGAACACAATGGACAGGAAAAAATGCTTTTTCATTCTGTGTGTTCTGCTTCAAAAGTTGCTCTGCATGAACAGGAAGAGATGACATCTCACATTTCTTCCTATTTTTGCTTCTGCTACTTAAAAAGGAAGAAAATCAAATGTTTCTGTTCCACGTGACTGTATAGCAATGTGCAGCTGACTCAACTAAGCGATTCACAATGGAATTGCATCTAATTTTTCATTTTCATGTAGTAACAGATACTCTGAATGTTCTGATTTTCTTCTCAGCTGCCACGTACGTCAAGCCTCAGAACCTAGGAAAAATATGGTTGCATTTATGGTGGTTCAACATTACTTAACAGTAACATTCAAGAAGCTCAGCAAGAAGAAGGAAGAGTCTGTGCACCAGCCTGTGAGCTCTGGTTCTAGGATAGACTAGAAATTTCTCTAGAAATCTTACATTGCCAGGAACGGGTCAGTGTGACAGTTTGCTCTGGGCAGACTCTAGCACTCATTGCTGACAACTCCTATCCTCTTCTCCCATTAAAAGTGCATTTCAGATTTAGTTTGAAGCCAGCACCCACCAAGGAAGGAACCAGATTACCTTTGGCTGGTGCCAGGTAGGAGCCCATGTGCAGCCTGGTGCCAGAAGCAGAGTTACAGCACTATAGAATGGAATCATAGAATATCCTGAATTGGAAGGGACCCACAAGGATAATCATAGTGCAGCTCCTGGTCCTGCAGAAGACAATTCCAAGAATAACATCGTGTGCCTGAGAGCATTATAAAACACTCCTTGACATCTGCCAGGYTGGTGCTGTGACCCCTTCTTTGTCTGTGAGATGATAATCCTCATTCTGTAATTCTGCAATGCTTTATGCCATCAATGTACTTAAACCCTCTCTTTCCATTGTGCCCCAGAGTTCTGGGGGGTGAGTTTATGACTCTGTCAAATGCAAACAAGAGCAGAGGGGATGAACGGCAAAGACTGCAGGATGATGGGGACAAAGGATGGCTCARGACTGATGAAACAGGCAATGGGACRTTTAGCTCAARTGCACCTACACAAATGCCCTCAGCCCGGGAAACAAAGGGGGAGGTTCTAGAAATGTATGTATGACCAGAAAACAATGTCAAACTTGCAAAGGCAGATGTGATGGGCAATCTTGCACAGCCACAGTGAGCAGTGGGTAGATATGAGCTATCAGGGAAGATCAGTGGTGATGGGAGCTGCCTTTGATCTAAAGTGACAGTCGAGATGTGTGCAGCTCATCTACAGGACAGACAGCAGGCTTGCTGAGAGTTTAGGATTCAGGGCTTGATGATAAGTTTGCCATACTCCACTGTGGCAGGAATGTGCTACCTACTGACCATTCACCAGGGTGGCAATGTGGACAAAGCCTTCCTGAAATAGCTGTGTCACAAACACTTGTTCTCACATAGGCTTTATGCTCTCTGACATCTGGTCGAAGGGCAAATAACAGGACACAAGCAGACAGATTTCTGAAGGATACTGGCATAACCTTGTGAAAAAACACTGAATGAATCCACCAGGGATGATAAAYAGTTGGATCTGCTATCCTCTTACACAGAAGTAAAGGACATATGACAATCCATGGTATCTTGGCTGTAATGGTTGTATTACTGAAGAGTGCAAGCTCTGGACAGAATGAAGAAATAGTAACAAAGTACAGAGCTTCAAATAAGCATATTTTGACTCTTTTGGCTCATTATGAAAGTTGATTTTGGCAGATTTCGTAAATGGGCATCCAGGGGAGACAGCACTGAAAAGCAAAGTTGCTTTGGAAAGCTAGCAGACCTTTAAGGACAGCACCACTACAACAGTCCACCATGGCACCCAGTCAGAARAGCAGAAATACTGGAAGCCAGGTTTGGCTAAGCAGGGAACTCATGATAAAGCTCTAAGGCAAAAAGGCAACATGCAGGAGCTGGAAGGAAGGATAGSCCAGAAAGGAGGAGTTTAGAAACACTACACATGTAGTTAGGCATGAAGGTTTGGTGCTAGGAAGAATAAAGTTGAATACTAACGGTGCTAGGACTCAGCCAGCCAGGCAGAGAAATGCCACAGTAACATCAAGGTCAAAGGGAGTTCTACAGTTTCAGAAAAGAGCTGAACAAGGAATGCTGAATGGGAGAAGTGATTTAGTGACAGCCGACAGAGCTGAGGCTGAGGTGTTCTGTGCCTTTTTTCCTTCTTTTGGCCAGACGTCACAGCAGGGTGTCCCAAGCCTCCATTCTTAATTAGAAGTGTTCAAAGTGGGGAACAGCAGTGGATGAGGCTAATTTGGGGATTACTTGAGAGAATTTCACAGACCTGTCTGATCTGTGACTGATAACCTGTGATCCAAACTGTTACTGTAATCCATATCCATCTGTGGCCAAAAATTCTTAGTGTCTCTTTTAGACCCTGTATCCAGAAATGAATTGCAGGGGCAGCAGGTGATGCTCTTTTCAAAGTCGGGTTGTACTAGCAGAGCTTTATCTTTCCTCTTGGCTCTACTGGCAGCTGTACCAACCCGAAAGCTGCATTTCACAAAGCAAAACTGTTTCAGAGTGAATTTTGCAACATCTRTCAACAACATGGAGTCAGAGCCAGTCTGGGGTTGGAACACCAATAATCGGTGCTCGAGAGCCCAATTTCCTCCCCCAGCCAAGGCAGCAGCACCAAAGGCAGCAGCACCAGAGCTGGTCCAGTCCAGCAGGTGGCAGGAGACAGCAGAGAGCAGCAGCTCTGATCCCACACAAGATGGCAATTCCCATTTGCCTCTTGAATGCTTTGGAAGAGCCTACCTTCCTGGTTTTTTTGTTCCAGTGGGAACGTTTAGCTGAGAGGGTTTTGTCCAGCTCCTCCCTTTTTTGTCTGCGAAGGGCGCCATCCTGGAGAGATGTTCCTCCATCATTTCCTGGGGAGTCACTGAGATTTCAGCAATTCTGCAAGTAGTGACTGTCACTGTTATTTTTTGGCTAGCGCTATTTTGGTTTTTTAGTACCCTTAAAATTGTCTCAAACCAAGATAATCTGATAATACACAGCTGAGGTGGTATCCTTGTCAAGGCCATTCTCTGTCATTTCTTGCAAGTCAAGGAGACTGGGGGAGGATCTTCAATGATTTTTACAAAAGCAAATATTATATGCATTTTGTACAAAGTTCAAAAGGAACAAATGGAGAAAATGTAGGTGTGGTGACTTCACTTTGGTGCCAAGGAAAATCATGGAGATTCCTGGGACCCTATTTTGGGATTTAGAAAGGACAAGATGGATACAATATAGATTTTTAATCTCCCTGCCTCTGGTGATAAAATGACTGGATCTGTGGACATCGATGTCATTTGCCTTGACTGCAGCAAGTTAGATACAAGATAGGAGATCAGAATCTGGATGTGCTGACAAACAGCAAMCAACCAAGTGGGTGGTAGGGCTCACAGGACACAGGTAGCTGGGCTGTGCTCTGCCTGGAGGCTGTCAGCACGTGGTGTGTGGGGCGCAGGGTGTGTGCTCTCTGGCACTTGTCCTGTTAAACATCTCCCTCAGTGACACCGAGGAGACAATGCAGTGCACACCCATTAGGTTTGCTGGTGACAGCAAGAGGGGAAACACTGGACACGCCTGAGGCCCAGGCTGTTTTCTGTTGACCTGGATAGATGGAAGGAAAGTGCTGCAAATGAAATTCAGCTCAGAGGCCAAGCACTAAAACCAAAGTCGTGTGGCAGCAGCCCTATAGGGAAGAGGAGCAGTTTTGTGGGGATGGCCCTGTGCCTTGCTGGACAGCAAACTGAGCAGGACCCAGCTGTTCACACCCAGCAGGGACAGCTGCAGCTAAGATGGTGTGAGCTGGGATACAGCACAGAGGAATCCCCCTTTTTTCAGAGCCTGCTGTATCACACTGATATGGTGTTCATTTTTGGGCTTCCGATGCAGGAAAAATATAGATAAACCAGAATTAAATCAGCAGAAGCCACCAAGGTGGGGTAGAAGCACTGGCMATGCAAGGAGAGGCTGCAGTGCTGGGCCTTTCTATTGGGAAAAGGAAGAGTTTTGAGGGTGCCCAGCAGCATCCCAAGTATCACCAGAGAGGACAGGGAGATGCAGATGGGCTCTCCCTGCATGCAAAGAGGGTGAAAGACAGTGACACACACTGGAGTCCAGCTCAGGACAGA
Organism: Malurus melanocephalus; assembly: GCF_030028575.1. Lineage (NCBI taxonomy): Eukaryota > Metazoa > Chordata > Aves > Passeriformes > Maluridae > Malurus > Malurus melanocephalus. The sequence goes on from NW_026623426.1 coordinate 416,605, forward strand.
GATGAGGAACAAATTTTTGAYAGGCTCAAGGAGATTGGATTGTCTCTGACTTTGAGGTGTTTCATTCCCCAGCTGGGTGAAGTCTTAAGCTTCTTGGTCTGAGCCCAGAACTGGCTCTTCTCTGGACAAAAGGGTGGTCCAGGGATGTGGCTTTCTTCTAGCCTGATTTGTGCTAAGATCTGAAGTGATCAAGCATCAAAAACTAGTCACATTTATTTAACTGAACTTGAAACTTCAATTGTTAAAATAGGACAATACTTTCACAGCCTCAAAGATGTGATTTTTTCCAAGGAACATGTCCAATATTAATCTAACTGAAAACAAAAATATTTGCTTATGAGATTTCTAGTCGAGATTGTATTATCAATAGAAAAAAAAATCTAGAAATTAAATGCTGCAGGGATTTATTTTTTCTTTAGCCTAATGCTTTAGCACGGATATCCAGTGGATTTGTCCTGCTTCTATTTATCTCCTTATCAATAGGAAGTGACAGAATGCACACTTTCCGCAGACAGGCTGTATTGCAGAGGCCAGATGTGTATAAAATCTGATTAAACTTGTACAATACCAGTATTCAGTCGTTTAAGGTTCAACATGGTTGATTGTTTTTTTCAAAATGTGAGGACATTTCAAGGCGGTGAGGTTCCAGCTGCTGAGTGACAAAGATAATGACAAAAGCTTTTCCCAAATGAAAGCCAGGAGCAGCAAGCAGTTACTGTACATGCATTTAATAACCTGACTCAAGGCATTTAACAATCCCGTAGGAATTCCTAGGATTGGTAGTAATATATCCTCTCTTTCACACGATTTGGGAGTCGTATTAGCAGATAGTCAAAGCCTAACAGTTGTGCAGTTCATGAGGTCGAATTTACAAAAGGCATTTAGGTACCTAAACAAGCAGATAAATATGTAACGTGATTTTCAGCATACTGATATATTAGGCACAAAGAACAGAAGTCAAGCACCTTAGTAGATAAAATAGCTTCAAATAGCTTTGGATCACGGAGGCAACATAAACACTCCAACCCTGTCCTTTCTGCAAGCAAATTTCAGATACTCAGACACAAGAATGGAATCCTTTATCTGCATGTAGGTACAGCCCTGTCGTGGTTTAGGAGTCAAACCACCCAGTTTAGTACCTGCTACCCACGAGACTCTCCCAAACCAGACCATGCTCCCTTCCTCCCCCTCCTGCTCTGGGGATGGAGTTTAGAACTGGAGGCACAAAATGTAAAAAATCACATCCTAATAGCAATTTACTGGAAACAGCCATGAGATAAGATAATGAAAGGTAACAGCAACAATATTAATGAWAAAAGTACACAGAAAAAGAGAATGATTCACATGCAGAAATGCTGATTGCAGACCCCGAGATAACCTGACTGCTGCCATGTTTTCCCAACTGGAGAGGGACATGCCTCCTTCCCCAGAAGAGTGAGAAATAGTCCCCTCGTCTCACCCTTGGCATTGATGTAAGATGGTCTGGAACAACATTCAGGTCCTGGCCACGCCCACACCACYCAGGCTCCTCCCCATCATGGCTGCTGTGAAAAGTGCAGCTGTCCTTGGCTGAAACCAGGACAACTAGTGTCCCACAGGCCTGATGGGGTTTGGTGTCTCAGTGACTTTCCAGACAGCCAATGCTCCTGCTKATATAATTCTTAACTCCCATACCAACTCTATAATACCTATCAACCTTTTCTTGTAATATCTTTGCAAATCACAACCTAATTCTTCTTGTCTGGGGCTGTATTTTGTGGTAATCTGCTTATAACTGGTTGCATACAGAGTGGCTGAAGAGAAGTTCAGGCTCATCAGCTGTTTCACAAAGGCTGCTGCAATGTGAAACACACAAGATTGAACATGGATTTTTAAGGCATAGATTTAGATCTAAATGTTTAAATCCTATTTATCTCAGACTTTAAATCAATTTAAATCTATATTATGTTTGCATATCAGAARATGTTTGTTAATTTTTAGATTGTGACTAGCAGTGCTAGAAACAAAAAATGCTTTAAATGTGGGTCTATAGGATACATAGGAATATCCTTTGCTCACTGTTGTTGCATTAGAAAAAAAAAAGAAAAACAAAACTGGAAGCAGCATTTTTTGAAACTACACTTTAATACCTCCTTTAATTCATGGAYTGCTTCTGTGTTGTCATTTCATAAAGTACTGTGTGAAAAGTGGAGTGGTGACACTGAGAATTGAGGAGAGGCCTTTTCATAGAAACTTTCCCATTCTGTTCTCCACTGGGATGCAAATTCCTCCAGGCAGCAACAGGCATGTACTTTACAAGTGGAGAATCGAGACTCGTGTATCTGCTCATTTTTCATTTTTAGTGCTTGTATGTCTGCAAGAGACAAATTGTTATGGTTTTGCAGGCTGGAAAGAAGTTCAGCCCTCAATTTATCTCATTCATACATGGTGGCTAAGCAGATTATACAGTGATTAAAAAGTCCTATAGTTCAATAGCACCTTATTTTTCAATATGGAGTGCCATGTATCCTAGTTTTCATATGCAAACTGATTTAAGATATTTGGAAAGGTAAAGATTTTAGAAATAGTAGCAGTTTGTTAGAGAAAAGAGAGGGAAGCATAGGGGGTTCTTATAATTGAAATAGTTTATCCTGGAAAGACCACTGACAGCATTGAAGCATCATTGCTGTGAGGAAATCTGCCTTCCCATCACTCAGCCATGCAGGTAGCAGTAAAATGAAATATGGAGTCCTGTTTGTTGCTGAAAACAGGCAAATAGCAAAGACCAAATGTGACCAGGAGAGATAGGAAATAGGAACAATTTTACAGAGAGTATGGTGGCTGCGTCTAAAATTGTTTTCCTTTTGAAATGCATTAGACTGGGCCCAGAAGTAAAATCTGTTTCTTAAYTTATGAGTCCAGAGGAGAGTCATAAAAATCAGAGGGCAGGAGCAGCTCTCTGATGAAGCCAGTCTGAAAGCATTTATTCAGCTGGAGAAAACTCAGAGGAGACCTTATAGTGGCCTTCCAGCACATAAAGGGACCTATAGAAAGGCTCTAGAAAGACATTTTACAAGAGCATATGGTAACTGGGAATGGCTTTAAACTGAAAGATTGCACATTAAGATGAGTTATTAGGGAGAAGTTCTYTACTGTGAAAGTGGTGGGGTGCTAGAACAGATTGACCAGAGAAGCTGTAGATACCCCAACCCGGGAAGTAGTCAAAGTCAGGCTGGATAGAGTTTTAASCAATCCATCTAGTGGATCATGACCAGGCTCATGGCACAGGGCTTGGAACTAGACAATAATCATCAGCAGTTTCTATGTCCATTAAAAGTTATGTAAGAAGCAGCAAAAATATGTGTTCTGAGTGTAGGAAGGGGAGCACTGATGGGACAGTGTCAGTCTGACTTGCTGTTAACAAAACCGAAAGGGAAGTTAAGGAAAGAGGAAAATTGCATTGGAGATGTGTATCCTGCACCACCAAAGCTGGAAAAAGATGCTCAATAAGCAAAACATACAAGTTAGTGTTCCTTAAGTCAAGTGCAGCCCAAARGACACATTAATTATGGCATTTATAGGCATTTAGAACATGAGAATGGAGCAAACTGTGTGCTGAGGATTAGTACAATGATAAGCAGAGGGCAGACTCTTAGGGCATTAAGACAACTGGCAGATTTTCAGTGCCTTTTTTTTCTCTTGTTTTGGCTTGTGATTTATCTTCAGCAAAGCTCTTCTTAAGAGGGCCTTCAAATTTAATTAGTGTTCTACAAAATGATGGTAATAATCTATAGAAAGCTAATATCATTTATAGATTAATACTGCTGTATTACTTAGCTTCCTCAAGTAAAACAGTCCATTTAGACATTTAGACAATTTGACAATTCCTTCTATAAGGTTAGTGAAATAACAGAGGGCTGTATTTTAATGCTAGTCTTGCTCTCACCCACCAAGACATCTTAAGTACATTTCAGCACTTGTTGAGAAATAGGAATAAAATATAACTAACCATATATATGGTCTTTACTCTTTCTTTAAGAAAAAAAAAATCAATACTTGCAAGAGCTCTATTGTTTACATAATGTTGTTAACTGGAAGACAATTTTTGACTTATGTATTTTGCCTTAGGTGTAACAAAGCTACATAAATACTTTAAAAAGTACAAAGTACTAGAAAAAGTACATCACACATTGCATGTAAGGATTTTAAAATGTGTGGCCTAGATGAGAAAATGGTTTTCAATAGATGTCACCAACAACTTACAGCTCTTTAAGAAATGAATTTTACTATAAATTAAGCACTATTCTGCAAACAATGAGCTGTTTAAATATGGTGCTCCTGATAAACTTCRTATCATTTTCAGCACATACGTGCACATATGTGTACATGTGCTTTAATGCTTCCTCTGAATATTAATCTGTGGTATGTTTTATCTCACTGTATTTTTAAACTGTTGGAGAACAGTTACTATGGAACGTCTGTTGCTCCATGAAGTCATACCCCAGGTTTCAGACCACACAAATCAAGGAAGGAAGCATTCTGTCAGCAACCCATAGGTTCTTGTTTCTATGAAGAACTTCAAGGGGAGTAGCTTCATAACCCAATAAAAGGAAATCAAGTCTGTTCAAGTTGAAGAAATGGCAATATTTACTACAATAAGATTTTCAGCATTGTTATTTGGAACGGGCAGCAAGAAATAAACTGTCTCAAGGTGTGTATTTTTTTCACAGTGTAAAGGATTTGAAAAATAGGTTTTTAAAATGTCTGGAAATGCTGCTTCCTTTCTAGGCGAGATGCAATTGAAAATAGTGGGGACATCATCAGAAAAATGATATMATTTCTGGAGGATACTAGACTGTCACCTGGCCCAGTAATAAATAAATAGATGAAGTATAAAGATTATTTTATGCTAGACTTCAGCCAAAGAACTGTCAAAATTAACTACATCTTATTCTGCATGAGATTCTTTTAAGAGCATTTTATTTTATTTACTTTTGCGACAAAGATTTACTTTAGAAAGAAGAGGATAGGGCCTATGACCTGACCTAATAGTCTTGGTTWTACTGCAAAGAGCTAGCAAATTGCTATAACACAAACCTTAAAATTAATCGTGTTTTTATAAATAGATGAAATAGTTATTGAAAGAMATAAATTAATTTGAAGTAGTTTTCTATATCTCTAAGGGTGGTAATTTAGTCTAATGGGAATTTAATAACTCATATTTAACACATTACTAATCTGCTGTTTTGCTTACAGTAAACAAGAATTACTGATATTATAAATCACTTATTTAAAAGTAAATYTGGAATTCCACAGAAAACCTGTTTGAGCTGAAAAAGAGCAGGTAGGAGCAGTTAATCTTGTTGTTTTCAAATGAGTTTCAGTTTTTRTTTTCATGTCTTGTACGTAAGTAAACACGGTTAATTAAGGCATCCTCCCTCCCTGTCTGTCATACTGCAGCTGTAAAAGCTAGATTACTGCATTTAGTCATAGCTCTGAGCTAGGTCCAGCACGGTGCAGTGCTGCATCAAGAGGCAATTTAGACACTTTTTGTGAGGCATCTGTATGAGACAGTGTACTCTATCTCCTGAAAGTGGGAAAAAAACACCCTTGCAACTGTGCATTCTTCTATTTCCTGTATCTCCCCTGTGTTTATTTATGTTAAAGCTTCCAGTGTATGAGTCTCAAATCAAGCTGCTCTCACTAGTCAGTAACTCTCTGATAGACTGGGGAGCTTCTCTCCACCTTGGTAAGATGTTAGAAAAGACAACAGTCTGTCCCTACAGAAGCAAAAGAGCTTATTCTTAACATGTCTGGAAGTATACATGATTCCTACATAAATGAGTGTTGTTTGTATGGTAAAGAATTGATGCTTAGATTKCACCTGCAGACATCATCGTTTTTACTTTGCATTACAATTACATAACTATAAAAATGTGAAGTTCACAAAGGTTGGTATAGTTACTTATATGTTAATTGACTGCTCTGTGCAGCAAGGCAGCCCTCTGGATGATGTTCCCATGAACCTGCTCATTATCTTGCTAATATAGAAACATTTCAGAGCAAGGTATTTGCAGAACCACAGCATTTGATTAATATTTTTTTCCTTTTTTTTGCATTCTTTAGATTTTTCAATACTGATTGTTTAATTGTTAGTACTTTTATACCTTGATTGCAAATGTGAATTTAGTAACTGTAGGAAGAGTCATTAATTAATGCATTGCTGATTTATTTTCTCTGGGCAAAATTTTAGTCACAGCATTTTSTGTTTTGCTGAGTAGGAGTATGCATAGGAGTATGTGGTTATTGAGAAATTAGTATGACATTGCCATAATTAAAKGTTTTGTGTTTCTTTTGGGTGGGGCATATCTGAAGAGCTGTATACATCTCTGCTTTGAGAGACTGACAAGAGGGAGTCTAAATCATGGAAAGGACCTGTAAAGAGCACACTGGAAGKCTGGGAGTCCCAACACAGTTTGTAAGGTACACCTTTGTTATTCGTAYTCATATAGAAACACAAAGTCCAGCTTTAAATTACTGTACCAACTATAATATCTGCTTATACAAAAGCAACATCATTCCTGAAAGAATATGCCAGTGTTCAGCATGCTTGTAGCTTCTTGACTATGAGGCAATGATTTAAAGCTGTTTTGAACTTCATGGTTTGGACTTAGTTTGTTGAAGCTACATCTGTAGGTGTATAACCCACCTTGGGTAATGATAATGCCTTAAAGAATGGGTAACAGGTTTTTTAGAACTCAAATATTAAAAGCAAGAAACAGAAGTATGGCTAAATGAGCTATCAGCTTCTTTTATTTAAGCAACCATGTGTGCTTTAATAGAACAACAGGTTAGCCAAAAAGCCACTCTCATATAAGAAACAAATCCTATGAGAGGCCATTAAAGTGAATTCTAATTAAATTTCAAAGGGACAAACAGGAAGTGTGGAAGTGATCAGAATTGAGATCATCAAACATGCACTATTCTTTTTTTAAATTTCATTTCATGGCTCTGCAATGGGTATCTATTGAACAGTCCAAAATTAGAGTCTATGATTCAGGTAACTGTCAGATGAACATTGTTGGGTTAGTATATTCTTGACTACCAAACACAAAAATCAGATATAGTTTGAATTTTGTGCATTGACAATAATAAAGACACAGTTTTCAATATCAGTATCAGGATAAAAAAAAAAAGCTGAGATAATTCAGGAGCAGGTCATGCACCTTATTAGCAGCTCTTTTTAGGCTTAAAATTATGATCTGAAAATTTATTTATGTGAGATTTCTGTGCATGTTTGCAGTGTGAACTTCTGAAGTGTATCTGCATAGGAGGATTCTTAGAACTTGAGCTCTGAAATAGCTAATCCTCTTATAATTCTTACCTAAAGCTACTTTATGGATGATGAACAACAGAATGACAAAAAAAAAAATAATACACAGATGTATAAGGAAATGTTTATCGTCTACTGAAAAAATAATGGTGGAAATTGACAGTGGCTGAGCACTCTAATTTTCAGCATAACTGGATTTGCGGGCGCCCTGCTAAGGAGAACAGTTTTAGATATTCCCGTTAGTTGCTGATGGACGTCATGCTTGCTCCAGCTGTCAGGAACACAGCTGTTGTGTTTCCCTTTGAGTGATCAGTGCTGCTGATGCCCTCCAGCCAGCATGTTCTTTGATAAGGTCCAACGGAGAGCTGTGAACGAGTTGAACACTGGGCCTCTAACAGCAAAATGCAAAAACAAATTTCACAAAAAATTGCATTTTCACTGCTGCCTGATGGCACCCAATTAGAATGGGTTGAATTTGTTCTAGTACAGTGGCTTGGAAGAATCACAGTGGAACAGTTTTTTTTTCCCTTATGATTGTTAAAGCAATTTCAGGGAAAGGTTGCTTTCTGTTAAAGAAGAAATTGTCATAATATTCTATGTAATTTATTAAAGCCATCTAAAATAAAGGAATTAGGTCTGAAGGGCTACATTGTGTAACTTCATTTTGAAAGATATGTGGTTTTATGTGGTCTTGACCTGATTGCATTTGTTCCAAGAGCAATACTGATACAGATGATTAAAACAATCCCTGTGTTTTCCTTCTTAGTTTTGCAGAAACTTGTTTTTTTTTCCTAGTGCTTCAGAAATGCATGGAGAYGAAATGCATCTACTCATGTAGTTGAAGATAAGTATATAATGCTCAGAACAATTACTAAAAGGGTTTTTTAAGTAGGTGGAAGTCATGAAGAAACCTTGATGTCAAATAAAGTAGATATCTAGGTTTGTACAGGATATTTAAGAATTATGCAAACCATTAAAGCAGTATCAGAGACATAGAAGAATTATATATGTCATATYTGAAAACTGTATATAATGTTTACTGTGAGTACGGCCAAAAAGCCCAAGTGTTTTTCAATTTGAACATATTATRCGARTATTAAGTTCAATGCCTTTTCACCAATACCTCAATTTTGTAGAGTTATGATTTTTGTGGGCTAAAATGTCATATTGCATAAACCAGTGCCATTACATTCCTTTACAAGTTCTGTATCTGTGTGATTATTTCTTGCTSAATAAGGGATACACCTAACGCTTCAGAAACAGTTTGAGTTAATGTTTTTATCAGGGAACTCAGAATTTTACTTTCTCGAAAGTAAGAAGTGTTTAGAGTATTCATCATATGTTTATTCAAATTGATGAGGTGACATCATACAGTAGGAAATTGTTTTCTCTTTTCTAAATATTTCAGTTTTTCTGTGGTAATATTCCTTACCTTAAAACAAACTCTTTAAACAACATGAGTTACCTTATTCCAAAGACTGTCCTTCCATCACTTTTTGCTCTTCATTTTTTAATATTCTAAAAATATTCACTGTTGGTTTACAAATCTGATTACTCTTACATTGAAAAGACTGAATACATTTTGCTTCTAAAAGATTCTCATTTGACCAGTTAAATAAATACCTGGGARAATTATTTCTCTAGGTCAGTCTCTTTATCAGTCTAATAAAGAAATGTCTTTTGAAGTTTCAAATACCCTTTCAAGGTTAGAGTAACACCCATTTGAGAAAATGGTGTTTCSGGTTTTCAGAAATTTGGTGTGTATAGATGACAAAAGTAGGTAGTTGCCAAAAGGCCACAGAGCACAACAGATATTTTGTTTGTGAAGGAGCCTGCTTCAGTAATGAACTTGAGATTCCAGAAATGAGATGTAATTCCACACTCACTACAATGATTGCAGTATCATCCACATATACATCTGCAAACTTTTATGAATAAAGTCCAGGAAAAGAGAGCAATGTAGAAGACAGTGTGTGTGCAAAAGGAAGGAAATAATTTGAAAACTGAAATCACTAAGATAAATATTACTATATGCCTGTTAGAAGGATAAGAGGACACTTTTTCTGCAGATAGGGTCCAAGATTTCTATGCCCCAGTGTACCAAGGTACATTATTCCTGGCCTTAATGCAGTTTTGTCTAACTAGGTGCAATTGCATGTGCAGATTGGCACATGAGCAAATGCCAATGACCCTGATTTATCCTTCTCCTTGTTAATGCCTCCCCATTCTCTTTCTCCTGCAGACATAACCTCATGTACATAGTGCTGGGCTGAACARTGAGTGGTGAGAGAAGCTTCTCCAAACCACCAGAAAATCATCCAGCATTTCCAGACTGCCTGTCTGGGAAGTCAGGGATCATGTGTATCTGCACAATGTTTTGCACTGTGACCCTTAGTAGTTCTGAATCTATACAGTAAGACAACATATGACAGTAGGACAAAACACACAGTGCTAGGTTAGTACAGCATGAAATATGATCAATAAAGTCTCTAGCAATAACGTAAATTATTGAGCCAAAGTGACTGGGTGTGGGAGTCTGGGAACACAGCAGTGATAAATGTGGAAAGCACTTCATTGAATTACCYTGCTCAGTACTATTGCTTGCAATTCTGTCTTATTCCACTAACTCTTCAACAATTTATCATTCTATTTTTCAGCAATTTATAAGACGTTTAGCAAGGGAACACCAGGGCTACCTAGGTGTTTTTTTCCATGTTCTCAGATCACTTTTTACTCATTATTATGCTTAGTATTAGGACTGGTATTTATTATTAGAGTTATTATGCTTAGTATTAGGAATGGTATTTGTTGTTAGAGTAGCTCAATTCTATATGTTTAATTTTACCAACAAGGCAAACAATTTTTTTTTAATCTCATAAATCATGTTTCAGGTGTTTTTCATTGTATCCTACACAAGAGAGAAGCAAATAACCTTCTACTTCTTAACTTCCCAATATCCTATGGAAATGCTAGAATTACAGAGTCATGTAATGAATGAGACAGGAAGGGACTTCTGCTGAACGATAGAAGGATGTGCAGGACCTCAGGTTGCTTTTTAAGTCAAGTTTTGAATATACATATATGGAGACGGAAATATAAAAAAAAAACCAAAAAAAAACCACAAAAAACTGTGATCAGCCTTTTCCAATCTTTGATTAACTTCTTCAAGTGTTTGAGTTGTGTCTATTAAAAAAATAATATTTATGTTTCCTGTATTTCAGCTTGTGTCTGCTGCCTCTTCTCTTTGCACATCTCTGAGAAGAGYTTGTCTCCATCTTCTCTAAATCCTCTCCTTAGGCAATTAGACAGCTATTACATTTTGCCTGACTGATCATTCTCTCCTTAAAGCTGGGCAAAGAACAARCACTTCCTCCATGACACTCCTGTGGATCGAGTGGCTGACTAATTCCCTAGATCTTCCCTCTAGTGTTTTTTAAAGATGTGCATTTTTCTGTTTCCGACTTCAACATGTTAAGGACACCACTCCCAATGTTAAGGACACCATTTCCAATGGGAATTAAAGGAAACTATTCAGGGGGACTGTGGCCCAAAAATTTCCTCCCACCTGTTGAACTATGTCAATATTTGGCAGAACATGCAAATATTTGGCCTGCTTATAAACTGATATACAGATACAATTATTTCAGTTTTTTGTTGGAAACTTTAGTAGATACAGGGTCCTATCGTTGTTAAATGGGAAGCAGGCTAACTTTTCCATAATTCACGTATTTCACATAGACCTTCTGCTAATACTCAGCACTTTTTAAACTTTTACTGTAATCGGTCTTTTTCTTGCTGATGACATATATATACATCTGCTCTCTATTTCCTTAGTATTCTATATAAACATCACATTAAATATTCATGGCATACACAACTTGAGGCTGTGCTGCCAAAGGCAAGTAGATAAGAGACAAAACTCTTGGTTTTGAACATAAACCGTAATGAACTTCTAAAGTTAGAGGGAGAAAAAGAGAAGGAAAGAAAAAGGAAAGGAAAGGAAAGGAAAGGAAAGGAAAGGAAAGGAAAGGAAAGGAAAGGAA
>NW_026623426.1:428279-438005 GCF_030028575.1 Malurus melanocephalus
AGAAAGAAAGAAAGAATGAAAATGCTGTGTTTCTGAGGTATGCAAATTGGAGAAGCAGGTAGTTTTCTACCTATAAAAGTAGAAACATTTGATGATGTTACTTTTGTAATGATTACTTTAATGATTTTACTTTTTATGTAAATAATTTAATGTAATGATTACTTTGTAAYGATTTTACTTTAAGCCTTCATTTTATTTCACACAGCAATATTCAGATTTATGTCTGTATCCTTCATGGATAAACTGCTAGTAAAACTATGAAGATTGAATAGCGTTATAGCCAAGTATGGCCATTTCCATTGTACAGAAAGTGGTATCRGGTTGTAGAGATCACAACGTGTGCAGGCTGCTCACTGTTCATACAAGTGCATATAGAAGAGTATGCAGGTGTTGTACACCTGGCAAATCTGGAGTCTCACAGATTGCTAACCCATGGAACACAGTGTCTGCAAAAGCACAGCTGTTAAAGGATAGCTGCAGTCAGGGTACAGAACCACAATAAAGGTGCCACTTCTTATGAGTCAATTGAGCTTGCTAGATCACTGGGGACCAGAAGGGTCTGATCTGCACTGTGCTAGAACACTGGGCTGGGTGTGCATTGASAGCAACTTGGTGAGCCTGTCTAGTCTGCAGAGCTATGGGCTATCAGGACAAATTATGCATTCATTGCCTCATACATAGCACATGTTTCTCTGTAATAATTCTGATGTCAACTCAGTTTTTCTGCATGTACTGAATTCTGTCTACTCATCTATTGTTGTACCAGCCTACCTTCCTTAATATGTGTGGGGGACCATCTGCCCAATATTAGTGTCACGAAGATTATRAAGTTTAATAAATGCTTATCTGTCCTTACATAAATGTACAGACAGAACATCCCAATTAATAATTAACCTGTATGGCTGAGTGGAAGAATATTGCCATACTCTAGTATCCTTAGATAGCTGTATAATATATGGCAAATTGTCTATTTCAAAATGCAAACACTTCATGATAAACATTCCCTACAGAGATGCCTTATTGCTGTTGCAAAGAGTTTTTATTATAGGAAGTTCTTTTGTGCAAGAAGAAGATGAATTTGGCACTTTAGCATGTTAAACAGCACTTTCATCAGAGCTGTATGGTTCACAAAAGATTAATCTATCCCGTTGGAATATTCATGAATCAATAAGAATGTTTCCTAAGTCCAAGCAATGTTACTACTGTCGACTAAATGAGGTGCTTTACATTCTGATGAACCAGAACTTACTCCCAAGAAAGTATGGCTTTTTGTAAGTGGTTTTTTTGGGTTTGTTTTTTTTTTTTTTTTTGGGGGGGGGGCAGGAGAAATGGGGTCTCTGTGTTTAATTCATCCTATGCTGTATCAGATACTCTGTCTTGTGTTATTATTCAAATGATACACCTCTCCTGAAACAGTTACGTATTTTCTTCAGCCAGAAGGAAGATCAGAATGAAAACTAAGTTTCAGCTTCCAGAGGAAATCACTGCTAATGCCAATCATATGCACATTGTTAATTATAGTGGCATAGTGAAAAAAGGGGATTATAAACTCTGTCTCTCTGGTGTAGAGTTAGGCTGAGTAGTTTTGTAAATTACTTATTCATTGATTCCCTACTTTTGTTCTCTGGAAGTCCAGTTTCCTAAAAACTGGCTTTATGCCTGCACAACTGAAAGTAATGCATCATATTAACATTAGCATGTTAATAAAATGAAAACTAATTAGAAACTCAGCAAATACAGACTAATCCAGATAGCAGCATCTCATTAACAGGGCAAGATACTTCTGTTGTTTGTTGTCTTGTGTTCATTTCAGTTAACAATTTTTAATAAGTGTTCTTCACTCAGCTCTCCCTTCGGAAATTTATTCTAGTCTGGGTGGAAGCACTGTGATTTATTCCACCTCTCCCTGATCAGATGAGGAATGAAAACAGGAGCAATGCATCAAAGGGTCTCCTCTCCTCATTCTAAGGGTAAGTCATGATTGCTTCACAATGTGATGAAAATTTTTACTGAACTCCATTGCAACTGCAACATTTCTCTAGTCACATTGCAGTACTCTTGGTTAGTAAAATACAAGATTTGCAAGGTCAGAAAAGATCATTACATTAAGGGAAAGTGTTTTTGATTACAGAGCTGCTTAATGTAGAGCATCACTGGGGCTATATTATTCCTTTCATATTGGTGCTACATGAAGGAGCAGAAAGGGTCAAAGTTATGTTAAAAGGCACTAGAAATGTAATTGTACCASAGGTAGTGTACTAGGAGTTTCATTTGGCAAGGACCAAGGCCACTCAATCGCGTAAACTTCTGAGAACCATGGAAAGAGGCAGGATGTAGTCAAGGAAAGAGGTTTGCCTTCATTCTTACACCTCTGGCATCTGCAGAACAGTACAGAATATGTGGGAGAAGAGCTAGCAGATGATGGTAGGTGAATTTTCTGGTTCGTCATTTAGCTCCCATCTGAATTTCAAAATGCCTTGCAACAGCAATGTAAAGTTCCGGGGAAAGGATTCCAGATAAATGAGTGCTAATTGGAGTGGCCTTCTAGTAGATATTCTACASAGTTAACCATGGGATTGCCAAGGGACAATGTGAAAAGCAGCTGTTTTCTGATGCCATCTGCAAAAATGCTATCCTACCCATTCCATGTGCTGCTATTACAGAAGAGTTACACATTCACAGAGAATAAAACAGTGGAAAAAAAAAAAAMAAAMCCTGAAATGGAAGACTCTCCTTTCTGAATCCTGCCTGAATTGGTTACCCCCTGCTCATGTAAGTGGAGGGCACAATCTGGGTATGAGTGTCTTGATTTGCTATTACTGAGCTGCTAAAAGGGATAGGGAAGCTGAGCAGGAGGTGGAGCTGTTTTGAAGGTTTTAATCTGGTTTCCAGGGAAACCTATTTTTCAGTTATTTGCATGTTCAGCACATCTGGTTCATTTGGACTCTGGCTTTTTGAAAGTGATGAATGTGTCATGGGAAAAATGAATGAAAAAATAATTTAAGGAATTAATGGGATGGAAGGAACATAGAATTATTTAAAAAATGCAGCTATGTTTTCCCTCTCCTGTTTCTCATCCTCCCCCTGCCACCCCGCACCCTCCCCCCCAACCCCGCACCCTCCCCCCTTCTTTTTAAATACAGGCTGTTGGATAATATTTCTTCCCTGTTTTCCAAAGACCTGAAGACCATAAAGAATGTCCATCCTCTTAAYTGAAATTATAGATTTAAAGAGCATGCATAGCTGTATATTAATATTACTAACACCAAGATTATTGACTCAAATGACTACATTCTACAAAAGGAAATAAAGGCTGAAGAGAAAAGGAAAACTGAACAATATAAGAATGTTCTTATGTATATGTTGACAGAAAACATTTTTATCAAAATAGAAAACATTTTCATTTCAAGGGAACAGCTCCTCTAAAAGATTGCTGGTAACCCAGACGTAAACATTTCAGAAATAAAATTATCTGGTCAACTGGTCTCATATAAGGAATCTRTGACTCTCTGAGGAGCCTGCACTGAAACAAGTTTTTTGTCAGGGCCTCTGGCTCCACCATGGGGAGCAGTTTTTCCTGAAGAACTGCACCTGGTGGAAGAGATCTGTGCAGGGGCAGTTCATGGAGAACTGACTCCATGTCAGTTCTGTGGGAAGGACTCACACTGGAAAAGTTTATGGAGACCTGGCCTCTGTGGGGGAGTTCACACACTGGGGCAGGGGAAGAGTCAGAGGAAGAAGGARCATGTAATGAACTGACCTCTATTCCCAAATGCAGAGAATTTCAAAGTGAGATTAAGCCTGGAAAGAAGGAAGAGTTAGTGGGGGTGRAGGGGGTAAGGTGATAGCAGAATTTAAATACTTAAAGAAGCTGTCCATCTAGGGAATCAATAGCACTACTTGATGGAAACTGTATAAAAAGGGTACTGAGCACTGATAATAGAAAAGAAGCTCAGGTCATTAYTTCTACCACTCTTTGCTTGTGGAAACTTAGGAAAGATTTCTCTATTTCCCCAGTATAGAAGGAAAATTATGGATGAATTAGACCACATAGAGGAGTTGGAGGCTGGATTCGCATGGCATTAACTTAAGAAACCAGAAGGACCTCAAATGTGAAATTGTCAACTCTCTTGTTAATGAGTGTATATTGGGAAAAAAAAGACCAAAACCAAAAACCATCTTTTGGAGGATGCTAGATGAAAACCGAAGTCACCTGGATCTGCCAGAAGGACTAGAGAGCACCTGAGAATTAGGCACAAACAGCTCTGACATCAGCCATCAAARGGTCTGCAGTAAAGGAAAAGTATCTGATTGCACGGGTGAATGCTGTTTGCTGGTAAAGACTCAGCACAGTTTCTAGAATGGGAATGGCTKCTACAATGACTTGATAGAGTTTTGGAAAGCTGTTAACCAGCTGTTAAAGGCAATCCAGTGATTATAACACATTCAGACTTTTAATAAACTTGATTTTTCTTTTGTTGGCAGATGAATATTTTTCAGAAATCGAATTATTTGAAGATTGGAGGAATTGTCCCTTTTATAGACTGAAAGCAGGTAAGGGGTAAATCACAAAGCAGAGGATTTTGTGGTAATTGCACAGATTGGAGAACAGAGACAGCATGTAATATTCTGGGCAACAACAGTGGTTTTGTAGTGGGAATAATTTTTGCTTAATAACTTTTAGTGGTCTCTAAGGTTTTGGAGCTAGAACAGAGCTATCTTGGGTAGCCAGATGCCTCACTGCTGGTAAAAAGTCCTCAAGGACTTCACAATGCTGAATTAGAAAGCAAAGTGATGATAGATTTCAGTGCAGATACATGTAAAATCTCCAGAGGCAAAAAAAAAATAAAAATAAAAATAAAAAATCAAGACTGTACTTCTTACAGGATGCTGATTTTGAAATGACAAGTTGTAAGTCAGGAGGGATATCTTGGAATTATCTTTGACAGCTTTCTGAAATCTTTAATTCCTTCATAGCGGCATTCACAAAAACCAAGAAAATGCTCATCACAATCAGAAGGTGTAACAAGAACTGGATAGAGGCTGTCATTTCGATATTATATAAAATCTTTATATGTTCTTACTGTGTCTACTTTATGCAGGTGTGTTCTTTGTGTTCCCATGAAGGTAAAAAGCAGTAAGATAAGGTACAGAGCATGAAAATGAGAGCTTAAAGAAGTGAGACTAAAAAGGCTGCAGCTCTACAATTGAAGAGGCAAAGATAGACTGGCTATAGACTGAGCCAAAAAGGTGAAACATAAAATAAAGGTAGCACTGTTATTCACTAATAAGAGGGCAAGAGAGGGGGWTATCCTTGTTTGAAAGAGGAAGAGATAATTTTAAAACAGATTATTGTAAAAACAGTAATAAACTTCAGAAATTTATCACCAGAGGAAGTTACTGAGATAAGTAATATCAACAAGTTCACAAGATGATGAAACCAACTTAATACAAAATGGTAAAAGGATACTAAAGAGAATAAGCAGGAATAKATATTCCATCGTCCTTAAATCTGTGAAAGCAGATGCTTGGAAGTAGGCAAGGAATGAACCGCAAGATCAGATGTATCCTGGATTTGTGAGGGAACTAGAACACAAAGTTGCTAAGCTGCCCTTGATCATATTTAGGAAGTAGTGACAGATAGGTGAAATCCTTAGGAATTGAAAAAAGAGACACACATATCAATTTTTAAAAAGGGTAAAGAGGATGACCCTGGGAACAATTGACCAGACAGCCTTACCACCATTCCCAGTAATAGGAAGCAGATAATTTTGGAAGACATGTCAAAGCATATGGAAGATAGTAAGGTGATTAAAGACAGCCAACATACTTCACAAAGGGCAAACCATGCCTGASTGACCTGGTGACTGTCCACAATAGAGTTTCTGCATCAATGAACAGAGGAAAAGCTRTATAATGAAATGATGTAGTCTACCKAGACTTCTGTGAGGCTTTTGAAATGGTCCCATTCAACATCCTGTCTGCAACTTTGGATATAGGGGTTTGACAGAAGGACTGCTATCTGAATGAAAAGCTGGTTGGAAGGGAGCTTTCAAATAGTTGCAGTCAATGCCTCAATGTCCAATTGGAAACCAGAAATTAGTGCTGTCTCTCAATAATCCATATGGGTGACAGTGCTATTTAAGACCTTTGTAAATTACATGGACAGTGGGAATGAGTCCAGCCTAAGCAACCTTGACAATGACACCAAGCCCCCAGGCTAGTGCTGCAGATGATTTGCCAGAGGGAAGGAGCACTCCTGGAGGGACCTTGAGAGGCTTGGCCAGTGGGCCCATGAAAAGTTCATGAATTTCAAGAGGTCAAAGCAAAGTTCATGAAGTTCAAGAGGCCAAGGCAAAGTGTGCCTCTAGTGAGCAGGTTCAGAGGAGAGCCACCAAAACGGTCAGAGGGCTGGAATAACTCTTCTGTGAAAATATGTTGTTAGAGTTGAGGTTGTTCAGCCTGGAGGAAGTAAGGCTTYGAGGAGACCTCAGTTGTGGCCTATCTTTGTACAGAAGGGGTTTACAAGAAAGATGGAGGAAGACTTGTTACCAAGGCTTGTAGTGACAGCACAAGACGTTTTAAACTGAAAGAAGATAAGGTTAGACTGCGCATAAAGAAGTTCTTTATTKTGAGAATGGTGAGGCACTGGAACAGGTTGTCCAGGGTAATTGCAGATGCCCCATCCCTGGAAGAGYTCCAGGTGAGGCCRGATGGGTCTTTGAACCACATAGTGGGAGGTGTTCCTGTCTGTGACAGGGTGATGGACTAGAGGATCTTCAGAGGACCCTGCTAATACGACCCATTCTATGATTCCTATGACTATGCATGGAATGAACTACTGTTGTCACTCTTAGAGGAAAAGGTATAGCATTGGACAGAGTATAATGCTGCTCRATTATGGTATTTCTGGTGTTCTTGTGTAACCAAAGAAGTAAGAACAAACTGAGATAAAAAGCATGTCCAATAACAAACCTTTTTGTGGTTTAATAGACAAATCACATCATAATGAAAGGGGGGAAAATGGGGAAAATTGGTACCAGAAACAGAGAAGAAGTAAGGTCTACACAAGATTTTATTCTTTGCTTTTTTAGATGAAAAAAAAAAGAAAAAATGAAGAAAACCTGAAATATTTCAATGTACAATATAAAATATTAAATTTTCTATAAGCATCATTAAAATCCTCTCTAACTGTTTTAGTCTCTCAATTTACATCACCTACCAAAGAAAAACATTTTGGTCAATGTTAAATTCTTAATTTCTTTGGGCCAATAGTAAAGTGGCCCAAAGTAAGCGCCTCATATATTTGATAGTTTTTTAAACATTTCCTATGGAAAACTTATAGATACTTTTGACATTAAGAACAACTGGGTGTTTTGGGATGCAGTGACAAAATTAAACATTTTTCTGGCTGATTTAGCATGCTTTCACAAAACTCATATAGAAGTACCACTTGTTTTAATAAAATAGAAATCAAACTAGTCAGAGTAAAAATAGAATTAGTCTACCAATTCACATTATGAAGGTTATGAAATAAAGATAAAATAACATCCATAGTAAATTTCAAAAATGCTTTAGCTTTGCTCATCTTTTAGAATCGTTACTTTTATATAGTACTATACATGTGATATTGAATAAAACATTAGGCTCAAATGAGACATTGACAGAATGCAATGTGATACTGAAATAGCCTAAAAAGGATGTGCAAAATTCCAGAATTTTCAATAAGATGAGGATAGATTAGCAATGCAAACAGAAAACATAGGGCTTGTGATTGGGCTTATGCTTGCAAAGTTTGGAGTTTTTAAAAATCCTTTTTATAAAGAAGTTTCTTTGAATTTCATTTTCCAAATAATAACAAATTTTACATATTCCTCAATGCTTCAGCTTGGCAAAGTATTATGAATGTGAAAGGAGCCATTTTAGGAATAAAAATCTTGAGTTCCAGTTTCATATATAAATGTATATGTGTTTATATACGTATGTATGGCATCCAAATACAATTTTATTGAAAGTAAAAAAAAAATTAAAAAAAAAATAAAATTCCTGCATGTGCCTCTGAMACAGGGAACTTTGAAGTAAATAAATAATTAAATGCACAGTAGTATTCCATTACAATATCTACTATTTAACTATCTTTTATATGTAAAATGTTTAATTATATTTCAATGTCGGAATGTRTTATTGATACAAAAACAGGTCACAGTTTAGAGGTCTTGATTCTAATGAAAAACGATGGAAAATGAGACAAAATCCATTGATTCAGCTTTGAGGTGGAGAATAGTTTTGGGCTAAATATCATTCAATTTTTTGGTGGGCTTTGTATGTCATCCATGTAACCCAGAGAAACAGAAACCACAATGGTTTGGAATTTATACACATCCCATATAATTCTCATTTCAGAGTAGAAGGTCGTAGAACATGAGTGTGGGTTGCTGTTTTATGCTCATGCTTGTTCACTTTTTTATTCCCTTAAATTTTGTGTTCAGAGCTCAGATTTCAGAAGACAGGATACAGATGARCATTGAAGAAAGTACCATACAATTTTCAGTGAAGTGGGAAAAMAGTATATGCTCACCATATAATTACATTCTCTGTAAATTTAGTTTTGAAAGAAAAAAAGCTAGCTGAACCTGAACATTTCACAGTAACTGATATGCCTTTCAAATTATTCCTTAAGTTCCAATATTTTCTTTGTTATATAAAAACAGAAGCATCAGTGATTCACAATTTTTTTAAGCAGGAAATAAACAAAATACTACCTGCACTGAACTACTTTTTTCCATTCAAAGTTCTACTCTAGTAAATGATTCCCTACTACAGAAAAAAAAAAAAAAAGAGGAGAAAAGCTGATCTCATCTATCCTGACAGTTTCTTGCTTTACGCTGCCATTTTATTTTTGTAATACCGTACTAACTGAGCATGAAGCTCTAAGTAATCACACCTCTTACAATTCTGATAAACAGAGTATCAGACACCTTATTTGGATTAAAATGCCCTCAACACTACCAAAATGCACATATGAGAAAAGCTACAATGAGAGAAAAGAATCAACTACTTCCATAACTACATTATGTTTCTTTGCCTTGGATATTGCAGGTTMTTCCCTTTCAAATGAAAGGGAGAGCAGGAAGATTTTGAAGTAGTGTTTGCCATCCATTTGCAGAAAGAGTTCCTCTAATCCAACAAATTTCACAGTCCACTGTGTTTCAGGGATTGGTACCATTCTCACTTAATTTCAGCCGTAGCACTCGAAAGAAAACTGTAGTCTCTTGATAATGCTACAATATAATGGTTAAATGCATTATAAGGCAACATTTTTCCATGCAGATATTAATTCCCAGCTTTCCCCTCTGTATTGGTTTTGCTTGGCCCAGTTTTTTCAAGTGGGGGGGCCAAAAAGACRGCTCCTGTGAGAAGCTTCTGGAGGCTTCCACCATGTCCAGCAGAGCTGATTGCTGTTGGCTCTGAGGATGATGGACATGCCACTGAYCAAACCTGGGCCAATTGGAGATSGTGGTTATGCCTCTGTGAAAACATATTTAAGAAGAGATCAAAACAAGGGGCACACAGTAGTTTTGCCAGTGAAGGAGGCTGAGAAATATGTGAGGAAATGCAGACACCAAGGTCAGTGCAGGAGGGGGAGGAGCTGCTCCAGGCGCCGGAGCTGGGATTCCTTTGCAGGCTGTGGTGATGACCATGGTGGAGCAGGCTGTCCCCCTGCAG
>NW_026623426.1:438605-440719 GCF_030028575.1 Malurus melanocephalus
ACACCCTGAACTGACCAACCCCACACCCTGAACTGACCAACCCCACACCCTGAACTGACCAACCCTGAACTGACCAACCCTGAACTGACCAACCCCACACCCTGAACTGACCAACCCCACACCCTGAACTGACCAACCCCGCACCCTGAACTGACCAACCCCACACCCTGTTCAYCCCCCCTGCTTTGTAGTCAGTGGGAAGGGGGGAGGGAGTGGGGAGAAGATCKGTGTCTTTGAGGGTTTGATTTTATTTCTCATTCTCCTCCTCTGACTTTTTAGAAATACATTCACTTTGTAACTTAAGTGGAGCCTGCTTTGTCYGCCAAGTGTTTCCTCCCTGTTCCTTATGTCAACTCATGTTAAACTTAACTTATGTAAACTCATGTTAAAATTAACTTTGTTAATTTTTTTCCTTTCGCTCTTCTCTGCCCAGTAGTGGTGGGTGAATGGGCAGGTGTTGTGGGTGCCTGGCTTTCAGCCAGCATTCTAAACCACAACACCCTCCCTCATCATGAGAGGAGTAGATGAGCTGTGTTTCTAATGYTCTGAATCCTGAAGCTGATGTTTCCACCTGCCCTGGATCCCTGCTACACAGCTGAGGTTCCAATCTTATACCAAGTTTTTAACCATTGTACTATTCAAGGTGATGTCTATCATAAGAATCTTCCAGATAAAATAATTTCTTAATCCTTATTGCTTTCCTCATCAGTGATTGTGGGTGTACATTTATCTCATTTAAAAGTAGCTTCTGTAGGTTCTCTGCAGACAATGGGGAAAAAAAAAAACCTCCCAGGATACTGTTTCCCAAYAACTTTTCTATACTTTGAGTAGGCTACTGTAGAGGGAAGAGAAGAAATAGAAATTGAGAGTAGAAAGGCATTTTAGACCCTTTTCTCTGTAGGCTCATTCAAATTTAAATATGCCAGAAATGMCGGTGAGAGGCTTGGTTACAGGTTTTTTTGGAGAGGCCTCAGTTAAAATTGTAAGATACTTATATTTTTGTACTACCTAAATCAGATTAGRAAAACAAATAGCCTAAAAAAACCCTTCACATTTGTCCTAAAACACAACACTAATGTTTTTGTTTAAATATGTGACAAAAACCCAGCCGAATTATCCCAAGATATGCTTTAAAGTTCCTGTATGGATAATTTCAAGACAAATTCAGACARTTTCAAAGAGATCTTACGGCTGTTTTTAAATATTTTTCTAAGATAATTCACTTTCATTTCTGCTTTAAGTTGACTGGTAATCACAGAAATTATTCAGARCAACAACAGAAGTATGTCTTTTCTCACAGAGCCACTGAATGACTGCTAAACCACAGCTGTGATATAAAGATGAGAAGTTGATGCCAGTAGATCACAACAATTAAGTTAAGCAAATAAATACAGTCAGAATTAAAACTGAGGTAATGGTTTTGCTACATGAGCAAAGGCTACTGACAGCAGCAAATGTGAGCACATTTTTGTAAATATGAGCCACTGGAATATTCATTTTTTTCTTTTAGGTTTTCAAAATAAAGATTAGGTTATTTTTAATTGCATGTCACTTATAACTGACATCAGCTTTTGCTGATTTATTTTATGTMTTCTCAAGCATACCTTACTTGAGAATCATCCCTTTGTCAACAATGCTTGCTCTTAAAACATAATCTAAATTTTTGCTGATTTCCCATATATATATGATAAGCCTACCTAAAATCAATTATGTTGTCAGAGACATGGAATTGGCAAACAGTGTACATAGGTAAGTTATMCACACACACAAAAATATATTGATATGCAAGGATAAGAGTTTTTCAACTAACCAACTTTTGAAGGGACAAACAGTAACCCCCTCATAGCATTTCCATTGCCATATACATGGCACTTTTAGTAGGYTGTCAATAAATCATTGATATTAAAACTCATGTCTGGATGCTAATAGTCAATTACTGCATTATTTTTGATGGTAGAAAATATGTCATACTACTTTAAAGATACAGTATTACACTTTATGGATGGTTGGCTAGGTTATTTTCCTATGTAGCTCAGCTACAAATTTCAGATTACAACAGAAGTTTGGATCTACTTATTGCAGGCAAGTTTTCGTTGTTGTTGTTTTTGGGGGGG
>NW_026623426.1:440794-446988 GCF_030028575.1 Malurus melanocephalus
TTTTTTTTCCTGGTAAAAATCATGTGGCAATACAGAATGTCCCCTCAAATTTCATTCTGGCAGGTCTGTAAAAGATGGAATATAAACACCCAAGCTAGCTATTTTTCTGTAAGGAAAGCATCTTCTTTTTGGCTTGAAGACTCACTAAAATCAAATGTGATAACAGGCAAGGAGACACTTYCAAGTCATGTTGCTTTTCTCTTCTTCAAGGACTGAATATTTCCTGATATACTTCAAAGAGTCAGCCTGTTATTGTGTTATTATTTCTGGAAAAGATGTGGGTGCAGAGATGAGGTAGACTAATAGCAAATAAGGGAGGGTAAAATGATTATTAAAAAATCTATACAAGCTGTAGACTCTGCGAAACAAAATCCTCATAAATATTAGAATTCCTCACAGCTGCAAGAAAAAGAATCTACAGTGGCAGTATCCAGTACTATGCAACACTGAACCATGTAATTTACATCYTAGTGAAATTAAACATAGTATAATGGCTTAGCTTCCAGGCAACAATACTATTAAATTTGCTGTAGCAGATTATGACATCATCTGAAACCCCAGGATACACTTTCAAGCCAGCTATTATGCTTGTAATATGTACTGCTTTTCTGGTTAGTTTTTCATTTAATTCATTGCAAGGATTATATTTTTCAATGGCTGCACATGCTATCCCGCAGAATGGCTCTAGAATATCTCTGAGCCAAAGTAATGACACTTAGGGAACAGAAGTGATATTGTTGTTAGGGGAAAGAGGTCAGTAAATGACTTGACATCACTCAAACTGTACTTGTTATACATGTGATATGCCTTCTCTTAACTTTTCTTATCTGTCTTTTATTTTTCTAGTAAATACTCCTGAAGTTTCTATGCTTTCAAATTCCTACTGTTATTTTATTAAACTGTGTGTTTAGTCCCTACTGAAATTAGTCAGAAGAAATAAAGAGATTAAGATGCAAGATAAATAAGGGGTTACAGTGCGCCAAGAATCTGGTGAAGACTAGATGGATATGACAGCAGTTTTCCTTAGGAGCAGCACCACAATCCCACCTAGGAAGCTTTTCTGTGCTCAGGACTCAGCAGGCTGCTGCTCGGGGCTCTACTTCTCCGGTGAGCTGCAAGAATAGTTCTACAACTTGAATTATATCAAGATAATCAAGATGGGTGGGGCAAAATGCTATAAATTATATAGTCTTGCTATAAAGAAATGCTATAAATTATATAGTGATGAAAGTAATGAATTATGTTCTTCTCAGTGTTTAAATAAATGTTTAACTATACTCATCCAATGTGCTGGTGAACCTACGTAGGCTATAATATCGTGTATGTGCATAGAAATTTGAGACAGATTCTCTTCTTAAGGGCAATATTCAAAGTGTCTAAAATCATCAGTGTCCAACTCACTGAACTTGGCAGTCCCATCTCCTTTTCTTGCCATGAACTTCAAAAATTGCATGCCAAAAAAAATTATATGAGGTAGTACAATGTTTAAAAGTTATGTAACTCTCTAGCTCTACAGACTGTATGCATGTCATATGTTCCTGCATGTGGCTTAAGGGCAGGCTATCAGCTTCCCATGTAACTTCTGACTGGCTGAGCTGTCCCTTAGTAACAGATTAGTATTGATTTCAGTGTCAGGAGTCTTATAGAGCTAATCTTTATTGCCACTGAGCAGGTTTATCAAAAGTTACATCCTTGTCCTTCCATGTCCTTGGTCAATGCCAGTGCCTCAATTGGTTAAGTAGTTAGCTAAATGTGAATATATTTTTCCTCTTCAGGGTTTAGCTGCCAGAAAAATATTTCATTGAAATATGCTCCCTTTTTTGATGAATCAAAGATATCAGTCACACTGTTGATAGCCTGCCTTTTGTGCACATAGTTTTGTTAAAATAAACATTCAGATTCAGATATAGATTGATTGCAATTTGTAATCAAACTAACTGATGTACGCATGTGCTCTTTTAAAGATTCATGTGGCTTAAGCAAAATATTTTTCTAAGGAACAGTAGTAATTGAGATGTAAACAGATGTTTTCACAGCCTTAGTTACTTCCCTGCACTTACATTATTTTTCCATTGGCTTCTAAGTAAAAGTAGAGTAAAAATGAGTTCTCAATTATGGTTGTCTTTGAAGTCTCACGGTGATGCTTTTGCATGTCAGACATAAGGTGGAGAAATTGTAGTCTTACCACTAGAAATATTGAGATGTGTTCTAAGAATGCAGTTAATACAAGAACAGATCTAGAGGTGGTCTGAAGACAGTCCACTTTCAGTGCCAACAGAATCTTCAGTTCGAGCTGCCCCTCTTTTGCCAAACCAGTCCCATTTACCTGCAGCACTRGCTGGAAAAGACATAAGCTAAACTGGCTTTACTAGAGTCAGAAAGGTAATTTGGTCAGTCTRCTGAGTTCCTATTCCAAAATGCTCGTAGCTGTCCAAGCAGTGCAAAAAGGCACTGTGTGTGTATAGTCTCTGAGCAAAGGCCAAGGCAATGCAGGTTTCCTGCAACTGGTAAAGAGAAGTGAAGCAGCGAGTGAACCTTACAGCTCTTTTGGCTGCCATCATTACCTAGGTAATGGCAGCTGATAAACCTATCCTCTTTCCATGACTTCTTTCACCAGCTAAGTACACTTCCTGCATAGACAGAAGTGTTCGTCGGCAGAAACAGTGTATGACCGAGAAGAGATGAGTTTTRCAATCAAAATAGAAAAATTTTCCAGGAGATTCTTATCTCTCTTCTGAATAAAAAACAAAGTTAAAGAGAGGTAACACAGATAAATTCACGGATGAATCTCAAATTCATCACTGTTTTATCCATGTCATTTTTTCTTCCATGTTCCTGTGGTATCTTTGAAATCCTTAGTAATAACAAAAAACCAAAACCCCCTCACCCCTGCTCCACCCCCCTCCAAAAAAAAAAAAAAAAAAAAAAAAAAAAAAAAAAACAACCACACACCAAAAAAAAAAAAAAAAAAAAAAAAAACCAAAAAAAACCAAAAAAAAACCAAAAAAAAAACCCCGAGTAAATGAAAATTCTAAACTTGCCCAGGAAGTGAAGCTAGTTATATTAGATCATCTCCTGTATGACAGATAATGGCATTGGGGCCTATTGCGCAGGCACAGAGCTAATCAATGACARTTGCAGTTACAATTATTACAGAAGAGAAACAAACATCTATGAGAGACCGATGGGCAGCTGTCTCTTTCTGCTACTGTTCACAAAGTTGCTTTTAAGCAGGCTGATAAGGGAGGCATTACAGAGACTCAAAAGCYGACAGGTATAAACAGAGAAATCAATGCCCGTAAACAAAGCCCAAACGATACAATTCTTTCAGCCTGGACTGCTGCCTCTTTTACCTCCACCACTGCAAGCAATGCAACATGTTACTGAGCTGTTTYATTAATTCTTTTAAAAGAAGAAAAAAGAATTTAAAAAAAGAAAAAAGATATTTTTTCTCTTATTCCATTTATTCTTTGATAGCTGTTGGTACTAAAACTGATGTTTTCAAAACTGAGTGAGTTGATTAATAGGTATTTTATACATCTGGTATTTCCTCATAAAAGACTGGTAAACTTATTTCAATTATCATACCACCAACAAGGATGCAATCTGTTCACAATGGCTGTTTACGAGTGGCTGCTTTGGGTAATGGCTGTTTTCTTAGCATGGGAAATGAAATATAATATTATTAAACAGAGATATGCAGAATCGTGTGTCAACTTATCCATCTTCCTGATGTTTATAGGCTTAATTTTTTGTAATGTTTATTTTATTTTATGGGACCAAACGTTAAAGTATCACTTATTTGAAAGCATCTAATTTCTTTTATTTTTGTTTTAATGTCCTTGAATATTAGCATCCACAAATTCATGTGCAATCAGCGCAGAAAACCTGTGGTAGGTACTCTATTAATCCTATTTAGAGAAACATGTTGTAATGAGAGAAATAATGAGCCAAGGAGTTTAATTTTTTTATGTTTTACCCACAAGGCTAAGGTTGTCTTCTTTGGTGGTTTTGTTTTAACAAATCACCTGTAAAATGTCTTAAAATGATTCATGATAATCTCAAAATTGCCATGAAAATGCGATGTAGATGAGAAAGCAAGAAGTCCGTATGTAAGACTGAATGGTGAAGAAAG
The DNA here is from genome assembly GCF_030028575.1 of Malurus melanocephalus. NCBI lineage: Eukaryota > Metazoa > Chordata > Aves > Passeriformes > Maluridae > Malurus > Malurus melanocephalus. Next base: position 444,930 of record NW_026623426.1, read on the forward strand.
ATGTGAACATTGCACAGATTTTAAAAAAATAATTAAAATTATATTAGATAAATACCTCAGGTAGTGGCAGTAAGCATTATAGTACAAATTCAGCTGTTCAGGAATCATTAAAGTACAACTATTTATTTTTGAGCAGGGAAAGAGAAAGAAAAGCATATTTCTTCAAAATATAAATGGATAGTGAAAACATAAATGCTTCTAAAATTTTAAAGAGCTTTAAAAACAAAGGTCTTCAAGAGATGATATCTCAGAATGTAGGCAGAAATAGGGGCAAAGACAACAGATACCACAAATATGCTCCTGCTGAGTAAAAATTTCTTACTGCTTGCCCTTACAGAAGTCACTACTGCTAAGAAAACTTTTAAGAGGGAATGTTTCCTTTCTCTTCTTTCCTCACACCCAGTAGGCAGAAGCTGAATGTTTTGGTGTCTGCCACCATGTATTTTTGAGTTCTTAGCATGTAAAGTTTCACTGTTAGTAGTGATACCACCTTAGCTCTGCTCTCAGCTTTGACTTGCACTTTGACCTGATGCACTGTGCATCAGCTATTGCTCCTTACAGTAAATGTGGATGCGTTCTGGAGATGTTTAGATAATATCTCCTTCCCCCTCACATAATTATTCTCACAGTATTTGGCTCTTGTACATTTCAGCTTCTCAGCAATGTCTTAACACAGGCCAATAGCTGCAGATTTTTGTAAGGAACTGTATTTCTGTTTACCTAAGATTAAATAGCATGAGATAAATGTTTCAACAGCACTAACATCACTGCCTCTAAAGGCTGGCCATTCTAACCATGCCACTGAAGTTTTACTGCTGAAAGCCTCTGAGAGCCTTAGTTTTATGAAGCCAGACTGACTTCACTAATGCTTACTCCAACAACCTCAGCTACAGAGGCTACCTAAAATGTCCCTTTGCTTGTTGCATAAAGTTGAGTCCTTTTGATTGTGGTTTTTGATATGAAATTAATGAGATTTTTAGTCTTTACTGCATAGCTAAAGATGCTGGAAGGATGAAGCAGGGAAGTTAAAAGGACCATTTAAAAACAAGGAATGACTTGAATATATTAAATTTATTGGGTGAAACAATTTAATGAAGAAAAATACTAATTAAATTATTAAAATCTAGACTGCAAGTAGTAATTAAAAAGGCTGTTGCTATGCAACCAAAAGGATTTTTGTGACAGAGTGCAGAATATATGTTTGTTAAGTATGCTGGTATTTCATTTTGACCTTTTTCAGTCACACACCTGCCCAAACTATCTGTAAATGTATTTTTGAGAATGATAACATTAAAGATATCTGGAGGATGAAGAAGCAGAAAGACTGTTTGAATCAGTTAATGGCTTTTATTACATTTAAAAGGTTAAGGATAAGGAATTCATGAGATAAAAATAGATACAATTATGTATAGAATTTGTATGCTGATATTTCATCATCACTAATGGATTAATTCCTATCCCAAACACAGGTCCTGATCCTAAAGTCATGAAAARAATAATTTTCATAATGTTGTGTGCAGGCTAAACCTGCCCATTCCTGAATGCTTTAAATAACAATTAAATCCATTTCTTGTATTAGAAACCAAAGCAGTTGTTAATAATAAATGAGGGCTACTTTTACTTTTCCTGGAATGTCTAGTCTAAGATGTGTGTTGGTTTCTGCTACAATATCAATTTCTGTTGTGGTCATGTGATGCTGATATATGGAAAGAGAGAATGCCAGTATATAGATAAAGAGTGACAKACAGATAATATTTTGAGGGCACACATATATTTCTATGAAGAAACATAAATTCTATTCAAAATATATTTATAATGTTTCCACATATTCCCCATAGTCAGGCAAATTCTGCCTTGGATCGTGCTTAGCAAATGAGAGAGAATCTGGTTTGCTGGACCTGAAGGACTCAGCTCAGTGATTTAAGATGAGTAATAGATAAGTAATCTATCTCTTGAGGTTGATAACTGGTCATATGACCAAACCAAACTCCATTTTCTTTAATTCTCTTTAGTCCCACATTTAAATCACAAAACATTAAAGGTTGGGTTTTGGTTTTTT
>NW_026623426.1:447000-454793 GCF_030028575.1 Malurus melanocephalus
TTTTTTTTTTTTTTTTTTTTTTTTTTCTTTTTTCGTCAATTTAGATTCATTCCCACTGATATCACAGCCAGAAATTTGGAGGGAACCTGAATTGTGTCTAACAAATTGGTCTTTTGAGAAATGCTGGATCACCACCAGTACCCTGCATCCAGAAGCAAAGGGCTTGCTCTGTGGTAAATCCTGTTCTCTACACTGTCACTTACTTCCTCTTCTTCAATTTTTCARTAAGAGAGGAAACAACAGTGATTCTTAACCAGAATGGATTTTTGTTTTAAGATATGAGGTCCTACAGACATTTATTTGCCATTTCCTTTCTTTTTCTTATGACTGCTTTCATTTCCAAAACTGAATTTATTTTTTTTTTTCTAGGTAGCTTCCCTTTAAAAAACATGCAGAATAGGCTCTARAGCCTCTTTTCAGATGTCGACACAGGGAAACTATAAGGACTGAAGCCAGAATGTCATCAGTAAGGTGGAGAGATTCCTAAAAGGACCTCTGGGACGTTCGCTTGTCGTTGGACGCAGCAGACTCTAATGAGCCGTGAGCAGAGAAACATATAAGCTTCTAAACACTGTTACCCTTGTATGCAAGAAATCTAGGTGGAAACAGATTTTTCTCTAAAAAAATTCTGTAGGTTCTCTATATCATATATATGGATATATATGTAGTGTATGTGTGTGTAAGGTTAAAAATTCAGCTCTTAAATGKATGCAAAAAAGTGGTTTAGGTGACCACTGCCATGCCAGAGGAAATTTTATTCGTTGATTTTACTGGGATTATCTGTTGTGTTTTTTCAAGAAAGAAATTATGGTMATGCACAAAGAAATCCTCAGGCTCTGAAATAATAAAAGTATAAAATATGCATGCCTCATATACCAATTAGAAAAAAGTGGGAACTTAGGATAGAGGATAGAAATAAAAAMCAAATACATCTAGTAAAAGAAATTTACAGAATAATGAAAAAATAATCTTTTGTCCACAGAAATGTGAAATTATGTTATATCTAAGTGTCCCTGGCTAACTTTTGTCTAATGTTTACATCTAAAATGAAGTTTTTATCAATGTACTTTAATCTATCCTAAACCTTTGTCATTTTACCGATGGTGATGTAGATTGCATGCTTTCTACAAAAATATAGACACGTTCTGAAGACCTGAAGCTTAAGAACTGAAGTTAGGTATTATGAATATTCTTTACCTATCAAGGAGCCACTGATAAAATAAGATTAGCTATAGCCAAATAATAAACAGTAAATTATCGCCAAAACACTGACATTTAAAATTTACTTTTGAGAGGATATATTAAAAAGTTTTTATTTTTTCCCTCCAATTTCACTGCTACAACTTAATATGTCAATTAATGGGTGTTTCCAATTCTGTGAGACATAATTACAGAACATTTTGATTTCTATATCTATGTCCTGATAAACTCAGTTTTATCATGACTCTGTGTAGATAAAGAAGGTTCAGAACTATCTTTAGTCAGGAGCACTATCTTCCCTCTCTTTTTCTTTAAAGACAATTTTGAAGTTCTGGAAAGATAAAAGAGGGTATTCCACAGCCCAATGAAGTTACAACTCCCTAAAAACTTTCTGTTTTCCTGGGATCCAGCTAAAAGTAAAATATAAATTACAGGAAAACTTCATCACCAATGGAAAGACAGGAGTTAGAATACGGCATTATACTTCAGAACTATTTATATGCATATAAAAATGGTTGATCATTTTAGATKAAAATCTTATCCAACACACTGCTAACAAAATAATCCACAGTAGTAGTTCTCTATATTGTGGAAAAGAGATTTTGTGCTGACTGTAAACCTTCTCTGTAAGTTGCCATAGTGAATAACTGCTAGACGCAAATCACAAGAATAACATCATAAAGTTTTAATACCCTTGGCTTTAGTAAATTAGTTAAATTACCCCGTAATAAAATGAGTTTCCTACCTCAACCTTGTGAATTCCAACTCCTGTTACAAGAGAAAGAAAGAAAAGGATTTTCAGAGAAGGGCACAGAGAGAAACAGATTTGACATTGCTTAGCAAATATTTCACAGAAAACAAGTTCAAAAGTGTGATAAGAAGAAAAACTATATTAAAAAAAAAGCATTACCCTGTTATAAAGTAAACATTTTTTTTCCTGTATGTAATCTCCAGCTCTAAGAAGAGTTTGCAATTTATAAAAATATTTTTGATGACAACTCACTACATAAAGTGAAGTATTATCATAGGAGAGAATAGCAGGTAGGAGAATCTGTGCTCCAATTAAYAGATGAACAAAGAAATTTCTAAAATACATGAAAACTGAAGTTCAGACATACTTCTGAAAAATCACTTACCTGAATTTTTACCCCTGTCTTTTCAGCAACTAAGTGATTAAAACAAATTAACTTTTTATTTTTTAAGTCAATATATGGTTCTCTAAGTTTCTTTCACACTCTTTTRATCAGTCATCCTCATCTTCAATTCAGAGCTGTTAATACGTCCTGGTATTGTTTTGTACCCTACCCTACCCGCTGTTGCAGCCACTGTACATTAGAYGCTTTCCCTGAACTGTCAAAAGTCTTAAAAATTAAGGAGTAAATGTCAGGAGAGAGGCATTCTAAAATATATATATTTTTAATAATATATACCAGAGGCTATATTTACCTACTAAAAACCACAAATGATTACAAGAGTTTTTCAAAAGGATTTAAATTTAGGTAGCCGTTGTAAATTTTCTAAACTGCATGGTATAAAAGCCGCAATCTTGACTTTTTCCATGAGAAATTTATTCTCTTCAGTTACTTCCTTGGAGGTGTAATGAAAAAAACTTGTAAGGCATGCACAAGTTCTGGACAGAACACAAAAAGGGTATAGACACGGTTTTTAAATTTTTCTCCTATTTTGGTGGTCTTAGGCACTACCAATACTAATATCCATACCATATTACGTATTTGAAATTTTCTAAATTACAAAAACTGCATTTGTCTGGGAACTTCAGGAGGGGTTTGAAATGTAAAGAAAAAGAAATTGCCAGATAGATGTCTACAGCTGTTAGTAAATGAGCAGGTAAAATCTCTATATAAGAGAAAAAGAACCTGTCATCTGGATTACAGTTTTTTTTTTCTTTTAATTTTGGCATTAATCAATGGATTATACTTGACAACTTTTCAAATCTTTGAAATATAATCTACAACAGATGATCAGGATTTTATGTAAGAGAGTGTCCTGCAAAAATAGTCTTTAAAAGGTTCAGGGTCTTTCAGAAAACCACTTCATATTTATGTTTAAATAAAGATGAATATCACTTCTCTCCTATTACCACCTCTGCAGGAGATAATAAAAGAAATAACTCTTCCTCTGTATCCTCTCGCTTACTTGATATACGTACAATACTGTCAGAAAAATTCTCAAAGCCKTAAGGAAAGGAGCAAGTTTGTGGAATTAGGATTTCATAATTTTGATGAACCTGAACTAATCTTGTAAACTGCTTAAAATTTAATCCTACCACTTTTATTCAAACTGTTGCTGAGACTCGATATCGTGTTTCTCCTCTATTAATAGCTCCCCAGAATATTTTATGAATTTTAAAAATATTTTTTACATTTATTTTACTTTTCTAGAAATACATCTCATAGTTTGAAAAAGGTACCTAAAGGTAGGGTTGATGTTTGAATAGCAGGGCAAACAAGTGATGTGAGATCCTGAAGAATTTACGAACTTTGGAATAAATTTCTTTGTCCTGTTTCTCCAGTTCTGTTTCAAATCCTAATTTCAGCCTTCATAGATTTTTCTCTTTTTGTGCCTGTTTTTTTTTTTTTTTTTTTTTTTTTTTTTTTTTTTTTTTTTTTTTTTTTTTTTTTTTTTTTTTTTTTTTTTTTTTTTTTTTTTTTTTTTTTTTTTTTTTTTTTTTTTTTTTTAATACTTTAAAATGTGTCAATTTATGGGCTTAATTTCATCTTTATCTGCATAGCCAATGGGGGTCAGTATTGAAAATTAGACATAGCAGTCACCATTGTGTACAATATAATTCAGTGAAGAGTCTGGATAATAATAATATGACAGTTACAAACAGTTTAGGAGAAATTATCTCCAAGAAAGGAAGGAGATCAATTTATTTGATAGTGTCGTGTGTCCTCAATGCACCACTCCCTGCATAACAGAATTAAGGGATACTAAAAACATTGTTGATAAAGAGTAAAAAAACCTAAAAGACCCCTAAACTGACATCAATCCTACACGCTCAGGTAGAGTGACCTGTTCTTCTGAGACCACACTTTGGAGTGTCCAGATCTTTTAGAAAAGARAGTCCAAAAACCAGTTGGAACCAGTCGAGGGGAGAATTACTWATTTGCTTGAAGTGGCTGGAGTACCTCTCTTATGAAAACAGGCTGAGAGATSTGGGGCTGTTCAGCATGGGGCAGACCTGTTAGTACCTACAGGGAGCCTACAAGAAAGCTGAAGAGTCATTTTAAGACAAGGGTCAGCAGCTACAGATGAGGGAGAGTGGATTTAGATTAGGATCAGGAGAAAATTCTTTGCTGTGAGGGTGGTGAGGCACTGCAACRGGCTGTCCCAGAGAGGTTTTTGACTCCCTAWCCCAGGAGGTGTTCAGGATSAGTCTGGATGGGGTTCTGAGTTGATCTAGTGGMCGTTGTCCCTGTCCCTGGAAGGGAGGATGTAACAAGATGATATTTAAGGCCCCTTTCAACCCAAACATTTTCATGAGCATATGACAATGAAGTTATTGGAGGAAAGCTCTTGTCAGTGATCCTTAAGAGAKGTCATGATAGTCACTATTAAGGCAGGATCATTATCTGTGTATCATTACACAGCAAGAGTTACAGACACTGAAATATCAAATATACAGTCAAGTGCCATATTTACAAGTTTCTCCTATTATGTAGAAATATCAAGCTTCTATGAGTAAGACTATCTTCTCAACAAGTCATTGGGTTTTCTCCCTCCTTTCTCTCTACATATTTTGTCTTAGCTTAATGCAAACCCTGCCTTGTTCCTCTTTGGTCTGTGTAAAGCTGTATTTCACACTTATTCTGATCAGTCAGAAAACTGGAGAGAGAAAACACAGAAGTAAGGCTTAATTTCAAGTGAGTGTTTGTTTCTTTGAATTTTTCTTACACATAGTGGCTGTCTCTTCTCCAATGTTTTGCCATTCTAGATATTCAAAGAACTTTTGCTATGGATCATTAAGTTAATGAAATAACTTCAAAAGAAAATGTGCCTTTCCAAGCCTTTCCAGGCACAATTTTGATACTGTACTTGCTCTGTCATTGGAATATTGACTATCACAGCTTCACTGCCTATGAGATTGGATTAAGACTCTGGATATTATTTTTTTTAAAGGTTGAAATTATATGGAGCTTTAACTTTTTTAGATAATGAGGCCTTGGATGATCTCATCTTGCATGCTGCCTGCCTTCAGTTCAATACTTGGGTCACAAAACTAGCAATCTGCCCTGGCTAATGGAGTTTGGTGTTATGAAGCAATGTAAATCCTGTGATTAACTGAGGAGCTATAAAAATGTTTGGGCTACTTGTTCTGTGCTATCATCTTCTACTCATATTTGACTGTGGGTCTGTAGTGTCAGTTTGCTTTCTTGATTTCTTAGTATATATGTTCTTGTGACCCTTAATTGCAACAATTCCAGTGAAACTTCAAAAAGTGGATGTCTTTAGCCATATTCATTCTACAAGAATCAAACTCACTGGTGGAATTACTCGATCCTTATTTATCTTAATGACAATTTGGTTCTACAAGTAACTGCAGTTACCTTTATTTCCAGTTTCTTCTCAACAGATACTACTCCATGTCTAAATATATTTTTTAATTATTTTACTATTTTTTGTATTTATTTATAAATACAATTCAGTGAGCCTGGGATAGATTGGATTGTATATTTTAAAAGATTTTCTGATTTGTTTTAACATATTAAGCAATCAAGATATTTTTTTGTGTTACTCATCATCCTAATCCAGAAAGTCAAGTCAACATGGTAATTTAATGCTATGGGAGTAACTCAAGTCTTATATTGTTTTTTTCCCAGATGGGAGTCATTAAAGCAGTAATCAAACACAAGACATGGAATACACTTGGGAGACTTTAGAATATAATGCTGGAAAAATGTTACATGATCTATGCTGTACATTTTTAGTTGGCMTTTCTTCCCACAAGCCCTTCCAAAAAATAAAACACAGCAGATATTAAATTAATGTCAGCCTCATATTTCTGGTAGTGTGCCATGTTAACTATTTTACTCCATTCACGCGGTGAATAGCCACTCCTGATTAATCCTACCATTTAAAAATCTAAAATTCTCTGCAGAAAACACTATTCTTGGTCATAATACCTGTTGTCTTGTCTAGTCTTGCTGACTTCATGGTAGGAACGTGGATGTTTTCTGAATTTGGACTGCTATTCATTGCATCAAAGAGAAAATATTATTTATTGTTRTTACAGATTCTGAAAAACATAATGCTTGTTTAGAAGAAAATAACTGTTGGCTTTTTTAAGATCATCACCCTAAAAAAATACTTGCTTTACATTTTCTATTTAATTTTTATATCCTGTTTATAAATGTGAATGGAAGTACTATTAACATAAAGAAATCAGATTGAAAATAAGGMAGTATTGCTGACTACTTTAATATAAGTAAAAAACAATCACTGTATGATTAATTCATTTAAAATGAACCCTTATGGATTTTGTTTGGTCGGTTGCTTTTCAATTCTGTATGTGTGTGTGTGTTTTATATTGAACTGTAAGAAATGCTGGAAAAGTTCAATATGGATAACATTTGGCTAAAGAAAGGTTTCATGTGTGGTCTGTACTCTTTGTAGTAGTGAGGGATACTATTATAATTGATGACTGCAAAAAACTGAGCTAGGATCACAGTGGTTTTGGTAGTATCAGTCTGCTGTTTTAATATTTAAAATATCAGATATAAATAACTTCACCATTTGGAGAACTGCCAGAATATGAATTATAATATCTAGGTCACTGCCTGTTTAAAAGACTATTATCTTCTAACTAGAGTAAAACCTTAAACAGACCTTTTAGCTACCAGAGAAGCTGTGTTGAAGCATTTTTGGAATACCATATGTACATATATTTTGGCTGCAGAAAATCATACAAGGAAAAAATCATAAAGAAATAATTTTGGTTAAAATTTATGATTTTTATATAATTGTAAGTTATTAAAACTTGATTTTTCCCACCGKACATTTGTCTTGCTTTACCAAATTTAGTAAAGCTGTTGATTTTATGTGCTGTTGAGTTACATTGTTGCATTTTTTTGTGCTGGACATAGCATGTTAATAGGYTGTGTTTCTGAAAGCAGTGTTTTATGTATCAAGGCAAACTCGCAAGAGAGAAAATATTTGGGAATAAAAATTAATTCAGTTCAGTTACGGATAAAGGGCAAGAAACTGCCAGGAACTGAAATGCCAAGGTTGCATGTGGAATCAGAAAGGTGTTCAGTTTTCTCATTGTCATGGTTTTACTTGGTCCGATTTTTGGTGGTGGGGGGATGGGACCAAGAAACCACAAAGATGGCTCCTGTGACAAAGTTCTAGAAGCTTTCTCCTTCTTCTCCAGCAGAAGGAGCCCAACCCCCTGTGTTTTAGAGCCAATCCTTTGTGGCTCTGAGGTTGGCCTGGGCCAATTGCACAGGTTGGTTACACCTCTGTGATGACTTATTGTCTTGTACTTAAGAAGAATTCAAAACAAGATAGGGGTGGCTGCCATGTAGTTTTAGGTTGTTAGTATTTAGTTTTAGTATCATGCACTGGGGAAA
>NW_026623426.1:455442-463783 GCF_030028575.1 Malurus melanocephalus
CGGAAAGGATAAAGGTGTCTTAAAATGTCCGTTATTATTTTTCTTCTCCTTGTAAATTTGTCCCTATCTTTGTTCCCCTCCCCAGTCCAGTAGTATTATTAGTAGTTTGTAGTAATAAATCTATTTTGCAACTTAAGTTATTCAGCCTTTCTGRCCATTCTCTGGAGCACATACCTATCTTTCTCTCAATTATGTTATGTTATCTGAAAGCCATAAATTTTTGTGTTAATTGGGCTTTTGCTCTCCCTTCTTCATCTCCAGTGGGGGAAGGGAGAGAACRTCGTGGGTGCAGTGCTTTTGACTTTCAGCAYAGTCCAAACCASAACATTTTTTGGTGCCGTGACTYGGACTGGSAAAAATCAGGTTTTAAACCCATGACATTCATGRAGCAAGCTACTGTTCTAAGCAGACCTTAGGTTAATCCCGAGTGTTAGTGGCAAAATTCGCTGCTATAAAGTTCTAACTGAGACCTGCTGCTTTGTTCACGCTATGGCAAAGTAGAAGAGACTAGAAAAGGAAAAAAAGTTATGATAAACATTCATTCATCGTGTTGTTTTAAAATTCACTCCTTAACTGCCCTACAAAGGATAGCTGTAGAACACACCACAAATCCAAGTAGGTAATTCCAGAGGGTAAACATTAGGGAGGCACAGATGACATGTTTAGTGTCACGGACTTTATATCAAAGCATGGATGTAAACTAGTCAGTAATGAATGTCTTGTGGCAACTGCAATCGCTGAGAATAGAGTACCTAGAACAGCCAGAACAGGTGTCTAGAATTAAGGTGGAATAAAACAATAGGCGGTTTTAAAATTGCATTTTATCACAGATTTAAATTGCTCATTTGTTTCCCTTAAYAAATATGTAAATAGCTACCTATATACTGCTTCTAAATGAAAGTTCGTATAATTTAAGTGATTAAGTTAAAACAAGCTTTAGAAGATCTTTACTGCTTATGGTCTTCACTATCTTCAGCACCAAATGAACCCATCATATAGGACAGAGAGATGACACATGAAATTACTTTTGGAAAACAGAAATTTTTCCAAAAACTTGGAAGGAGCTTGCACTGTATCTTTGCAGAAACTAGTAAAAACCTTTTTATTGTAAGTATTTTTTTGTTTGTTTTAATTAAACCACTCCAGAGACATTTTCAATTTTATAGATACATATAAATATATGCACATACACACAAACACACACATAGGAGCACACACACATATACACACATATATACACATACATGCATAACACAGAATTATGATTGAGTTACACCGACTGCCTTAAAGAAAAAAATGAAGATTTCATTTAGAAATACATTTAGAATAATCATTGATCCAAAATCAAGCCAACAAAGRTACATAAAGACAACCTTTAAAAAGCTTTCAATAGTAAAAATGATAGGAGACAGAGAAGGAAAAAATAATGTTTGATAATATGTGATGGAATTTAAGACACTCTAGACTCGCTCCCAAAAAAACATCCTCCTTATCAGCTGCGGTTAGACTAGTATTTGAATATATAATAGCTGATGATCAAACTAGTCTGGACTTGTTACTACAATTTATTCTAGTTTGTATTAAAAATTTCCTCTGCACTCTTCCTATGTTACTGAAATGTAATACTTTATTATAATTTCAGACTCTGGTTGCATATGGTCTTTGAAATAATAAGCGGAATTTACTTCCTATGATGGTTTATTTCTCACAAAACAAGCATGTAGTGCACATATGGCCAGGTACTGGACACAGCTGAAACAACAGCTGATGCACTGGAATATCTCAAAGAATGAGAAAACAAAATATCAAAAAGTGAGAAATGGCCCTGCTGTTGAATTGTGACAGTAATTTGAAAACATTTTTGTGCGTCTGAAAAGACACCTGAAATGTGCATCATTGAAGAAATAAAATCTAGATATTTTATCTTAATTTTCTTCACTTTTTAAACAGTGCAATATTTTTGGTATCCCTTAATGTGAGTCATATGGCTCAGTATATTTAATAAATCTGTAACTAAGAAAAATTTTCTCTGGCTTGTGAAAGCAATTATCACCTATTTTCTGTTCATGACGGAGAGAAAAGGTTACTACAAAGGTGTTGATTAACAAATGATTTTGCTTAAAAGAGGGTGAAAATATAATTTAGAGGAGTCAACACATTCCACAGAAATGAAAGAGAGACAGAAACCTAGTAGCTCAAAAAACTTGCCTTCTGACTTAAGCATGTTGGTAAGTTCTGAGACCTGTATCAAACATCCATTTGTACCTTGCCCAGTTACTAGCATATATATCAACCAGAAAGTAACAGAAGATCAGATATTATTTTTTAGTTATATGGACAGTAGGACTGGCTCTTGCATAGGAAAGCAACAAAAAATTCAATGAGTGAATTCTAAAGACAGCTTGAAATATGAAATATATATGTGTCATAATAAAACTAAAATAGGTAAAATAAAATGAGCACATTCTCTTTCAGTGGTCCTAGTCAATATATACTTCTCCATATAATGCTTGCTAGCCATGAAATCTGAAATGATACTGGTCACAGCTGAAATTCTGAGTGAAAATTTTGCTGAAAAATCTTTATTGCTTCCCATCTTCTATAAGTGACTTAAGGGCAGTGTGTGAATGGATCATTTTGCACATATTGTCTTTAAGAGATATCAAAAGGCTTACATGGAAAGTTCTTTGAGCTACCTTAGAATTAAGCAGCACAGGGTACTCAGATAAATGAGTGACTGTACAGCAGGTTAATAATTCAAAGCTACATTCTTCACTGAGTGTGATAGCAATTGATGGCTTCTTACGGCACAAGTCTTGTAAGAACAACAGGATTTCACATGTCCAGAGGAATGGCAGATAAAGCTGCTTGCTTTGGAAAGAAAAACCAGCCGAGTTTCATTACCGCCATTAGCGTGACCTCGCTCTTTGGTGCTTGGTAAGAATACCTCAACAAATATTATTGATGATTTTAAACATCAAAGTAAAGAGTAATTTTAAAAATAAGTAAAATAGTCTACCATACATTTATGTGGGACATTTTCATTGCCCTTCAGAACAGAAACCTAATTGCATTAACTTTCCAACACAAGATACTCAAAAAATAACTTTTAGTTTGTTCATAGACAGAGATACATCACTTGTTGTTGCTATTATGCCTCTTTCCTTAAGAATTTAAAGTCTAATACATCCTGAGTAATATGAACTTCAATTTACTGAAAAGTGAGGAAAASAGTGGTTTAATAAGAACTAAAATTATATATCTTATTAAGTAGAAATAATTTTAATCTAAACATAATATACGGTGTAAAAGAAATTGGATTCATTATCAATTTAATTTTCTTGGACTCAAAAGTTATGTRGTTTATGAGTGTACAAATTAGAGTTAACTAAAGAGCAAAAGCGTAGTTTCACTCTATTTAATATATTAACATAATATACTTTTTAAAAACAGTTTCTGTTAGAATTCGTGTGCTACCAGGTTTTATGAACGCTTTATAGTTGCTTTATTATGTGACCATAGATTAAAAAATGAAGTGAATGGAGTGCTATTATTTACGTAAAGACATAATACATACTGTGTGTAAAATGTGAAGCCAATTGCAAAGGAACTAATCAATTTTAATTAGTAGGTAAAACATGATATATCAAATCCCTAGGTATCTCTAGCTTTCTGTTAAAACAATGCATATTTGGAATGTACACTCTATCATGAGGTAATGAATATTTCTTATCAAATCATAGGTTCACCTGCTTTATTTGCAGAAAAAAGGAATTTATGTCCTATTTTTTTCTTGTCCCTTAATAAGAAAAGTAGCTTTAAAAACATATGTGTAACATTTTGCAAAATAATTGGAAACTATAGGGCTTTTATTTTGACTCTCAGAGGACTATTGAATTTCTTGTAAATTGAATTCCTAAAGCCCTGGTTAACAAAGGGGACTATAATCTTACATAAATTTTTAGCTATACACAAATCTATTAAACTGAATGATGATTCACTTCAATATCTCAGATGGAGAAGGTCTATCTTTTCATAATGAGTTTTCTAGCTTCTCAACTAATACACCTAAAGTGCATGTTTGGAAGAGTGGTAGGGAGACATTATGGTTTGGTTTTAGKTTTTTTTCCCCTCACTTGGGGATCAGATCTATGGATTTTCTTTATTCTGTGCTAATTACTGTCAGATAGCAAAATATGTTTATTTTTGCAATTATGTTTTTCCAAAAAAAAAAAAAAAATTCCAATTGTTAAAACATGTATGTGTTGAACATTAGACAAAATAACCTGCTGAAWTCTCAACAATAAATAAATAAAGAAATCAATTAGGTACAAAAAACAGTTACTGTGTATCTCAAAYTGGGAAGAAAATCAGATATCAAGTTTTCATTTAAAGAAAAAAAAAAAAGGTAATTTAAGACACGAAAATTCTCTTAATCCACCTGGGAATGAGATAAAGGTAATTTTGAATACTATGAAATGTTCTTTTAGAGGTTAAGTAGGCTGGCTTATTGCAGCAGACCATGACTGCCATGGTCATAACAATGCCTGGAGAAGAGAAAAGGTACTGAATGTTTTAATGTCTAATGAATGCCATAGATGAATGGATTGTGCTTTTTTGTTTCTCAATGCATAGAATGAAAAATCAAAAAATCTGAATATTTGATTTATACTTAGAAAATTTTCCCTGTTTGGGAAGAATCATCTGATCCAAAGGAAATAAAATTTCTAGTATACTGTTGCATATCTGCAACGTCCTAATCCTTTATTTCATTATAGAACAATCACATTACATGGTATAAAAAGAGTCAGAGGAYTGAATTTCCTTATGCCAGCTTGATCTTTGTTTCCTCTGGTGATTTTTTGTTTGCCAGCACTATTGTGACAGTGTTTTTTCTGGACTGCCTCTGTAATAGTTCATCATGAGCCGACGATGGACTACACTTTCATGGTGTGTGTGAGAGAAAAGAGATGATTTCAGGAGTTGTTTTCAAAAGAGAAACTGCCTGTGCTCTCTTCAGTCCCTCACGTATTTTTACAGCAAAGTCTAATGCCAGTGAGTGAGAGCTCTGTATGATTTAGTAGAATCCCAAATCCTAATACTGCTTCTAGTGCAGTCTATTATTATCCCAGAACATGAAAAGGCTTTCCTGAAGGGGTAGCGTCGAATGAGCAGGGTAACTTTTAAAAAGTGAGGCTGAGACACCCACTAGAGATCAAAATATTTATTCCCACTGAGTTTATTATAAGAAATTACCACAATATAGACAAGTAAAACCTGCGCTCTGAAAACATAAAGGAAATAGACTCATCAGGGACYTTTTCTTCACTGAATAGACTGATCATCTTATGAGGATGTTTCCTCTCCTTTGCAAGAATTACACTAACATCCCCAAATACACCACACCTTGCAATATTATTTTCATTTTGGTTTTTTTTTTGAAGAAACAAAAGCAGGCTGCCAAAATCTGCCAATTCATACAAAATATAGAAAATATAGAAAATATAGAAAATATAAAGAAAGTTATTACAGAAAACTATTGCAATAGAAAGGTTGTGGGATAAAGTTAATAACTGTTTATGTAAGCTAAACATAAAAATATGGTTGCACTTCAGAGTATAAATTGCAGTCAGTACACATAGCTCTTATATGCTGTACAGACAAAGGCAATAAATATCAAGGAAAAGAGAAGCACACATAATTTTGAATTTTCCAACTGAGGAACTCATGTCTTTGACTTTCAAATGTGATGAGCTTTGATAGGCTCTGTGCACTTCATCCCACCTGCAGTTTCTTGGATTCATGCCTTGATTTGTGTCAACTGATTCACTGACTTTTTATGAAGGTGTTCAAATATACAGTGCCTTAATTAACTACCCAAGATTTCTGTCTCATTATGTGAGACAGAAAAGCCCACTAAGCTGTCGTTGAACAGCAGTCATTACTTCAGAGCTCCTGTACTGTGCATGAGGGCGAGAATAGTGATTGATTTATCACTATTTTAATAGATACTTGACCTGTGAGTCAATACAAATGTTTCACTCAGTGGTGGCAGAGGGCAAGTGATCCAATTATGTGAACACAGTGGACTAATAAATGTTCTCTGTTTTTTCCTGATTTCCTGAGAGAGTTGTTAAAGTCTTCTCTTGTTTGATATTTAGCAAAATTACTAGTTAAGAAAACCTTGAAACACTAGGGATAACATTAAAAAAAAAAAAAAAATCCAAAACAACTAATAGCTTAACATTATTCCATCATTTCTTAAGTACTATCAAGAAGTAGTTTTTTAGTTTTTGGCAAGATGTTAAACTCATTCAGGAGCATTTTTCTCTTTTTCATTTTTCACTTCTGTTCAAATCACTGAATATGATTTAAAGATGTTATAGGTTAAGCCATACAGATTAAATAAAAACTTTGTCATTTTTACAAAACAAAACCAATTTAAACTGAGGAGAATTAAGCAACTGCCTGTGTGAGTAAGGTCAACTCTTGTGGACCAAAGTGAGACTGATTGACCTGTAGTTTTCCAAACACTTCTTATTTCGTCTTGGAGACAGGAGAAATTTGCTTTCTTCCAGTTCTGTGCTAGGTGCAGCAGTTCRTCTCCTACCCCTGGCTCAATGTTTGCCTGTGTCAAGAAGCTGTTTCCGTGCACTTCAGAAACCTCCTGCATTATTTGTGCCCTGTTGTCTTGACCCTCCAGCATACACTTGGCTGAGTCATTTCTCCCAAGAAGACAGGGGGCCATGAATGTAAGTGCTGTCAGAAGAAGACGTCATTTGCTTGTTCTTCATTAATACGGTAAGTAGGAGGCACTTATCACCATATTTCCCACTTTGGTCTGCACACTAAATTGGCTGTCCCATCACCCAAACAAACAATGCCATAAATCCTTCTCTCCTACAAGAAAGACAACCTTCCCYTTTTAGTTTCTCAGTCTGTCCTTCCTGAAGAATCTGCCTCTATCCATGGCACTAGTCCAGCTGTTGAAGTCCTTAGTGTTTACACAATGCCTCAYGTTTTGTTTGCCAACTCAGTGCATTGCTTCTTCATTAGATTGTTGACCATTCTTTCCCTTCCTTCTTAATAGATTAATAGATTCATACTTTGAGGCTGCCCAGATTGCTGACTAACACGTTTTTCTCTGTTTGGTCAGATGGATCCCTTCTCTTCCAAGCAATCCTCATCAAGGTCACCTGGTCAGAAAAATTAAAACTCTAGTGCCAACACCAAATATGCAACCAGCTTTAGACATCCAAGATCATTAACTTTTCCATAAGCCTTTCCCATTTACCTGCAAAACCAGGCAAAAGTTCACCAGGCACCAAACCCTTCTCCTCATTCCCTGAAGATGTGTAGTCCCTACATATGAATTATTTCTCAGACATATGGCTGACACCCGTATGGATAAGAAATGTAGAATAATAGTCTGATCACCTGTCAAGCTGAACAAACTTGATCACCCTACCCATGATGCTCTGGACCCAACCCCTCAGCATGCAGCAAATGTCCCCTGCTAACAGTGGGAGTCAGCTCAGCAGCCTCCCCACAGCAGGGAGTTTCCCACCAACAGTCTTTGCCTCATTCTGCTGGTGCTGTCACAGGTCTCAGATGCAGCAGATCAAAATCTTTGTTGGGAAGAAGTCCCTACCCTTGCCTACCCTGGGTCCCCAGAACTCCTCTGCAGGTCATAGAAGCACTTTATTTGGCCTTCTGCAAACTTTGAAAATATAAAGTAATAAAAACCAGAAAACTAAATTATTGATAAATTAATGTAACGGAGTATTTTCAATTCTAGAGTAAYATAGGCACTGAAGGTATTAACAAACAGGCTCATTGAATCTTTAGACTTGTAATAGAAAGGACAGGAAAAAAGATTGCCCAGAAAATGTGGTTTGAGGAAAGTCAGAAGACAGAATTGAACTCTTAGTCACCACAATGATTCATGCAATCAAGACAATAAAAATCTTATAATGAATACAGTCAGTTCTTTCCCCCAGGGATATGTTGCTGTAATGAAATTTTAGCCAATCAACAGATCCAAAAGATTTTTAGAAGGTAAATGTACAAAATTAGGAGTTGAATTAAAKGCCGAAAAAGCTATATAACCATAAAGGGGAAGATATTCAAATAATAAATTAATTTTGAAAAAGAAGCYGAAATCATCATTATTAATTAGTGCACATGTATTTGTAACAAAACCAGATTCTCAGTTATGTATATACTGTCAGGGACATTCATCAACAGCTGGTCTGCCATCCCCTGTGCCTTATTGTAACCAGTTATCATCAACACATCCTTGTTGTCTGCAAGTCCTCTTTTTCTATAAAAATCTATCAAT
>NW_026623426.1:463899-469403 GCF_030028575.1 Malurus melanocephalus
ATGAATCCAGAAGGAGTTAAGAAATTTTCAGAATCTGGCAGGCAAGTTTATGCTATACAGCTTCAGTAGATGAAACACAGTTTTTGAATACTTGGGATATTACTCAGCCTTTAGGAAATACTTTCAGTGAGTGAAAAAGCATAGATGCAAACTATTCAATATGCAAATAATACAAAAGCATATGAAATCTGCCTATAGAAGACTTACTTTATGCTGATACATTTCTTTGGAACATAGTCCATATTTTCTCTATGTTGTTCAAAACCCAAAAACCTAGAAGTTTCCAGTGGCAGAGCCATGTTTATCAGAAGCAATTTGACTCTTCCTTTTCTGGTTTGCATTTCCATTTTAATATAATGAAACTTTTATTCTGCATAGAATAGAGTATATGGTCGGGTAAAAAAAAAAAAAAATAGTTCTTCCAGTGGGTTTTTTTGTTTGAAAAGTGCTGCAAAAAACTCCCACAACTGTGCAGAACAATTAACTGTAAATCAAAAATGTGACCAGATTGTGTTAGAAGAACAGATGATGTAATTGGCTTTTAATTTCTGGGCTCTTAGATTTAGTATCCTAAATCATGAGAATAGATGACTTATTTAGTCAGATTCAAGCATTCATCTGTTTTGCTCAAAGTTCATCTGGAGCTATTTAAACCTAAGCATTGAGATGAGGTAAGAGAGTCTGACATTAATAATCCCATGTGATTATTTATGAGACAAAAGATAACCCTTGAAATCCTGGTCTTAATTTGGAAATTAGTCAGTCTTCCACTTGTTTAAAAACTTCAGTCATGGATATATAACTTCTAGGTTTTGGGCACTGTGATATTGTCTGTTCAAAGATAATAATCCTCCAGCCTACAAAGCATCAATTCTTCTGTTAAAGAAATGTGTCAAAGTGAAATAGAATACATATAACAACACACTGATTTTGTTAAAAGCTTAAAATGTTGCCAGAATATAGCCATGCCAAAGATTTTGCTATGTATTGTTTACCTTAATTTACATTAGATTTGCCCCATATTAAGTAGGAGCAAACAAAAAGTTTTTAAAAAGACTACTACTAAAATCGTATCGTTACTGACAAATAACACTTTTAGGCCAGCATTTATTGAGTTCTGTGTGATAGTGAATGCCTRTACTTACTTTCACTAAAGCTTTATTGACATGTTTATTGCTTAGGATATCTGGGTATTGTTTTGTCTGATCTCAGCATTAAAACTCCTGTTAAGACCTCCCTATTGAGAAATGGTTGCAGCAACTGAGATAAATTGTGAAGACACTCTCTTGAAAATATTCTATTGCACTTGCAGATTCTGCATTTTTTTTTTTTTTTTTTCTGAGATTTGCAACTGAAAAACAGAGTTTATAGTCTAGCCCAGAGCCTGCAAACCACATTAACATTCAGGGAAAATATCTTCTTGTTCAAATCTAGAAAACAGCACTTTTGAACTGATTACTTAATTACTTCATCCACCCCCAAATGAAGATATTACTCTTCAGTACAGCTGGTCAGAAATGCAATGTAACCAGCCCTTCCTATGGAACTCAAAGATAAGAGCTGTGTTTTCACTGAATGTCTCCCCAGAATATCAATGAAGTAAAATTTTGTGCAGTGTGTACAATAAACATACTACAAGAAATAACACATTTATATGCACAACATTTTCTGTGAACATTTTTTTGAACTCAACTGGAAAACCTGATGACAGACTGCATTATTTGAAACACTTGCATTTATAAAATTTAACTTTTAATTCTCTGAGAAATAAACTTTAAAAAATACATCCCATCTATAGCAAAGAAGATTAGAGTCAGAGGGATTGAACCTTATGTAGAGGAAAGATCCTGCTAAACAGATTCAATGAAGCAAAACACTCCAGTTTTGCAAAGAAACAAAAATCCTTTCCTGGCTCCTCCTGAGCTGCTTCTGAGAAAGCAATGTTCTTAACTCTGACAAAGCAAAACACCAGGTATCATGTTCCCTTTGAGAAGCTGCTGACCTCTGTGTAGACAACCTGGCCTTAATAATGGTGTAAATATATCAAGGTTAAGCTCCTCTGAAATGCAAAATCCCTTCTCACCCTCTGAAGACTCTGGGTAAACACCAAAGCAGCAAAAGCAGGCAAAGTGCTGCATCAAGCAGATAAACAAATACCAGCTGAAAATTAAAGTTAATGCAGTAACCTAACAGGAAACAAATGTGTGAAAGTTTGGTTAAAGATTTATTGTTATCAATCAGAGCAGACAGTTCCCAATTATATACACATCAGTAATGTGGCTGTTATTCCTTTGACAGCACCTTCCTGTATATTAAATATAGAAAGCAGATGCAAAAACAAGGATGAAATTATAAGCAGATCATCATTTAAAGAATGTTTTCCATGGAGTAGAATTGTTTATGTCATTTATCACAAGTCATTGACTGCAAAGGGAGGAGCTATGATAGCAAGTATTGTACTTCCTCAGACTCCCATCCCTTTAGTAACACAATCTTCAGGCTCAGAATGTTTTTGAAGGAATGTCATGCAGCCAACTAGTTCTGGAAAAGGAGACAATGTTGAATATAGGTTTTTGTCTGATAAAATTTTAAATAACCCAAAAAAGAACCCAAATAATTGAAGTCAAACTGRCAGTATATAGAATAAAAACTAATTAGTTCCTCCACCAATGCTGGTAAGACCTAAGGCTACATTTAATTTTTAAGAATACAAAAGACATATACTTCTGTGATGAAGAAAACTTTCTTCAAATAATTTTTAAAAATAGTACTCCCTTTAAAAATAAAAAGGTTTACTTTTAGCTATTAATGTCACTGTGCCTCAAAAATTTTGAATGTCAGGTTATTACTCYAGATGTCATTGGGCTAATTTTAACATCTATTTAAAACTTTTTTCTTAAATTCTGAAATTCTAATAATTTTTGGTTTGGACCCAATCCTTCATTCTAGAAATCTAAAGTCCTCAGTATGTTAACCAAAAAAAAACCCCAAAAAAACCAACAAAAAAAAAAAAAAAAAAAAAAAAAAAAAAAAAAAAACCCAAAAAAAAAAACCAAAAAACCCCTGCCTCCTCCTTTTCCATGACTCTCCAAACTTGTTTAAAAACTGCCACTATTCAGCAGAAGTTGAAGGGAGATCTGCCTTTCCAAAATGACACCAGGCAGTGCAGTTGAAGCAGTGCACGGAAACATTTTAAATGCTGGGAGTTAACGGCACGCATAGATATAAAGTTGAAAAGAAGTAAAAATTATGGCTGTCATACAATGATATCACTTAAAGGTTGAATCATAATGAAGTGAATGACTTTTGTGTGAGTGGTGGTAACAGTATAATGTTAGTCATGATTCCATGGCAGAGTCAAGAGATATTTCCATATATTTTTACTAAGAATATCAAGTCATCTTCTATGAAGCTAAAATGAATAGAGGAAATTACAAAACTGATAATATATATTAAAATATTTGAGGTNCAAAAAAAACCCAACAAAGCACCAAACCAAAAAAACCAAAACCAACATTATTTCAGTCATCTCTGCTAAACCTGAAGAGTAGCATTTCAGATTGGAAATTCACATATATTTGTTAAATGATCACTGTTTCTTCGGAGCATTTTTAGAACTGAACCACTCATTTATGAACGAACTACTGSAGCTAGTTGCAAGTCAATTTTCACTAATTAAAAGTGAAGATTCAGGAAGTTTTTCTTGTTGAAAAGTCAAGAGACAAAAGATGATTTAGTATTGCTGTTTGAAGGCAATATTATATTATAATCTACTATTTATTCATGTGTAGATTCAGGAAAGATATATAGACAACAGAATGACTGTTTTCTGTTGCACTGAAAATGGGAATTATCAGGCAACCAAATTATTTGTGGTTTCTTCAGTAATTTAACCATAAATAGATTAATCCTATAAATAATTAAAGATTAGAACTTTGATTTAATTTGAAAATTAATGAAAATGTGCCAATACGTTAGAAAGAGACAGAAGAAATTTTGAGGCGAGTATTTAACTGCTACTTTAGTACTGCAACTATCACTATTTCATTACACAGATAGGTTTTTTTCTTGGAACACCAAAAAACAGTGGGCAAGGGAATACCAGAAATTTGGTATTGTCAGGCAATCCTTTGCCGAATAGCAAATGCTACACCTACAACTTATGGGAAAACACTACCTGGCTTTCTCAAGTATGCCTGTGGGGCAATAGAGAACTTTCTCTGACACCTCCCAATTACAGAAAATATCTCTTATCAGCAAAACATTTTAAGAAATTTTCTGTACATATTGGGCACAAGTGTCTCCATGTAGCAGACTTACAAATGTATCTAATAATGATGCTTTATTATTTTTAACAATATGATACCTTGGTTTTAGGGATTACTAATTAAAAATGTATTTCCCTTTGCAGTAAGAGAAAAGGAAGGAGGCTGAGGGAGTCAGGAAGGAAGTGAGGAAAAGAAGGAAGAAAGACTAGTTATCAGAAATCTTATTATAATGTCTATATATAAAGGAATTAATTTAAAGGAGACAGATTTGAGTTCTATTCTCAATAGCTAATGAACATCATAGAAAAAKATGTACTTTTAACAGAAAAACTAAAAATTTAAATCTGTAATTCAGCATAATCTTAGATTTTAAATCTGTCCAGGCATGACCATTTTTCTGTGGTTCTCTTGGTTTTTCCTACATCTTCTGCTSCTATCCCTTGCATTTCTGAAGAGAAAATGGATATATTCTCAAGTTTTCACCTTTTTTCCTTGATCCCGCCTTTACTCTTACCCAGGCTGCTATTGTCTTCCTCTTTTCTACCTGAAAAATGCTCCTATTTTCCTACTTCATACATGCACTTCACATCATTGAAAGGAACATCTCAGGTTACYGAATAACAGGTCCAGGTTATTACAGTCAGCTGAGTTATACAAAATGTCTCATTRAAAGAAAGAAAAATAAAATTAGTCTGTTTTACAATCCATTARATTATTATTTCTAGCAAATGCTGTTCTTAAAACACTGATGATACGAAACAATTACATTTTCCAGCTTATACAGTTTCTGTGGAAGACTTATTCTATATCTTGTACACTAGAGACTTTTAGATTTCCACTAAACCAAAATTTCTATAAAATCCCCCAAAGCTAACTAGTTATGTTTTTTGAGTCTCTGTCCATTATCAACCAGTTTTCTTGCATCTTTTAAACTAACACCTCAACAGCTTTTTCCAGCTCTGTCCAGAGTTCTAGCTGAATTTCCTATCAGTACGAGTTTAATTGCTCTCCTAATCCTTCCAGTCAAATTTCTATTTGCTATTTCCTATGTTGTTTGGCTGCAACAATCATGTTGCGATATTTTCTAATAAGATAAGGATGTATTTTTGTTTTCTATTATTTCTACTTGATGAGACTCCAAAAAGGAAATTCCTGCACATTTCTTCATCACAGCTTGTACATTGATTTGCTGTTAGGCTGCCTTTTTGTTTAATGAGATCATGAATCTACACTATA
>NW_026623426.1:469466-475248 GCF_030028575.1 Malurus melanocephalus
TGTTTAACCATGACATAATTAACCCTATTGTCAGAGTAATTTTATCATGGGCTTCTTAAAGAAGTATTTCTATTATTACTATTTTCTTAAAATACCAAAGCAACATRTTTTGCTAAAGCTTCTGTGTTATCTGCACCTGTCTGCTATGTCAACATCCAGACATCAGGAAAAAAAAAAAAAATTACAAATCACMGGTGCCTGAGGCAGAGACACATAATGAGAAAACCAAAAATCTACTCCATGATTAAATTCTGGAAAACAGTTGACTAGAAACACAGTAGAGTAAAGGGAGCATAACAAAAGGCATCAAGTTATTTCAGCATCACACAGAAGTTTTCCTTTCACATATGGCTTCAGACTTCACCTGAATTCCCTAAATTAAGTTCCATTTAAGCTGCAAAGAAGATACTTCCAAATATCTTTACTGATACTTTAGTTGTACTTAATAAGACAGAACACACTTTTGACAGTTTGTCAGTATTGCCTGCAATTTAAAACAAGTGCATGACTTGGAGGACTTCATGCCTGATAAACCAATGAGAAGGACTTCATATAGACTGTGTCAGGGACTAATGAGCAAAGCTTGATGAGAAATGGAAGCACCAATGGCACTGTGGAAGTACAGGGGCCACCACATCCCTGTGTTCTGTGGGGACAACATTATTGTCTTGGGAGGTTTTTTGGTTCTGTGAGGCTTATACTAGGATGGTGTGGAGAATGGTGACCAACAAACCCTTGTACTATTARCCCTTTCTGAACATCTGCATAGACACCAGCAATACTCTTGTGTTACTTTTCTCCTGGTAAGACACTGCARAACTTTGAGGGTGACTTAGAGGCACATCACACTCAGGCACAGATGATATAATTATGTTTTTTTCAGTGAAGAGGAGCCATCTCAAGTGCACCTATGCAAATGTATGTGAATTGGGAGACAAGAAGGATGAGAAATCTGTGCACTCCTATTCCCTCAGTATAAAGAGATGTGGTAAAGGCAACTCACGTGACTAGAGCATGGTGATGAATGGGAGGGGCCTTTCTGGTGGGGACATGCAAAAAAGGTAAGGAGGAAGGAGAAACCTAGCACAGGCGGAAAACTAAATGTAGGAACACAGAATGGGTACTCCAAYGAGTACTTATTGGGAAAATCATAGGACAGTTGACCACAACAGATATTTTAATGGCTGTCTATATGACACCAAATCAGTAAGAGGAAAATCACTTCAGACATCTGAAGGATGAAGTGCAAACCATATGCTTTTKTATCATAGCAGACTTTGGCTTCCCTAGCATCTGTGAGAAGGGAAATGGGATACGAGCGAGTAACACAGATGATTCTGAGCTGACCAGACAAGTCGAATTTCTTGGACCTGTTGTTTATTATCCCACTGGTCCACAAGTTCCTTCCTAAGCTGCTGTTGCAGGTACAGCAGTGCCTTCCCCATCTCTGTGTCCTGGGCCACGAGCCTGTGCTTTAGAAGTGTTTCCAGCCCTGTCTCTCTTGTCTCTTGCTTTTTCCTAAAGTCCCTGAGGATTAACCCTGACCTTGACCTGACTTAATCCCTTGGCTGAGACTGCCAAGGAACTCATTGTCAGT
This sequence comes from Malurus melanocephalus, assembly GCF_030028575.1. NCBI lineage: Eukaryota > Metazoa > Chordata > Aves > Passeriformes > Maluridae > Malurus > Malurus melanocephalus. The sequence goes on from NW_026623426.1 coordinate 471,064, forward strand.
CACAGTGCTCAGCTCACCCTGTGAGGGGAGAGTCAGGGCTGTTTTAAAAGGAAGGGCCCTCTTTGGCTTGGAGCCACCTTCAGCTGCTGTTTCACCATCTGCTGAGGACAGTCCTGCATTTGCACTGTACTGGTGGCTCCAGTCATTCATGAACAAAGTGAATGGGGCTAAATACACCAAAAATTGAGTTTAATACACTAAACCAGATAAAGCAATTAGTATGCATTCAAGAAAAGACTGGAGAGGCAGAATTTGTGTAGACTAGGGAAGAGAAGGTTTTTTGAAGAGGTCTTATTAAAACCCACAAGTACCTGTGGAGAAGATGGAAATGATGGAATCAATCTCTACTCCAGCACATAAAAAGCACTGATGGGCAGAAGCTGCAATGCAGGATGTTTTGGCAAGACATTGRGGAAAAACTTTTTACCATCAGAATAGTTGAATACTGGAAAATGTTTTACAGAGAGGTTGTAGAGTTGTGCAGAGAGAATGGAGATTCTTGGAGGTACTCTACCATCTGAGTTGAGACTGACAGGCCTGATATACCCAGTCCAGCTCTGAGCAGGGAACTGGTAAAGTGARCTCCAGAGGTTTTTCAGAAGACACAGAATTTTATGACACTCTGCAAAAACCATTTGAAAGCATACAGAAATTTCTAAATGGCATTATGTCAGAAAATTATTAGCTGTCAAAATTTAATCAAATAAACCTTTCCAAAATTCAGTGCTGTCTTATAATTTGAAACTTTTCACTAGGAACTGTACAGTTCAGTCCAAATACTTTTGCTCTCAATATTACTTTTCACACTTTGAAAGTCACCAGTATCAAGATAAACATTGTTCCATGAAGTTGAAATGCTTATATTACAAAGCAGGATTATATTGCCCTTAGAATAAAAGAACACGCATTCAAGAGAAATCCTTAATATCTTGTTTATTTAGTGTCCAGAAATGGTTTTCGTGTATGTCAGGCAATGGCCTTAGGGTGTGTCAAGGTAATAATGTAAAAAATACTACAAATGTTACTCTTATTTTGTATGGAGGCAGAAAGAAGTCTTCAAAATTAATAATGCTGTAAAAGATTGCATGAATTTTTCTTTTCTAACTTTCTAACTTTGAATTAGTTTCCACGTGAGTTTTCTTGGTCAAAGAGTTGCATAGATGRTTGGCTAACATTAGGACTGTAAATTTACATCCCATTTCAAGAATCAAGTTTTTTACTAGAAATCACTAGTCTAATCACTTTGTGTCRTAGTAAGCATAACTCTGTTTAGACAGTCCACTAGATTTGTATCTTATACCAAACTTATGTTATATGAATGATGTATTTTTCAGCCTGGGATCTTGCATTTTTCAGCACCGTTCTCTAGCTCTGTGGTTGAAGGAATTTGCATGCCTTATATGAACAACATAAAYAAGAAGAAATGTTATTGCATGAGGTAGTTTTGAGAGGACACACATTTAGCCTCTTTTGGCAAAGAGTGTAAAATATCTTCTGGGCAATGGAGGGYGTTGGGCAATTTCAGGATAAAATACATCTAATTTAGATCCAATGAAATTGCTTTTCTAAATCCAACTCATTGACAAATATAAACCAAATGTGCTTTCATTTTAAAAGTGAAAAGTTGGAAATACAAAGATTCAAGAAAAAAACAACATAATTTAGCCTAAGATGTGGAGATCGGTGTGCAATAAAGTAAGATTTATGTATCCTGTTACAGCTTTATTTGGATTTTCACAAACTGTGTTTCTGGATATTCAACTAATTAAAACAAATTAAATATAAACACATTACATAGAGAAGAGGATAATTGTTSACATTCCTCAGTCTGGGAATATCAGAAACATCTGAGAGTTTAGCTGCTCTTCACTCATGAGAACTGAAGTCCTGGTTCACAAAACCAGAAAATCTAACCTACTTCCCTAAATTCCCTAATTGCRTGATGAGCCACTTGAAGAACCATAGCTGTGAAGGCACTGGCTTATAGCAGGACTTATTATCTCACAGAAATGACTATTGTATATCTCTCAGACAGAGGTTGTTTCTTAAGTATGAGTAAGTCATGAAAATTCACATATTCCGTTCTTCAATAATGATCTTGTTCAGCTGATGCCAAGAAGATCTTTACGTTTAAGGACTCTTTTTGCTGAGAAAGATTTGTAGTCACCAAAAAAGATATCCTTAAATTCTTGTGACGAATATAAGAGAGTGCATTCTACGGCATTATTGTAAATCAGCTAATTAATCATCTTATCCAGGAGAGCATTGGTAGTCATTATTAGAGTCTCTGAAATGTCTGAGTTCAAAAGAAATACAGACATACAAACTGCACTAGGTCCCAGGCTGAGAATCTTTGGTGTCTCATCTGCAGATTGTGCCTTGGTTTGCCATCCTTGAGTGTGTCTACATCTGGATACCACCCTCTGGGGAGAACTTCTAGTCATAATTAGAGACATCTCAGCAGGAGATGAGTTACTCATTTCCCAGTGTAGTGAATGGTGAGATATCATTGCTCTGAAGTTCTCATTTCAAGGAAGACCTTAAATTTGCCTCTAATTTTTCCTTAGTTATGAAACAGTTTCAGAGAACAACATAGACATATTTATTGCATTCAGCAAGGTAGAAAAACATTAACTTTATTTAAATCTAGTTTTACAGCAGTTGCCAATTTCTAACATTTTCTTCCTCACACTGTCTTGTTAGTTTGGGTGCAGTTTAAAACAAAGGTTGAAAAAAATCTTCAAGAATGGAAGTTTCCACTAATTTTTCTTTGAAAGAAAGAAGAAGGAACAATTATTTTTTAAAGTATCAGATGCTGAAAATTTGGATATTAATTATAAAGAAATGAGCAAATGAAAGTCTGACACAAGACCTACAGATTAAGACTATTGCAGAATAGAAAGACCAATTTCATTGGTTTTGTTTTTTTTTTTTTTAATTAATAACTATTCTCACTATGTCTACAGGAGAGCATTAAATACTCATAATGGCACAGAAACGAAATCACCTGATATGTAATATATGTAATATTTGTTGGATCCACATCTAGAATATATGTGTCATTAAGCTTCCACAAGTTGTTCTACACTTTGGAATGAGGTCACTATAGCAGGAGGGTTGTGTTGTGCAACCAGTGAGAATCACATTCTCAGACTTCATGCTCTGTCTATGACAAACCCTCATCTGATCATYCACAAAGCGTATTAACACGGATGGTTTAACTTCCCTAGATATGATTGTAATGATGGATTAATATTCCAGTAGGAAAGCATGCATACCATGGCATCTTGACTGTGCAGAGGTAAGAAAAAAGGGGAAACAAATTAAASACGCACATAAAATGTGTAAGTAAGTGTGAAAAACCTCTCTTTGAATAGCAGACAGCATGTTAATTATTGCTTTTATTCATGAAAGGTTCTATCTCATTCAAAATATGAGTTTTAGCATATTTTAAATTCTGGAGAAATATAAATACTGATTTTGGACAAGATACTTGTGCTAATTGAAAAATGAAGAAGGAAATATTACTGATAATATTGGAAGCTCTATRTAATTTTGAAAGAAATATGTTTAAATTGATTTGACTGTGTGTCTAAATTGGTAACCACAAGGGTGTAACTGCTATAAGTCCTTAGCAATTCAAAGTCTCAGTATGAAACCAGATAAATTGAACTGCAGGACTGAGAAATACTTCCTATCTAGCCTGGAAAGGTTGTTAAGGAGTATTTTTGCCACAGGAAATACAGAGAAAGAGCTACAATGCGATTAAATGGTAATTGATAAGGTCTGCTATACTCTTGGGAGAAGGAAAACAGGCAAAACTAACAACTAACTGTTAGCCTAGTTTATAAAAAAGATTCAAAATAAGGAAGTTAGACTTTCAATGAAGACAAAGTAATACAGAGAAGAAATGAGACATTTGTAAAGGGAGAAAGAGACCAAACCAACACAGGAGAGAAATTTTCAATACCTTGTCAAACTGATTAAAGATGAATTTAAGATGTATCAGGGTTGAGTTTAAACCTTACTAAGTCTCTGGTAAGACCTCAGTGTTCTCTGAAGTATTTTATTATAGAGTGACACCCTGACTAGGAATATAAACATTTGTATTTGTTTTATAGAGCATCTTTTTATATAACTGACATATAACCTGATACTAGAGGTTTTTGGTTTTGTTTTGTGGGG
>NW_026623426.1:475278-490079 GCF_030028575.1 Malurus melanocephalus
AGATAGTTTTGATGATACTTACAGAATTAGTTATTTAAGAAAATAATTTCTTTTGGGTTATGTGTTCAAGATACTCATAAAGAAGATGCAATAATAGAAATTTGATCACAAGGAATGTGAAATTGGTAACCCTTCTTTTCAGATAGTGCTAATGGATACTGAATGAATCATRCAGCTGTTTTTAGCCCCTGGCTGCTAAAAGATAAGGAAACTATTGTAGTGATGCCTGTTTAATAGAGACAAGCTGTGTAAAAAAATGATGCCAAAATATAATGACCATTTTATCAAATCAGTACATAATCACATACAGAAAATTTTGCTGACAAATAATGTCATACATAGCCTGAGATTTGAAGGGTTTATTCATATTTTGTTCAAAATTGAAACACATTTACAAGATATGACTAGCTTTTAAAGCTAAAAGTGAGAAACTTCTGCTGGGAATTCTAGTTTCATGARAAAATACCAAATATGAGAAAAGAAAGAATTGTTAACGCTTCATGAAATTGATGCAGGACTTGGGGACAGGATTTGTAATCCCAGCTCTTCAATTATTTCTTTTGGTATTGTCAACTGGGTCACCATAACCTGACAGACTCYGTATTAAAATTTGGCAATCTTGTTTCCTGGATTAAGATCTGTATCAATTTTCCAAGTAAAAAAAATAGATATCACTATGCTTTCAGAGAAGATTGGTATTGTCTAAGTACTTCCTAAGGTTTTCTGTTATTCTTATCATAATTTATTTTCAAGGTAAAACCTTTTCAAGATGATTACAATGATGAATTAGTTTATTCAGATTATGAAGGGATCACATTTTAAAAAGTTGATGCAAACCAAAAACATCAGGCCCTGCTGTCTGCACCCCTCCAAAAATGTTATTAGAGAGAAAAGATTTTTTAAAAAGGGGGAAAAAAATCTTCCTGAACAAACAAGAAAGATGAGGTCGGAAAGTCTTTGTATCTACTGCACTCAAGCACACAAAAAAAATTATTCTTTGTTAAGTTGTTTGTCACTTTTTCTTTCTTTCATTTTTCTGTGTCGCCTGCAGGTAGCATGTAATTCATCTAAGTTTTACCTTTGTAATGGCAGTTTTCCCAGGACACTGAAAGCTGTCTCCACTTTTGTCTGTTTGGATTCTCCTTTCATTCTCAGTGTATATACATATGTCCATCACTATTTCCCTTAATTTATATGGTGGAAAACTTGTTTAACTGAAGTGGGCTAGCTTTGTATCATAGTTTTCCTCTGAATAATGTAGAGACTGATAAATGTATAAGGTTGATGAGGAAAGGAGGTGCAGGATGCAGGATTATGTAGTTATTCTTCAAAGAGGTTTGTAATGCAATAATCAGTGGTGAAAATGTCTTTGATTCTTCCAGACRTTGGACTAAGGAAAACTATGGTGTCAGATGTAGCAACAGATGTTATGTTCAGTCAATAATTTCACTGGTATTTCCTATCACATAAAGACAAAATAGCTTTGTCTTAAATTGGAAAAAGACAAATTTTCATGCTCTCTCTTGAGTTATGAATTTGAAACCTGACCAAAAAAATTCCCTTAAAAATGCCCTCCAATAGTTAGAAGTTGTCTCAATATTATGTCTGTGCTCCTGTGGGTATATTTGAAACTAGAAGTTTGAAAAGTTTTGGGCTAAAAACAAAAATCCCAATTTCCATTTTGAAGGATAAGATTTACTTCAACTAGCACCATATACCGGATAGAGGAAGTAAAGATGAGCCCACACTATAAATTTAATACCWTAATCCAAAATTTGTGAAATTTTGCATCAGAACATATAATTCTAAAGTCTTTGAATGTGAGGGTAAAATGCACAACACCTTTAATGTGTATTTCCTCACAAAACATTTTGTTTTATTCTATAACGAAAATGCAGGGTGAGAAAATACTTCTACTGCGGAACCACTTTGGTTTAGAGGATCATACACGGTACAATGCCACTTCACTGTGCAACAGAAAAATGAGCAAGTAAGAATAGTAGGCCTGCATACGTTTTCAGTCATTTAGATATTTTCCAGAATTTAATTTCACAGAGAAAACAAAATTGAAATACTTTGTTAGTATCTGTAAACGTTGGGGCTTTTTCATAATGAATAGTTCATTTAGCCACATTTTTAAAAGAAGTGTGGACAGCTGATATAATATGAAATGCACAATGGACTGAAGTTACGAACAGAAAATATTCTTTGATTTCACTTATCTTTAAAACTTGGAATACAATTATAAGAACATTAWTTAGTAATTAAGAAATTTGAAGTTGCTTATACCTTATAAAATTATTTCCATTCAAATTAAGCCTGAAGAATTAAAAAGCAACATGGTCCTTTCTGGTATTGGAAGGACTGGATGGTGTTATATTTTCTTTGTCAATTTTGTGGGAAAACATTTTTCCTATAATCTGGAATATTTCACTCTTCATAGAAGTTCAGAATTATTTCATTCAGTTATGTAGGATTATATCTTCTGTTTCTGTTCCTTGAAATATGTGTCCTATTATGTATTAAGCTTCTTAAAAATGCAATGTGTTAATATTATATCAAAGGTTAAACGACTGCAAAAAACTTTTTGGCCATTCAAAATGCCTACAGAATTAAAAATTTCTACAAAGTCCTTTCTTTCCAGAGAGAAAAGAGGAACTGAAAATCAAGTTCAAGCTTGGAACAGGAGAAAGGAATTGATCTAGTATAGCTGTATGCCTCAACTGCATCTAAATCTCTGTTTTGTGCAATACTTCACTAAGAAAATGTAGGAGGTCAAATTCACAAGCATGTATGTTCATGCAGGAAATTTGTGAAGAAACGACAAATGTAGACTGATCAAATGGTACTGCATAAAAAAAAAAAACTATGAAAGCAAATGAAATATTGAGAAATAAGGAGTAAAATAAAATAAGATAAAGACATTTAAAAGAGAGGCAAGAAAAAAACATAGCAAAATTTTCTTGCTCTCATATTGCAAGGAATTTGAAAGAGAGGCAGAGGTCAAATATTACTAAAAGTGTAGATTGAAGAATGGGTAAAATCAACAGAGGAAAAGAACAAGAGGATTAAATGATGGGAACTCAGTAGGTGGAGGTAAGAAAACAAAAAGATTACAAACCCCACCCTGTCTCCCCCCKCCCCTAATTTTAAGAACGATATTAATGAGAAATTGAGAAAACTACTGTGGACTAATATAACGTTAGAAAGATTTCAGAATAATAAGACTGATAATTAGAAGTTGATATTAGAAGAGAAAGATGTATGAAAAATTAAGTAATTTATAATGAAAACTGATGGGACAGAAATTTATAATTTAAAGGCAGAACAAGAAACATGCCTGTTTTAATATTATCTGATCAAGTCCTCATTATATTTAATTTAGAACAAATGATTATTGCCAGGCAGATGGCCCAATATCAGGCAYGACCATGTGATGGACTTAACATGATAACTCATTGACCCATATCTTGCTTGCTTTGTTTTTGTAGATGATGGTATTGAAGGTGTTGAAACATTCTATTGATTTATCAAGTTTCTGGCCAGTGGGATTCTTTTTATTTTTTTCAGTAGTACAGTGAGTCCAATGTCTTACCAGAGAAATGCTCCAGCATTGGACRTTCTTGAAATCGCCTATTAAAATACATGACCACACATACCAWATGCATGTTAGCTTCTGTATGCTGTAAAAGTCCATGGCTTAGTGTATAAGAGGCTCTTTGGTAAGCTGCAAACAATGTGATTATCCCTCAAAGCCTTTTGTTAGTTGCATATTTCACCTCCTGCATGTTTTATCCTTTAACCCAAAAAGGAAACAGTTATCAGTAATTTTYTAACCACTCCATTATAATAATTTGTCAAAGTATCCACCCTGAAACAAAAGTCAGTAAAATAACTTCTGGTCTCCTTTAGATATTTGTGATAAATATTTCTTTTAATGTATCAACATATAGATATAGTACTCTATCAGTATAGATAACATTGTAAACAATTTACAATTGCATTTCATTGCTTAGAATTCTAAGCATTTCATTGTTTAGAAGAAAATTCTATTTTCAGTTTTCTGTTTAAACATATTTTTTTTGCTAAAATTGCTTTAAAAAGTATCACACATGTAAGTTGGCATGAATTTTTAGAACATCGATGGAGATTATTTTCCCCTGTTAGTGTTCTTCACATTTATCAGCAGTCAGATATGCTGAAATCTTCTGAATAACATATTCAGGAAAAAATAATTAAATTGACAGCAGTTGCATGTGCATCAAAAACAATGTATTTAAGTTCCTGTAAAAAGCTATAAATCAAAACTCCTTAGCTCCATATTTTAATATCATTTTTAAAAGTTAATCCGATAAAGTGCAGTAGATTAAGGAGGGATTGATAAATTCAGTACAGCATCTTTTTAGTGAGATAATTAAACATAGAGCCAGAGCATTTTAGGAATTCTACTTCATTGCCAACAACGATCTGGTCAAATGGAACTTCATACAACTGCAGAATCCTGAGACATGGCAAAGAAGCATGTTTGAGAACTGCAATGTCTTGTTTCTGAAATGAACTGTTGACATGTGAGGCCCATGGACAGCCATTAGTCTTATCTAAGTGAGGGTTGTGCTGATAGTCTTTGGGAACTATTAAAAGCAGAAACATCCTTACAGAGTATTTCATGTTCAAGTGTTACTCTTATGTCACTTATCCAGTAGACACCAGAAACCTTTYGCACTGTAGAGGACTTTTTAGCTCTCTTGGTAGAATGCTTTCGTGTAAAGCTTTAATTGTCTTTTATGCAGCAACATTTGTGTCTGCTTGCTAGTGTTTCTTCTTGAAGAGAAGTTATGGTTATGATCAGTTAATAAATTTAAAAAGAAAAAAAAATGAACAGCAAAGCCAGATGGATTCAAGGTTTTTAAACAACTCTGGAAGAATACAAAGCTTGACTTATTAAGAATTTTTCCCTTGAGTTAATTAATTTACATTTAAAAATATTATTTAAAAGTTTTTAGGCTTACAAATTAAAAGGAGTAAATATTGGCTAATCTACAAGCTCAGTGTGCTTTTTGCTGAATATGTAATAAACAAATAAATATATTGAAAAACAAATGCTAGATGATTTCTTTTTCTTTGAAAAGATGGAGAATTAAAAAGCTGCATAATATAATATGATCCATGGAATTGAATTATGAGCAAGATGAATATTAGGATAGTTGGTTGTGCAAATTTCAGTTACTAAACAATCTTAATTTTGAGGATTAACAAACAGTTCTGAAATATTTACATCCACAGGTATAATTAAGATAGTCTTTATGTAAACTGTAACTCTACTGACATGAAGTATGCTAGAAAGGATCTCAAGCTTGACATTAAAGTAGAATTATCCATAGTTGTGACATTTTGACATGCTGTGTTACCTATACTTTCCCTCCCAAGTGAAATACAGGATAGTAAGATTTTCATGTTTGTTGTGATGATTGCCATATAGAAACTAGAAATAAAAATTTCAATCCTAATAAATACTTGATTGCTGCTTATTGTAAGTGTGGTAGAAGAAGCAGAACAAGCCATAGCAGAATACCCAAGTGTGTGAAATACTTGCTAGGGATGTGGAGACTAGGGTCGCTGTGGTTTGAAAGAACCAAAATCACTGCACAAATTCACTTAAACATGTGGGGCRTCGGTAGCTCTGAAATAAACCTTTTAAATTCTTCAATGTTGAAGCTGCACTGCTTTTAACTTTTTCAGATTTTGACTAAAGTCATTTAAGGTGATATGACTCTTTCAATTTTACTTATGAAATTACAAGTAATTTTGCACAAGGAAAATTGTGATCTTGTTTGTTAGTAATCTTCCATGCTTTGAGAAACTATGAAAATACTGAAAGCAAAACTGAGAATGTCAGAAGACCTTATTAGGACACTGGTGTAATAAGAAGAGAAAAAGTGGCAAAAAGAAATTACTAGCGAGTTGGGGGAAAGGAAGAAATGCTTGAAAAGTTCCTATGTCAAAGGCCCAGATTCATCCCAGCTAACTTCAGGTGCTTAAGTTTGTAAATTTAAGTTACACAAAGCAAATCTGGACCACAAGTAAGAGGTAAGTTTATAATTCTAAAACTAGCATTGATGTGCACTCTATAACGTGTGGCAAATAACTGGAGAGATACTAGAATATGCAGGTTATAAACATTAATTATGTTCTTCTGTCATCACTAAGATTCTGAGAAACTCCAGTGATGCAGCTAGACAACAATATGACTAATTCTGATCTTGATTTTTTTGACACATACTTTATTGTTATAGACCAGAACTTGTTTCCTAAGTGGAAAGGCTGATAAACTGCATAATAGATAACCAGGAAAATGCTGTATTTTTTATGCTTAAAGGCCTTCGGAATTTAAATTATTGTCTTTCTTTTTTCATTCTGAAAAAAAAAAAGCAATTCTTTAGAACAATAACATTAAGGTAGATTTAAAAGCCTATGTACACAGTGGGATTGTGCACTGCAAAGAAATAATTTTTATAGCACTCTTGCACTTTTCTTAAAACTTATGAGGAATAGAAATTTGCCCATAAGAGGTTTACTGTGTGAAAAAGCATGAGTACACCACGTGTGAAGAGAATAGTATTTAATTTGATGTAACAGCCTTTATAATTAAGGCATTCAGTGTAAGACAATACATGACTATATAGAAAAAGCCATTACATATTTATTCTAGAATCTGAAACTAGCAGGAGTTTTATTGTTTGGATTTTTTTCTTCTCAAAGAGAGTATTATAAGTAGCTTTACACACAATTAACAAAAAATGTTGTATTTGTTTAGACATTCACCAGACATACTGGTGAAATATAAGCTCTTTGTCAAAACAAACTATAAGAACAAGCTTGAGTCTGGCTTTATAATGTGATGGAGAATTTTAGTTCACAAGAAAAATTCAATCTTTAGCGTATCTTGATTGAAAAGACATCTATCTATAACTAGGAATAGGATGATCCATATCTATTCATGTTTCTATAAGAAAAGTGTAATTAATTTTGAACTTCTGTGAGAAACACAYATCATTTACCTACAGAGGTCTAGAATAATAGCATACTTTTTTATGCATTTTTCTGTTATCTAAAAATCAGAAAAGTTGTTCAGGATTTAGGCCTCAATTTCTCTTTCGGTTTGGTTCTGGAATTGCCACATTTGCTCTTTTTCAAAGGAAATTTCCTGACAGAGATTTTAGCAGAATATCCCTTATTTTCCTCCTCATCTCTTGAGGTGCAGAAAGAAACATAAGGACAGGATAGAAAGCAAATCTACTGTAAAATACAAAGTCACAGGAAATACATTCAGACCACTCCTCTAAAGGTTCCAGTTTTGACTGCAAGATTTGCTACAGTGTTTTTCAGAACCATCTTGACCCAGACTCATTCTTAGAGTTCAGTCACCTGCTAAATGGAAGCAAATGGTCATGCCTTTATGTTGCTCTAAATTTCTGTTGCTTCACAAGGCTTTAACTCTGGAATTTTCTACATCTATTGTTAAAAAATAAACTGCAGAAATCATTACACTTTTTCATATCCYTTTATAGGAGGCATCATCCTTGGAAGTTGCTAATCAGCCTAAGCGGAGTTTATATGGCACAATGACCTCTCAGTGTTTCCACCATAGCTCAAGTAGCACTTAAAGATGATGGTGATTCTCGGGATTTCAGAGCAAGTATTGACCTTAGTTTGTATACTTTTTGTAATTCTTTCAGTGAAACGAATCCCAAGAATGTAAAGTGAGATTTGTGGGCTCTGAGGAAGATGAAATTTCAATCAGAAAAACTCCCAAATCCATAATGAAATAAACCACCTAATAAAGTCAATAACTATATGACTTAGCATAATAAACTTGGGACTTCAGAAGAAATGAATTATACTAAAGCAATCACATACTAATTAATAGAAGAGAATTGTATGAGTCACAGGCAGTGTATTACCATAATAATTACAAAAAARCACTAATCTCATTAAACCAACCTGTAACATGATTATCAGCTCACATGAATTAGWGATGTCTGCTTCTCATACAGTAGAGGAAACCTTATATGAAASTACTAATTATAACCAATGCAACAGAAAAGTTGTGTATATTATTATATTTCCTGTGGTTATAATAGAAGAATTTTCTTGTCTTACAATAAAAGAATAAGAAATCAACTCTCATTAGTATCAGCAAAGTTATCATCTCAAATACATGTACTTGAATATTCTTAATTTTTCTAAATGTTTATTTTTTGTTTATATTGAATAGTATAGACTTTATACAATTTTCATTTGGCTTTCTAAAGCTGTGTTGCTGAAGCTGTTTCTCCAGGGAGCCCTTTTGTTGACTATGCTCTCAAGGCACCATACATACACACCATATATCTCAATACTGCTGGTGTCAAAACAACAAAGTGAAAGATATGGAAAGGAAACSTATTTATTGAGCACTGCAAGTGGAAACTTGGAAGGCAGCTGTAACCACGTCTAGTTAGTTTCTGTTTTCATCTGTGTTTTCTAGTTATTTATCACCTAGGGCTATTCAGATAATTAGATTAAATTTAACATTTGCTGCAACAAAGTGGAATTCTGGGTCCATAGTGATGGGAAATGTCTTTGTAGTAAAAATCTGAGATCGAATGCACACAAGGTTTTTTGTCCTGTAATATTTCAACAATTTTTGCATTGCCAGAAACGTATSTTTTTTTCTTGGTCAGCATATCTGCAAATCTACAGCCAGTGACAACAGTATGTATTTATCCCAGTTTAACCAGTGTGTCCTTGTTAGGCATGGGCAAAGCTGAACTACACAAGGCTCTGTCCGTCTGTCTATCTATCTATCTATCTATCTATCTATCTATCTATCTATCTATCTATCTATCTATCTATCTATCATCTATCTATCTATCTATCTATCTATCTATCTATCTAATCTATCATCTGTCTATCTATCTAATCTATCTATCCACCTATCTGTCTATCTATCTAATATATCTACTCTGTCTACCTACCTACCTACCTACCTATGTGATGAAATAACACTCATATTTTCTAATTATTCATTTTGTATATTTCATACCTGTCAAATTATACATTTCTACAAAATTAATAAACCAGAAAATATTTAAGGAAAATATTGCAATGCTTCTTATACATTCTTGCTCATATCTGGAAAAAATATTTTAAAAATCATGTTCTTAAGATACTATGAAATGAAACTTTCATGATGAATGTCAAGCAGGGAAGCTGCTAATCTACTTGTGTCTGTCATCTGCTTCATCTTTTCAAAACAATCCAAATGAACAGACATCTTGTGACCAGCACTGAATATTTTGACTGGAAAATGCTTTCCTGCTTTGAAATAGATATCTCTCTTTCATGTGAACCTTTATTTTTCATAAATGTCTTGACATTCATCTTGCAGTGGGAGGACGTTACCCAGTGACAATATTCAGCTCCTTTTGACATTATCTGCTAAGTGAAATAATGACTAGAAGGAAAAGAGTAGCGGGTTGTAAAAATTCTTTCCTGTATTATATGAACAAAAAATTACATGAGCTGGAATTARTTGTCAGGGTTTGTTGAAATAAATATTGCACAAAAAATTAGGAAAAAAAMCCCCAGAAGATCAAAAATAAGATTAATCTTGTAAAGGCTTTGTAGGGGGGAAAATAAAACATCTTGACATGAATAAAAGGAAAATAAATTTTTTTATGGCATAGGTTTTTTTTATATGACCTACAATTAAGTCTTGTGATTTTTTTTTTTAATGAAATGATTTTAGAATTACAAGGAAGTCCTTTATTAAAGGACTTTTCAGTGGCATTAGGCTAATTTTCTTCCAGTGACCTGATTTGCTCAAGTGACTCCTAGTATTCCAGCTAACTACTTCAATTATTTTAGACTTTGTATTCTTCGACAGGCTGTCTGTCTGATATGCTAAAAAAATACAAAGTCTGGTACCATTGTTCTCATGCTAACATTTGTTGACTTGTCATCAGGTGTTCTGTAATTTTTAACGAATCAAGGATTTTAAATTGTCACATAAAAGTCTGGGTTATTTGGTCTTTATGCTCCTCAGATCTTTCTCTTGCTTTATATTGTAGCAAAAAGTTCCAACAGAATAAGAAAATTGCATATAAAATATACAAAGCTGTAAGAAAATGTTTTTATTTAAGTAGGCATTTTTGGCTCATTTGAAGCTAAGTATGAAGAAAGTGTGCACAGGGAAAACTTCTACTGAGAGAATTTCTTCAGGATTTGCTTTTCGTACAWGTGAACTCATTTGTGGATGTTAGAGAAATTTCCCATGCTTTAATGACCTTGCTGGGGAGAGAGTAAAATCATCTTATCCTAACAAGGAAAGAAAGCTGCTGCTCATTGTGCTCTTAAACATGGTCTCAATCTTGCAGCATCTCTTCTCTCTTCAGTGTCAAGCATGCCAACCTACAACCTCTTACAGGTCCTCTGTGAAAATTAATTCACTGGTTGAGAATCGCTGCAGGGATTTTATCAAAAATCACTATGGTTAGTATTTATATCTTGATATCTAAACTAGGAAAACACATTGAAAATTATTATATTTCTTGAACCAACAGGATATCTCTGATGCAAACAACTTAGACCTCTACTCCTACCTACCATGATATGAAATGTGCAATATTATGCATAGTAGTTGACTATTTTCAACTATTGGAAAAATAGCTCTTTTATATAGTCTAAAAGTTAGAATATATTTTAAAATATTGGTTACTTTCAAAGTGTTCTTCAGGTTATTTTTGAAGTGTTCTTCAGTTTCTTTACATTGTAGAATAATAGGCAGCATGTTATGGGAAATTGTTTCAATATAAAGCTTGTCAGACTGTGGAATAGCAGCCTAGGGARGTGGTTTAGTCACCATCCCTRRAGCTATTTTAAAGACATATAAATGTTGCACTCAGGAACATGGTCTAGCAGTGGAATTGGCACTTCTGGATTAATGGTTGGACTTGCTCATATTAGGGGCCTTTTCCAACCTAGGTGATTCTACGATTCTATAATGTGGTGAGAGAAAACATTATATGAGAACTTATAGGAGAAAAAATACATGTAACTAAGACTAAATGGAAATAGTAGTTCTTAGATTTGTACTGAAGAAACAGTGACGTATACAATATTATTAAGGAGCTAGACATCTTTTCTTTCATCTTTTCATCTTACAACTTATTGGCTCTCTAAACTAATAATTTTATATCCATCTTATAATATTGGAAATAAATATTGCCCCATGTACTTAGTCATTGCATCTGTGCTTTTGGAACCTTATTATGATTAACTATCAAACTCAGTAGATTTTAGTACTATATAAGGTAGGSGAGGTGACTTCCCTAATAGGAAACMTCTTTTGTATGTGTATACCTATAAACTTGTATTTGGAATTTGCATTTACAAGTGCTAAGGCAAAATTTTAAAACACCATCATAATGTTTGACCTTCTCAGTCATATAGTGAGAATGCATTTTTTATTACACCAMTATTCACAAAAGAACTAATTGTTTTCTGAGGGGAAAAAATGTGTGTAGTTTTTCTGTCTGTGTCTAATGCCAGCTAAGGCGTTGTTTCTCAGTCTGTGAAGTGAGAGAAATGAGAACATATTGACAAAAACTTGTGCATGAAGTCGCATTCAGAGTTCCTGATTAAACCAGCACGTTTTGAGGTTAGAGTACCTATCATTAATGTCATTATGCTTTTTCTTCTTTAATTGCCTTCTAGTACAGAAAAATGTGATCAAACCTGCCCCTGTCGAGGTTCATGGGTGTACCTCTGTTAACCTATATTTACGTGAGCTTAACTTATGCAATGCATAACAGAATGTGGAAAAATAAAATATTCGGCTTTGGTTAGCTTGTATTGGTTATGARTTTTCAGAAAATGATGAGTTAGTGTTTAATTAACCCTGCTAGAAGCAGCTACGATTTGAAAGGCTGAATTATGCCKTCTAGTTTTTAAGTCAACAGATGTTGACCTTGCAGCAGCAAAATTTCCCTCAGCGATATAAACCTAATCAGCATTACACCTTTCACTTGCATGAAAAGAGCACTATCTAATTAGAGAATATGCTTTTAGAAAATGAAGGTTGAAGGTTAAGATTTCATTTAGGATGTGTTAGCTCAAATATGCCCTTGGGCTATTCCCAGTAGCTAGGCTTTTTATGAATTCTCTTAAAAAGATAYGAAAAGGACACTCCTAAACCTAAAAAGAAATTGATTCAATGGTATGCATGAATTCATATTCAATTTTTGTAGGAGTGGCCCTTGATAAATTGAACGTTCAGGCTGTATGTCCCTTTGAATACCAGTATTCAGATTCACACAACTACAGTATGAATAGTATTGATAATTTCGAGATACAAACAATCATAAAGAAACCGTGGATTTAGGCTTGATATTGACAGGAGAAACAGACACGAAGGGTCAGYACGTTTGTGTCTTTGCTCTAACACCCAATACCCTGCACTAGCMTTTCATGACATCTTTGGGGCAACAAACCTTCCACTGGTCCTCCGTGCTACTGGACTCACTTTCTGAAAAGAAGTTCRAGACATTGTTACAGCTACCACTTA
Source organism: Malurus melanocephalus (assembly GCF_030028575.1). Lineage (NCBI taxonomy): Eukaryota > Metazoa > Chordata > Aves > Passeriformes > Maluridae > Malurus > Malurus melanocephalus. The sequence continues at coordinate 487,886 of NW_026623426.1, forward strand.
CATTTTTGTTTATTTGTACATGAACTTTACACCYATCACTTGAATTAGAAAAATGAGTACAGGGTATTAAACAGTCACTGTGATTGGCTTGCATTTCACAGAGTGGAAGAATGAGATGTTTGGCCACTTGTTGGCAGCAGCAGGTGGAGGTGGAGACAGGACTTCATATGAAACCCACTTCTGAATCTTTGACTAATAGCCAAAATTTATTTTCCTTATTGGCAAAAGAATTTAAGGGTTAGTGAAGCAACTTCACAGATTCCAATATTAGTTGAATAGTTAAAATAACAAGAAAATTACAGCACATTAAAAAAAACAAAAATAAGTAAACTGTTTCCATTGGTAGAAGAAATTCTGTGTTAAAAGTGCATTATAAAAATGTAAAAAAAAAAAAAAAAAAAAAAAAAAAAGTCCACTGTCTTCTTCTACTGCTAAGTGCTTTGGATCTCTGTAGGCAATTTGCTTTCTTGAATCAGAACACCTTAACAAAGAAAGAGTATTTCAGCATTTTTAATGGTCAATTTTGTAAATAAAGTACTCGGAAAACTGAAGAAAAAAATCAAACTCTATTTATTATCAATAACAACATCAATTCATTTTGTCTCATTGTAAGTGAATAAGTTGTGATGATACAATCATAGTATTGTGGGGGAAAAAAGAATAAGAGAAAAAAAATAAAAGGATTACATGCTTTCCTTTATTTGTTCAATAGAATGAAGATATTTTGAGATTTTTAATACAATTTAAAAGCTAGTGCAAACCAGAGGATTATAAAATGAAGAAAATAAGGTTAACCTTCTCCCACTTGAATATAACTGAAGAAGATGAAAGACAAGGTTGGGTTGGGTTTGTTTTTTTTTTTTTTCATGTTTTTTTAAGGTTCTTCTGCATAATTTTCACTTCTTTAGGTAAGATCTTTGCTTCAGTTTAGCTGCTATCACAACATATGTTTCTCGAATGTCAGGATAATGATTCAATCTTTTTAAAAATGAGTTGTGTCTCAAAGACTTGAGTTATTACTATGACTAAAACGATATGACTACTTCCTCATAAATTTATAGCAAACTCTATTTTGAAGGAATTAAGCAATTATGATCAGTTTAACACTGAACTTTAGGTTATGTTAAGAACAGTAGGTCATTTAGCTGAGATGAATATGCAGCTGATCCAGTCTCTTATAAGCATCTTTCCACAGTTTGTGGCATTTTTCTTATTTGCTTGAGAACTCTGAGACAAGAAGGCTCCCAGAAAGTAACTAGAAATTCACTCCATGTCAAAAGTGTARCATCTCTATAGGAGATTGTCATTTATGAATAAGAAACATGGTCTGGTGTCATGGTTTTACTCAGTCCTATTATTTGGTGATGAGGGGATGGGACCAAGAAACCACAAAAATGGCTCCTGTGACAAAGTTCTAGAAGCTTTCTMCTTCTTCTCCAGCAAAAGKAGCCCTGCCCCCTGTGTTTCAGAACCAATCCATTATGGCTCTGAGGTTGATGGACAGGCTGCTGGTCATACCTGAGCTAATTGCACAGGTTGGTTACACCTCTGTGATGATGATGCCTGATGATTTTTGCTTTTCCTTTTTACGCTTTCTGTACCCTCTATGCATCTGCCTGTACCCCTTAGCCCACATGCTTGTAATTCCTGAAGCTTGATATTCCAGCTTAGTTTAGGMGTTYTGCTGGGCAKAGAGACCAAACATCCTGAGGAAGGAGTCAGTGTGCCCTGTGCTATCTTAAACCCGAGGCTCCAGCCTTGGGTGAAGCCTTCTGTCCAGAACATCGTGTGTAAACTGGGCTCTGGCCTCATCTGGGGGGGGGGATTCATTAGAATAGGGGGACATTACTGCATTTGTGAAGTTTCTTATTGGGGAATCCTAGATAGGTATGCTGATTCCTGAGACCTATAAAACTTGTACCCGTGCTGTACACGGGTGTGCATTCTGCCATCAAGTTGTGCACCTGGGATCCCAAATACCAAGGTAAAACCCTTTTTATCCCCTTAAACGTGTCTGTGTCATTATTAAAAACTGGCCTTTCAAGGCAACAATGACATATGGTCTTGTACTTAAGAAGAATTCAAAACAAGATAGAGTGCRGCCGCCATTTAGTTTTAGGTTTGTTAGTATCATCCCCTGCCCCGGGGGAGGACAGAGGAGGAGGATGAGGAGATGTGAGAAAAAATAGAGAAG
>NW_026623426.1:490097-536883 GCF_030028575.1 Malurus melanocephalus
CTGTGGTTCTTGACATGGAGAAATCAAGCTGTTCTCAAAAGGACTATTTCTTCAATGGGAGATCTGTATAAAAAGAGAGGCCCTGCCCCTGACATAAAACCCYGGCCTTGGAGGASTGAACTSATCATAAGTCAAAAAGGGGGAAGAGGTGCCCCACCCCACYACATCTGGATCGAGCTGATGCTTAGAAGAAATTATGTYCTGCCAGGAGATTTGAGAGARTGGCCTTGCCTTCAGAATGAAGCAGCCAGCCTTGAAGGACTGTTTTCCTTTCTCCCATGAGGTAAAGAAAARAATCCCATGCCAACAGCAGTTATACTCTGACTGTTTCTTGGGAAAAGACCTTCCACAGCTTTGAGCTGTAAGGACTCTTCTCCTGTGATGCTGGATGACAATCGTAATGAGTAGTTTGATCCGTGTTAAAACTTTCATCCCTGCCCCTCCGTTGAATAAGAGAAGGCATGGAGGGGTGGGGAGGGATGACCTGGGAGAGATAGGTTCCCAGAGGTGTCTTAAAATGTCCATTTTTATTTTCTTCTCCTTGTAAATTTTTCCCTATCTCTGTTCCCCTCTTTGGTATGGTAGTATTCTGAGTAGTTTTTAGTAATAAATCTATTTTGCAACTTAAGTTATTCAGCCTGKCTGACCATTTCTGGAGCATGTATGTATCTTTCTCTCAATGATGTTATCTTACCTAAAAGCCATAAATTTCAGTGTTAATTGGGCTTTTTGCTCTCCCTTCTGCATCTCCAGTGGTTGGGAAGGGAGGGAATGTCGTGGTGCTTTGGCTTTCGGTCAAGTTCAARCCACGACATCTGGTTTGGCTTGAAACTGGTAAATAATTTTCAATTAATACTGTGAATCTTTCATCTATAKAGCTTATATTTACTTCTCTGGGAACAATTTTCAAAAGGTAGTTTATATATAGAAAGTGGCCTTTATTTCCCATTGTATGAAAGGAAAGAGAGATTCTGTCACTTATTAGTTAAGTGATCTGCCAGCTCAAGTCTTCTGAGATGAATAAATAGACCTGTGTGGTATTATGTGTCGCTGTGCAGGATATTTCAGGTAACTTAATAAGTCAGCTGTGTGTATGAATATCTGCTTAATGTTTGTACATTAATCACTGTGTTTATAAAATAGTTTGATAAATGATTGCATAAAATTGACATTGCAATATTCCAGGCAGGTTTTAGTGACAATATTCTAGATCAAGTTTGCCGTGAAAAGCAACCCTGAATTTTTAATTACGACTATCCTAACTCTGTAGATTGAACCAAGCCTCAAAGTTATAATGTTCATTGAATTAACTTGAACTGAACAAATGTAAAAGATGAAAATAGAATCAGGTACACTGCTTAATTAGTACAGTGTCTTATTTTGGTTATAGAGACCTGCAAAAGAGGTTGTGCAAGGATGAGAAATATTGAAGAAATCCCAAACTACAGAAAAAGCCCAAGTATTAATAGTTGTAGCAAACAGCCAAATATTGTTGATGATAACATATCTCCTAAGGGARCATGCAGAACTGAATTTAGAAGGAATGACCCTTTAACAATTCAATTTATTTATCTTTTAGAGAAGGAAGATGCTATCTGCATACAGATCTGATACAAACACGAAGAATGTGCTGTAAACTTCTAAAAACATAAGTGTTTTTCACAGTTTAATCATGGTATTTTTCTAGACAATGAAGACAATGAATCCTACAAGGCCACCCTGAGTCAAAATTGTCAAAAAAAATCAACTAATATTTGCTGAATGTCATATTTAAAGGATWTATTTATCCGTGACAAGGTTAGACAAAAAATTGTCATAATTGAAACTATTTTGCCCAAAAGGAATCACTTGCAGCTWCATCTAACATATCAAAACACTGGAACAAGCTTTTGAAAGTTTCACAAGCCTTCTAGGGTAAGCAAACTGATTACTGGTACAACTAGTTTTTGTCACTTAATTGTTAATTATAGTAAAACCAAAGCAAAATTYTCTCCTCCCAACCCACAGAGGAATTTCTCCTCCAGAATTTGAATAACTTTAATAACAAAACTTTTCAGAGGTCAAGTAAAATCAATGCCAGGAATATGWGATCAAAAATATTTCATATAATTATTATTTCATATAATAAATTTMACTGAAAGGTACTGTATGATTTCAAAATTTTAGAAAGTAAATTTATAAATGTACGAATTAGTGTTACTTTCTGAACAGTGTGACAAAAAAGGGTTAKGATGAAAAAATCAGTCACTCATTAGGTTTAAATTGGTTTAATTCTGTCAATTCATTCTGAATTTCTGACACAATGATTTCTAAAAATCTTTTCTAAAGTCAGCATGTAGAATATTTACTAGGCTCTTCTTGATAAAGTTCTGCAGAACTTTATGCTATGGCTTACTTAACTTTTAAGCTGCTGTATTAATATATCTTCATCAGAAAAAGGGTGGATRAGACACCAAAAAACACTACATTGCCTGCATGGAGAGTCAGTAGAGGATGATCCTGACACTGATCGACAAGAATGTATTCCCCTCTTTCAGCTAGCTAGATCTACCTACTGGAAGATTGAGAAAGAAATGTTTAAAGCAGAAAAAGACTAATTAATGGAATATTTCTCAACAATGTTGATAATCAATAATTATCATGTCAATTAATAATTTAAAATTATTAAAATATAAAAAATATTTTAAAACAATGTAAATAATTTAACAATTCATTTGACCAGTGAGGTATCTCACTGATTGGTTAATATTATGCATGTGTCAATTTAGAACCTGCTCGGTAGGGATAGATTTTTCTAAATTGCAGGGTATCATATACTGGATAAAAATGCAAATAGAATAAATATGACAAATTTGCCTGATGACAGAGACATTTTAAATGTTTTATGAAAGAATGACAAATTTTATAGAATAATAATTATTTTTAAAATTTCAGAATTATTAAGTATCTTTCATAAGGCAATTTCTCTTGTCAAAATAGCATGATAAAAGTGGTTTAGGTCAAAAATGGAAACTGTCCTTGATAAAATAGCACCAGTTGAAAATAAAAAAGTTCCAGTATTCCTATTCATGGTAAATGATAACAATTCTACCCAACATTACCAGCCATAGTAAAAACATAGTGACTTTGAAAATAAGACACAAAGTTGAAAAATATGTAAATGAAAAAAATGCCTTCCAATACCTGAAACTAGAAGAATGGTGGAGACAGACTATTTACAAAAAAGCAGAGATTGGACAAGGGGAAATGTCTTTAAACCAGAAATGACTAGGTTTGTATTAGATTGTATTAGGAAGAAATTCTTCATTGTGAGGGCAGTGTGGCACTGGAGCAGGCTATCCAATGGGATTGTGAATGTCCCATCCCTGAAAGTGTTCAAGGCCAGGTTGGATGGGGCCCTGAGCAATCTGGTTTAGTGATAGGTGTCCTTACTCATGGCAGGGGGRTAGAACTAAATGATCTTGAATGGTGCCTTCAACCCAAACCATTTCATGATTACAATGAAAATCTGGAAAATTTAATGTTGACTCTGTGAACAACTTAATGGACCACAGACAGCACTGCCACCACRTCAGCCAAGGGCTTAGAAAAATTTCCCATAGTGTCTCAGATACACTGACTGAAAATGAGAGATCATTGCCTGTAATGCTAGCTAAATAATTTGCAAAGCAATATAAAAGTACAGGGTTACAGTTATAAGAAATTTTGTATTTTCACTTTTCCACAACAGTGGAAGAATATGGGATTGTTTCCCATTATTTCCAATCTCAGTGATATTAAGCATTTGAAGAAAAAATTGCATTCACTGAGGGCCTGTTGTAATAAGACAAAGTATCTTGGTTTTATAATAATAGAGCTTCAATTTAGATTAAATATGAGAAAGAAGATTCTCATAACGATGTTGCTAAAACATCCAAACAGATTGCCCAATGGAAAAGTCGTGGGCACCCCCTCACTGGAAACCTTGAAGGCCAGTTTGGATGGCAGTCAGAGCAATCTGACCTAGCTGAAGGCATCCTGCCCATGGTGAGGATGGGRAACCTTTACACGTCTCTTAAAATCTAAAGCAGTTTATGATTCTAGGAGTAAAACCTATTCTGTGAGCCTGTGATTCTATGATTCTACAATTCTATGATTCTGTGGAAAAAACAGTAAGTTGTAATAAGGCATCAAATCTTCTTAAGTCAGAAGAAAATTCCACCTGACTGTAAATTGAGTAAGCTCCACAAAGCGAAGACTGTGGTTGACTGCCAGTATTTTTGAGGAGACAAAGATTTACAGCCGATATATCCCAAGATAACTGTATTTGGTCATCTAAGAATGAATTACCTTGCCTCAATCATCACTGTAACTACTAAAAAAAGAAAAAATGTTCAGGTGAGGCAGGGGAGAAAACTCAAATAATTTAGCTGTCATGCTCTACAAACAATTGCTGAATATGTACAAATTTATTTTTTCAAAATTTTAAAAATGTTTCTGAGGGATTCCACCAAAAATCTAAATATCCAGAAAGCAGCAGGATCCTTCTGTCTGATTCTAAGCCTCCAGTTCCATGTAATGTGAGGTTAGATAGAGCAAAGTGAGAACCTTGTCTTATGGTCAAAATTAATTTCTTAAACATGTCATTTCTTGTGCAGCTTTTTTTTCAGATTATCCTGTTAAAAATATGAGTAGTGTAAATATAAAAGAGAACGGCCTTAGCTTTTGCAAAAACCAAAATAAGTTTCTGGCTTTGACAAGCCCATAACTGACTGACACAGTATTAACAAAATAAACAGTGAATCCAGTGCAGCTGTCACTTCAAAAGTTCTCAGTTTTCTTGCCACATTTAATTATTTCTGACCTGCATCTTATGATATTAAATGATGCTGCAAAATTTTTTTCCTGGTATTTTCCCTGGTATTTTTCTCCCAGGGAAATTGAAAAAAACCAAAACAAGAACCTTCACTGATCTTATTCTTTTCAATTTTTGTTTTGGAAACTTGACATGGCTTGCTACTGTCAGTTTACCATGGCAATAAATAATCATCTGACAAATCTATCATATTTTGAAATTAGTAWCAATAACTCTCAGTATATATCATATGTAAAGACTCTCGGCAAGTTACTGCACATACACCTTTTATAACATTTGACAAAAGATTTCCACTGTCAATTTTTAGTGATGTTTACAAGTTTCAGTACTTTTCATAACTTGGGCTTTGGGTGCTTTTATTTTTTTCATTTTTTTATTTTTCTGAAAATAGTGTGAGAGGATGATATTTTTGTTTTGTGTATTTTCAACTTCTTACTTTCTAATTCTGTAGACCATTTTTATAACAGTGAAAGGCCAAATTCAGACCATCTTTCCTTTATTAGCCAGATAAATGAACAGTAAAAGCCAAACCAACCATGTAATAAAGGCAGAAGAACATAAGTTAAAAAAACAAAACCAAAACCAAAAGACAACCTCAACCCCACCTTGCATTACAATTCATAGTTTTGCATGGATTAGTGTTCTAGATAGCAATTTTCCATAAGAAACATGACCTCCTAAGCTTGGGAAAAGTACTGAAATTCAACTACTTATTTGAAGGTGACGATATCAGTTTGATGAACACTAACATGTCCTCATAATCATGGAATTAATCAATCAAACATACTTCTTTTTTTTTTTCTTTTTTTTTTTTTTTTTTTTTTTTTTTTTTTTTTTTTTTTGGGAAAAAGGTCATTTTCAAGTAGCAGCAAGTATGAAAGGACTGGTTGGCACCTAATGAATTTCACAAGGAAGATGAAATACCAGATGTCTTTGGCTGCAGATGCATCTTAGATTACTGCTGAGTTCATAGTCACTCGGATAACATTGGTACAATGCTCCAACATAAAAAGCTGCCACATAGCAATTTGCAAACCTTGTCTGGAGTCAGAATAAGGTTGGTGCTAACTTTGGAAGAGGCTAGTACACCTTCAGAGGTCAGTACCTCGCCGTGGCTTAAACAAATGGGGAGACAGATGGCTCCTGTGATGGCCTTAAAAGCACCATTCAACATTATGGTGTATTATTATGATTCTCTGACCTTCTTGCAAAGATCACTATCTCTCAGAACAATAAATACAAAACTGAGGGTGTTTTGAAGGCCATTTTGCACCTAGAATGAATTCACACTATGAATTCAAGGTAATGCTATGAGTTTTTATGAATAAAATTGGAAACCAATTCACATCTTTGCTTTTCTCTACCTTACCTTGATTACTTTAGGCAGATTTTATCTATTTTAATTTTAAAATCCCCAGGTTTTCTTTTTTCTTTTCTTTTTTTTTTTTTTTTTTTTTTTTTTTTTTTTTTTTTTTTTTTTTTTTTTTTTTTTTTTTTTTTTTTTTTTGCAAATCAATATTTTCATGTCTTCTCTGATGTTTTAAATGTCACAAAAGTCTATAAAGTTTAGATTTTTTTACTGTGCATGCAACATGTTTTCCAAAGTTGCCATTCAGATTGTGATCAGAAATTTCCATATTTACTTTGATAAGCAAGTACRTCAGTATTAAGAGTACTAACGTAGCACGGTTGCTATTGAATTAACATTTTCTCATGTAAGATGAGTATTTTCAGAACTCATTTCCCCAGAGTTCCTGGTTCTTGATGATAATCAAAAGAGCTTGTAATGTACTAATTCCTACTATAATATAACAGCAGAATATTTAGATTTTGATTTAATCACAACACAATTAATTGCCTCTGAAACTTTTGGTTTCACCTTTTAGCAGGACACCCCTTTGTACTTCAGCTGAAATGATCATGCTTTATATAGGTGAATCATTCAAAAAGTTTTTATTTTTTTGTAACTAAGAAATTTGAAATAGAAGGAAACATATCTTCAATTCAGTAATGTACATACAGGGACAGGTAGTAACAGTAGATCAAGAGGTTTCAGGACAGAAATGCTGTAAACTTTCTAAATGTACTGAAGCACAAGATTGATGCGAAATGGTCTATTTGTCAAGTGGAAGATGAAGCGGCTGGAGATCTGTTCTGTCTGATACCACCTGCCAACTGCCTCAAGGTTTGTTACAGAGAAGAGACACTGAAAGTGTACAACAAATCACAGACAAAGGCTCTTCCCCTGAGCATTTGTATTTGATGTATTCCAAACATTAGGATGTATATGGCACAAGAGTCCTGGTTCAGGGTGACAATGTGACATTTGATAATCTCCCTATATCAAACAGAAAACATCTGGAGCAGTGTGTAGACTGCAGCTTTAGTGCAATAACACAAAGCTGCCCACCATCATGTCCATATGTGCGTTATTCCCTTTAATATTATTCTCAGGCATGACAAAGAGAGCTCCAAGCACTTTTTAAAAACATTTCTGCAATCTTGCAGCTATTTGCATGTTTACAATATATAGATACTTTAAATTCCCCCGAATGTTCAGAAATCACCTRCTGCAGCTACCCTAGCAGCAGCTTAAGTTGAAAATACATCCTTAAATTTTTTAAAAAAAGATTACAGATTCGATTCCCGTTCTTAAACTAAGAAAGGTTTAAACAAAAATGTGATATAGTACTGCTACATGAAATTATCCACAATTCATCAGAGATTTACAATAAAGAAATATTTTGTTGTTGGTTTGTTGGAGTTCTTTTTCCCTAAGAATATTAGATACATTACATATGAACTATGAAACAAATACATGAAAACAAGATTCTTATATGGGATTTGAAGATATTAGTAGATCACTCAGAATTATTAAAAGTATGACAGACAACATACCTCTCATGCTGCAGATTTACATCAGCTGCTACATAAAACAAATCCAAGTTCATGCAACTGTGGCATGAACCAGTTTGGACACCCTATGTATTTTGCTGTGTTTTCCATATTCATATGTGGGAAAGGAGAAGACAAGTTTGAAAACAGAGGAAGAATTATATACCCTTTTTTCCATTATTTTTCATATTGGCCAGGGAAAAAGTAAAAAAAAAGAAACAAACTTGAAAGCTGTGAGAAGACTGTTTTTTTTGCTCTAAGAGAAAGAGCAAAGCAAAGCAGGAAGTCAATCAAGCAGAAAGATAAGGCACCTGCTGTGGCTTTGGAGAATTATAACCCTCCTACATCACACAGAACCAGCAGCCGGGGGCCTGGTGATTATTTAGAAACTCAAACATCTCATCAAAGAGTAAGAKTCAAAATTTGACAGGTGTTAGATGCCTATATCCAATCTGAGTTTCTAAAGAACCCTCAACTGACTAACTGATTTGGGCATCTGAGACAGAAGGGAAAGGAAGGGAAGGAAAGAKAATTATCAACAGAAGGCATAAATAGCACAATGTCTTGATGCACTAGTGGACATATTTTAGAAATAATGTGAAGTGTAAAGCAGAGTAGGCAAAACTCATTTGTAATTAAGGAGTAGAAAAGACCTTAACACAAATGTCCATTGTCATAATTGGTGGTAATTCCAGGTGTGGTGTGTTGAACCTATCATTAAAAATTTTTGAAAACAGTCTGGAAGACATAGGTTCACTTATGAGAAGACAAAATGGTTTTTTGAGTCAACAGGGAAAATGTATTAGTTGAAACTGTGGGAGTAAGATACTCAWTTTTTTTATGGCACATTTATAGGGTAATTTTTTTTTTTTAAAGTGGGAAAAATAGAAGAAACACCTTTATTAGATTCATATGTTTCTTCAAAAGAATGAACGAGGAGGAGAACTAGGCAAGATTGCAGACATCTTCCTACGTCTCCCCACTTTCAAAGAAAAAAATTGCAACAGTGGGAGAGGGAGATGCATGTTATTAAAGAATTATTCTTGACAGCAATACAAACGAAGAGATATTTCATGTATTCACAGAAAGACTTTCTCCACTGGTTACCAAGACTGAATTTTTAGGTTACCACGCCCCTATTTTTGATTTGAGCTCTGAAGTGATCATTRTTCATTAATTTTACCAAAACTTGAAATGGTTTTCCATGAGCTAAAAATTAATTGTAGATATAATCGTTACATACTCTGGAACACAAAATATTTGAAATTAATTGACGCAAAGGTATCATGGTAAATAAAATAATTTCTTTTGAGAGAAAAAGAAGTATACTGTACTGCTGAAATTACACTTTTGCTCTGTGCTGGCTCTGGGTGCTCAGGACCTATGTGGATTGGCCTTGGCCCCAACTCCTTTCAGTTTGCCTTCACTTGTGCCTGGCAGCCAAGTAACCATTGTTGAACATTGCGGAGTTGCAGCGCTCTCAGTGCGAATGTGAACAAAGGCAGACGCTGTCAGAGAGTCCCAGTGTGACAACAATGGACACTTCAAGATAAGGAGCTATGGAAAAGTGATCATATAACTTCCARGCTTTAGTCTGGGAAACCACAAAAGCAGAACACATTGAGACATTGAAATGTATGAAATGAAAGCAAGATCTGCCCCACCAGCTTCAACAGTGAAGACTTTGAGACTTAACTGCTATCCAAAACTGTACACCACCTCTGTGCTTTCAGGGAGTCTGAAGTCTCAAGCTTAGGACCTGGGATGAAGTCAAAGGAGTAACTATAGTAGAGGAAAGGTTACAGGTACTAGTGGGTTTTCTTGAATAAGAAGTTTTATTGTATTATTTACGAGGCTCCATTCTATCAATATAGACTGCAAAGTATGAGCATTGCTGTAAATGGGCTAATGAATACCTTCTTTATTTTGATTGGTCAGTTAAGAGCTTAATTGGGCTAACAATTATTTCTTATTTATAGAATACTCTTCCTTTTGGCTATTATAATAGTTACGATATAATAAACTCATCCATTCTTTGTGTGCACTTGTACAAATTAATGTGCACTTTGGTGCAGAGTTAAAAGCTTTTTTTTTGACAGGTGCGTAAAAATACAAACTGGTTGAATTCATTGTATTTTTGGTAGAGTAATTAATCATAGCATTAATGGAATTTGACATTGCTTTATACTAAGCAGTCACATCTATCTGTTATCTGTTGAAAATGGAAGAGTCATAACAAAATTATCCCAAGGGAAAGTRTACTTTTAAACTTACTTTTCCTGCATTACTTACAGAAATGTGGATTTGTGATTTAAAGACTCATAGAGAAGAAGGCTGTAATTACAAAATATTACAGGTGATTGGATTTTTTAAAAATCAGGAAGCAGCTTGCATGCTCTTTTCTACTAATGAGAATAATTATCTACCTACACATCATGGAAAAAATAATCTGGGCAATACATTTGAAGAAAAACTATAAAAGAGATTCAAATGGTCTAATTTGGATTTTAAGTATTACACTTGAAATGCAGGTTATCAGACACATGGACATAACTGAAAAAAATCCACTGTTGTTTTATTTTATCAAGAAAGAATGAAAGTCTAATGGTCTTCCAGGGGACATTATTTTGTTAATATAAATTTAACACATTAAWTTTCAAAATATTTTTATCCTCTACTGCATTACTAGTTCTTCATATAGGAGGCTCAGAATGTTTGTCCTTTTCCTACATTAACATTTTGCCAACCTCATAAGTTCCTGGATCAATGAATTGCTTCATTATTCATAACAAATCAGGTAAATAAAAAAAAAAAACATTTCTTTTGCCCAGTTTCTCTTCACAGCGGGTACAAACAGCCATCGAATGACTTGGCAATAACTGTGAACTTTTAAATTAAAAAAGAAAAAAAATAGAGTAAGATCGCATGTATTATGCCTTAAAGACAGCAGGGACCAGTTTGTTCAATTATTGATTTCCTTCAAAGAGGCTTTTGGTACCTTTCTGCAGGTCAGTCTAGACCTAGAGCTGTAACAGGCTCTTGTACTCTAATTTATCACTTCATCCCTCCTATTTAACCATGTGTATAATGCCTGAAATAAAATATTTTTTTTTACAGAAATATTCTATTAAAATAAAAACAAAACAAAAAAAACAGCAAAAAAAACCCCACAAAACCTCAAAAGGATAAAAACTAAATAAATAATTATAAGACTTCCTAAATGCATAAAAATCTATCTACCAAAAGCACCTGAATTATCCTATATGGGACTACACTTCAGCATSAGACAAGGGAAGAGCGAGATTACAGCATAAAAGAACATTTTAAAAACAGGCATATAAAGACCATTATTGAGCTTCCGGGCCTTTGCTTCATTACTTGAACTAACACTGAACTTCAAAGAATTCCAATGTYTCTAGCATAAATTTAAAATACCAATTTAGAAACAGCAGAAAAATTCCTGGGCAAGTAAGTTTAATCACTTTCTACAGTTTGAAATGCTGTGTAACTCTTTTCTCAACAGACTCARTTTTTTAAATTATTCTCTCTGATGACTTTTTATCTGGTGACCGTAAACTTATTTTCTGTCTGGATGTGTTCATGACCAATGCACACACATTGGTACTTCAGCAGATGCTCCCATTTCACTCCTTATGCATTATCTCTTTCACAGGTCTGTTTCTAGAAAAAAGTAATTTCAATTTCAACTGACTTGGTTTTGTAAGAATAAATACTTTCAGATGCTTATTCATAAGGTACATTCTCTAACATAAGGTGATTCTAATTGCTCCCAAATTAGTTTCGTATTTCATAAAAAGAATCAAATTTTCCTATTAGATTGGGTAAATTTTTAGTGTCTTGAACATGTCATTAGTATTTCTCCCTGTAAAATTAGCTCCATGTTTGATTTGATCCTTTTAAGTACTTTTTTTCTTCTCTTTTCTATCACAGGAAAAAACCAGAAATGACAAAACCAGAAAAGACAACAGGTTSTTGTTACTAGTTCTGAAATGCATGATCCTGCCCTTTGAACTATGAAATTTCATTCTGTTTCTGTTACTCTGATTCTTTTGAGAGTCATGTTCACCTAGGAAGCTCAGCAATTTTTCATTTTAAAACAATTATTTGCCATTTTTCCTCAGAAATTCYTCAATTGCCATATAATTCTTGGCTGATATCAATCTGTTCCAATGTAGTTATCAACATGATTCAATTAAAAAAAAAAAAAAATCAGTTTAAACTGGTCTAAGGAGAAAGCAGAATTTTGTGCCATATGAGTTTGTGCTATCTAAATATGCACCTGGGTTCCCTCAATAAAAACTCAACATCTCAATAAAAAACTCAATAAAATCTCTGTGTGAAAGAAGCTTGGAATGCCAGATATTCATGAGTAAAAATAAAAGAAAATAAATAAATATTAAAATAGTGAGCAGCAGTGCAACTGGACAAAGTCCACAGAGATWTGCTCTCCCTGTAAACAGCTTCTGAAGCAGTCGTCATTCTGTCAAACTGAATTCCAGCAAAAATGTTAGAGGAGAGCAGGGTTTTTTTGTACAGGAAAACCTGACAATTTACTGAGTCTACTCATCTGATTTCTATTCTCTACTGTATTTCTTAACAGCAAACATGTATCTAAGGAAGGAATATTTTTCAACCAAATAAAATGACACAACTCTAATCAGTTTTATTTTGCAAATAGCAAAAAAAAAAGAAAAATATTATGTAGCTGTGGAAATGGACAGTACACATCCTTTGAGAAYGTGTGTAACATAGCCAATGAAAAATTTGCAAAAACCAATGAAAATCCACTTTTAAAAAAATTCTTATCAGTGACAAASTTTCTTTTGGGAACATCATTTTACTAGTGGTAATTATATCGTGTACTCACACTGGTTGAGAAGTTGTTGCTAAATTTAAATTTCAATGAAAAATAAAGACAGAAGAAACCTTAGGATGGAAATGTGAGGTATCATCATGCAGGTGTGCAGTCCAAGTAGTAAACCCCACAGATATACCCATCTTCAGTGCTATGTACTCAGCTATCAACTACTTAACTAATACCTTTACTATTATTAAAAAAACAATGTTCTCTATGCTTTGTKTTACAGTTTAATTGAGTGGATTTTTGAATACATACACATGTTCATGTCTATTTCCCGCTCTTTAAGACATGAGATACTATTTAAAAACTATAATAAAAGTTTTAGTGAAGGAATTTCTGAATACATACACAAAGTAAAGTTTTTTTCAGTGCCCTGGGACATGAGATGTTAATTTAAAATTCTAACATGGAGAAAGGTAGCACCTGTCTTCTGTAAGTCCTTAATTGTAATGATGATACTTTGTTTTCCTTGATTGTATGGTGGGGTTTTTCTGGGTTTTGATGTTAGTTTTATTGGTTGGTTTTGTTTTTGTTTTTTGGTTTTTTTTCCCCTAGATTTCTGTTTGCTTTTTGGTGGGATTTTTTTTTGTTTGTTGTCATTGCTGTTGTTGTGGATTTTTGCAGTTTTTTGGCTGTTTCTTTCAATTTTTTTTTTTTAAATTTAAAAGAAAGAATAGTTTAGAACCAAACCGATCAGAGTGATCTTTCATATCTAGGTATCTGGGTGGGACATTAACATGTTTCTGCAAGAAATTGACCTAAATATGGAAGGAAATTAAGAAACTGGAAAGCCACTTTCTTCTTACAAAAGAACATTGGTCTGAGGAATACTTAAAACTCAGTTAGAGTTTAGATTCTAAAGCAAACTTTATAGTTTAATTTTCTTCTTGTAATGCCTAAATGCCAAAATAATAAGACAATTATTTATTTTCAACAGTTGCTGGTGAATGCATGAGGGCAAATAGTACTATAAACCCTTACAGAAAAGTGGCCTGAAGTTCCAGTAGGTTTTTAGAGCTATTGTTTTAAAATTGACTTTCTTACGTTTTGAAGACACTATGGAAGAGGTTCAAAAAAACACAGAAAACTTTTGGGACATATTTCTGTGTAAACTTGTGAATTCTGTGCACTCAGTTTTGTTACCAGAAAAGCTAGACACAGTTATCATGGAGTAGCATATAGGAAAGCAGAAAGAAAATTATTAAATRAAATAAAATGTTTGAATGGTTACAGAGTACTATTTTATTGTTGCTTATCAAATAACTGGCCAGTTGTCCAAGTTTCCGTTTCAATTATTTACAAAAGAAATTACCTACTCATTTTTAAGTAAAAATACACAGTATTTCAATACAGCCCAAGAAGAAATACTTTGGAYTACCCTTAGAAGAAAGAAAATAAACACAAAAGAAATATGGCATGGAAGGTGTAGCTACTGATTAGTTTCTTTTGCTTTTTGTTTTATGTTGGCCRTTAACAAAAATGTAATTAAAAATTCTGGTTCTTAGATGCCTTTCTACTGGTAGTAAACGGTCCTTATCTACTAAGAGATCTTTGACACATTTATGGTTTTTATTGCATGCTATTAAAAAAAGTATTTCAGAAAGAGGAAAACACCTTGTTCAAAAAAAGAAATTTTTATTCTGCATTGTAGAGGACTTTGAAAGTWACTGCATTCTGAATAGATTGCTTATTATTACTTATTAAAAAAAAATTACCAATTTGGCTATTTTCCAACATATAGGCACAACGACTAATGTGGTTAAGAAAAATAAAGAGAGCAGTATGACAAATCTTGAGAATCTGGCTCATCATTTAAGCAACATGAAAGTTGTGTTGAATTAGAATGCTTACACCAGCTGAAAAACTGAAGACCTCAGCTGCTATAACATCATGTATGGATACTGCTTCATCAAGGAGAAGAAAAGAATTCTTTAGTTTAATAGTAGAATTCTGCTGTTAATATTGGTTTTAGTTATCATTTAGGCAAATGTTACTGTGACTCTTTCAAAAAACAGATGTTGTTTTATTGTTTTATAAAAGAACATGAGGCAAGCTGGTTGTAGGGCTTATTATCATCATCTCCTTTGCAAGGGGAGACAACCTTTTCCAGCAGAGAGCACTGCAATATATTAATGCGTGATACATAATCTAATCATATATGGACTAATAAAGCACAAAGATTTTTAATTACAGCAGTAGTTACACTGTGGAGAAATACACAGACAGTAACAAAGAATCAGGAGTAGATCCAAGCAACCCTTCTGAAAAATGCAGCTGTTGTACATTTTTAGTGAGAAAAGAAATATCATTTGAATCACCCTTTCCTTTGCAATAGCACAACATCTGTGAAAACAGATTTTAAAAGTGTTTATCTTGACTGAAAATTCCAAATGGGGCAGAACCTTTATTGTCTACAATGAAAACAAAAAGTTGTCCTAGCTTTGCATATTTTTTTCCTGCTCCAAGGGGTAGGCACACAAAACTGAAATGTTGTTTTCTATAATGGCAGATGTTAGCAATCATACTGATCACATCATAATTTCTTATCTAGTCTTATATCGTAAAGTAATTATATCAGCATTTCTGTGTTTTGTTTTGTTCTGAAAGATGCTCTCCATTAATCAGAGCAGTACTAAAAATAATGTCATTGCAATGGAAAAATCTCTAAGAGCGCTGAACCTTTTCCTAGCCAACTGTGTGGCATTTGTAACAGATAACACAGCCAATGCGAGAAAACCACAATGGTGTCCTTAAAGCAGTACAAGATGTTAGACCATATGTTCAGAGACATGCGATGTGCCTTGTCATATAGGTCATTTAGTTGCCAGGAACACTGTCATAACCCAAAGACAATATGAACCAGAAAAATTGTGATTTGCTAAAGGATACTGAGAGGCAGAAACATTGCTTAAATCTCTAATATTTGACTGGCAGTTGAAACTCCAGGATTTTGACCTATGATGAAAAACTGTGATATAACTGCTTGGAAAAAAGCTTAATGATGTCTTGTTTCAAGTGTAGCTAAATGTGCAGATAAGTTGTGTATCAGCCATCTATTTTTATTAACAGAAACCTGTCATCTCTGTTCACACTGTGCAAAATTCTGTTGCTTATTTTCAGGCTTCCACATTCAGCTGTGTGAGAGAAAGTAGAAACCTATTCATAAGCATCAGAGAAAAAATGTCATGTTTCAGGAGTCCCATTAAGGATTTTCAATACTTGATTATAAAAATATTAAACAGTGAATGGAAATTGACAGAAGTATTTTTTGAAACATACAACCAGCATAAGTTCCTTGCTCAAAACAAATTTCTCATTTCTTTTTGTTTCCTCTTTCACTAAAAGATTTAATTCAGTTCATATGGGAAATGTATCCCAAATTTCCTTAAAAGTGTAACATTAAAATGCTTAAAAAAAGACATAACAAAAGGAAAGCCCAAAAAAACCCTACAAAACCCCTCTACAAATGGTACTCTGGAGGTATGTATTTAAATATATTTATAAACCTCTTCATATCTATCTATTAACTAGAGGGACATAATGGTGACTGAGTTCATTTGATTAGTGAAATCATTGTGTGCTTGTCTATCTTTATTTTATTATATTTGTATCATATTTCTAGAAGAAGACTTGTATTAATAGTATTTTTTTTTYMMYKRAAMAAAAAGAAAAGAAAAGAAGAACAGAAACAGATAATCCAGTTTTTACAGAAGATACTATGATCCAGTGTGACAATTTAAAAAAAAAATTAGAAWGGGAACCAGTCAATAAAAACAGTTTTAAAGGTGTTGTGGGACTGCTCTTTTCTGACAGAATTACGACAAACATTTCTGGGTAAATGCTTTGTTCTCCCTGAGGACAAAATTATTGTCTGCATATTTACATGTACACAKGTTTTACTGCTGACTCCGAAAATTAAGCTAGAACTATGTGCAAAAACTATGTATAACAACTATACAATTCTGAAAACGTTCAAGACTGCATATCAACTACAGGAAATTCATAATATTTTAAAATAACATTTATGAAGAGAAACTGTACTGAGAATATTCTGTACTTGCAGAACTATTTCTGAGACTTTAATTTATAGCTTCTTAATGTTTTTTGTTTAACTTACAAAACCAAATTTATTAGTGTTTTCAGAAATACCATAGACATGATGGTTTTATATGGTTATAATTCTGTAAATTCTGCCAGCTCAATGCATAACAATAACAAACATAAAAAACTGATTGCTTATAAAAAATACTTGTTATTTTATTTATAGTTATGGTAGTGATGAAGAATATCTCAATTAGAAAATACTATTAATTATTATCATAACAAATTAAAATCACATAGAACTATTACATAAGTTATCAAAATGTTTTTGTCAGTGAAACTTATAGTTCCTTTTTGATATAACTTAATTTTTAAGTGTGTTCTTTTTCATTCTAATGAACAGAGCTTTTTCCTAAAAAATACTTCATCTGTATTTTTACTTTGGCCTATGTCATAATTAGTCAGATGACAAAGTCACGGTGAAAAAATAGTATCTATGCATGAAAAATATATTTATTGTTTAAAGCTTGATAAACCCTGCATTTCATCAAATTTCATGTCATAGTACATAAAGCAATAACTGTCTGTATTTCTAATTCCTCCCAAATCCAGAAAAATATTAATGTAAAATAATGTAAAATGCATATCCATAAGATTTTTCAAAACTGAATAAAATTTTCTAAAAGTTGCTAGAGCATGAGCATCCCTATGTATTTACAGATGAAGACATGTTTCTACTCATTTGCACATTGCCATCTCAGATAAATGTATTCCTGATGCACACAGTCACAGTTCAGAATTTTGCTCTTTTTCTATCAAACTGCCTCATGAAGATTACCATTTTTATTGAAAAGAACCAGAGTTTATGCATAAATTAATGACAGAGGTGTAGAAAGTTTCATCTACTTAGAGGACAAGRATGATGACAGCGCTTCTGACAGTAGCTTGACTGCAATCAATTCACAAGAGACTTGCATGACTTTAGAAAGTGATTTTTGACTTCAAGGTCATYTTAGCTGTCATAATGGTTGAACAAGCTGTCGTACTACTTTGACCAATGACTTCTGAAGTGCAGGTCAAAGTTTGGATTTCAAGGCTTGGACCAGAAACAGTTGCAGTTCTCTCCTTCTCATACACTTGACCCTGCAAAGATACTTCTGTGTTGTGCAAAAGGGTCCCCAGGAAGCTAGATGTATTATTTGTTTTTAACAAAAGATACGATAAGCTACTCGAAATGCCACCCTATGGAATCTAATACCCATCAATAATTGCCCCAATCCTGGCAGTGTTCAAAGCCAGCCTTGATAAGGCCTTGATCAACCTGGATTTGTGTGAGGCGTCCCTGCCCATGAGGGAGAGGCTGGATTAAAATCCCTTCCAACCACTTGACATCCTAGGATTATAAATATATAAGACTTTACASGTGATGAAAGAGAGATGACTACTTAAGCCTACACAGGGTTTAGGACTGAACAGGAGGACTCTGTTAAACACAGAATTTCTCTGTCATCAATCAACAGGTGAATTTAAAGCTAACCCTCATGGTAGGACGATACTTACTAAAATCTAATCCTAACAGTTGATGGTTTTAAAATAAGTATGAGATTATTAACATGGACTGGAAAGCCTTGTTTAAGCCTTTCTTGATCAAATCTTTTATGGAAAGAATTTAAGCAAAATGAAACAAATAAACCTCATCCTATCTTATGTGTGGTGGTTTCACACTTAACATGCAACTCAATATTACATGCATTACCTCCACAAAAAAACAAAAAAACAAAAAAAACAACAACAAAAAAAAAACCAAAAAAACCAAAACCCTAAAACCTGATCCTCAACTAGAATCTAAATGATAAAATAGTTTTTACTTTATTCCCTGCTTAGCGTTATTTTACTGTTTTCCAGCCTGGAACATCAGGAGGAGATGACTAGTTAATGACATTTCTTCATTTAGCATTGGCCTTGGAAAAAAATGTCATATATTCTAATACATTAAAAAGTGTTTCACTTCCCTCTTGCTTGCTGATTTATCAATCACAGATACAAGCTGTTTAAGGRTGAAAAAAATTTAGCTCAGTCTTGGGATCTGAAATAAAATATCAAGAAAAGTACTGATGCACTGAACATTGTATTGTGATACTCAACACTTCCATTTGCCCAGGACAGCACTGAAAAGAGACAAGGCCATTTACAGGCAATGGAAAGCCCCACAGACTGCAACAGATGTGGTGGGAACATGGGTGAAAATAAATCTGGTGACTGGTAAACAATTAGATTTACAAAATACCAAACAGGGCTCCTGAACCCCTGAAGAGGAAGATATCTACAAGATGTGTGTTTGTTGAGCCTATTTACCTCCATACAGGTAATGATAATTGCAATGAACACTTCAGAACATTATAGTTTATTTCCATTCATGTTTATAAATCTACTGTACAGCTACARAACAAACTCAGATCAGCCATTATATGGGGAACATTTTTCTCAAAGAGCCAACATACTCTATCTTTTAAAGAGTGGATGAGTTTATGTATTGGTGTATAGTACAACCTGAAGGTAAAGGGATTGAAGCTATTGAAAAGAAGAGTGAATTATCAAGTCAAGAAGAACTCTCTTGTCTTGTAACACACACTCTGAAGCTAAATAAAAAAAGAGTAGTAGTGCTCATTTAGGTAAAACCCACTCCATGGTGTTATATATTTTGTGGTTAATTTACAGAGAGTAAATGACTGAATGTCATTACTGTGATATATCAGACTTTGGAACAAATTGATTTATGTGGTCTCAGGTGTTATGGCTAAAGAAATTTTCTCAGATTTTCTCGGAATAAYCTGCCTCCATTTTTTAACTGCTATTACAATTGGTGATAACTGTTCCTCTGCAGCAAACAAACATTCTTTCTTCCTTACAGTAAATAAGCAGTAATAGTACAGTGATATCCATACTTTACAAAAGCTGTTAGCTCATACATTGGTATGGTCATGAACAACGTTTGAGGTCCTTTAGTAATACTATGAGTCTATATTTTGTTTTTTAGAAAGAGGAAAGACAGTGACCTCTTAAGTAGAAAGGTTAAGGAGTATCTCTTATAATTTGTCAATTCAATGGGAACATTGTCAAATTTTCTATTCCCTTGGTTTTTGTTCTTTGCTGTGATGGTGCTGACAGGTTTTTCTAAGACTTGTTCAAACTAATACAGTAAGGAAAAAGCCAAAGAGCTGTCTATGTGTCAGATAGCAGATACTTGGTCTAGCCAAATCAATAATTTATGGTAATATATAAGAATTATAACTGTTTTCTAACTTGATCTAGAGTGAAACAACTTTCAGAACTGTGAACTCAAGCTAAGTTTCAGAATCTGTGACAGCTACATTTTTTTWAAAAGAATAGTTATAAACACAGCCCTTCATGCGTACTACATAAATAATACAAAAATATGATAAAATGTATTAATCTTTATAAAAACTTGTATATACATTATAGTCTTCCTATTAATATATTTTATTAATATAGGAAACTAAATTTTTATACAATTTTTATTAAAAGTACAATRTTTAAATTCAATGCATCCAAAATAAATAAATCTCAGTGCTTTTGCAGTAGTTCTTGCTATTATCACTCTTCAAAAATTATTTAAAATTATATAAACATAAAATAATTCAACCAACCTAAATATAAAAGCATCATAATATAAAGTTATGAAGCTGACTTATCCAAGAAATAAGAAGAATATTGAGAACCGCTTTCAGCAGTCCTTCTGCAACCACCAAAGTCATGTAAAGAAAAAAACCAAATTTTAATATTAGATCTCAGGGTTTTATAATATCTGAACAGGTGCATTAAATAATATGGTCCATTACATGATATTGTGACTATTACAGTTTCTCTTTTATTAAAACAAAAAAGTATCACAGTTGACAAGCCCATGGCTGAACTGAAAAATACAGTTCTAGTTCATCTATGTAGATAAAATGTTACACTTATGTAAAAAAGGTATTGACCTAATGTGGTGAATGAAGGAAAGATTTGAGATTTTCATTACTTTCTGTAAATCAATAAATGGTAAAGCAGCATGTTATGTAAACCATACTTGGACAATCTGTCTACTCTGGCAGGAAAGGGGTGAAACCTGACTGACATCCTACCACGGTAAGGCTGCTCAGATTTTGAAAACAGTCTTCAAAAGGCCTCACTACACTAAGAGCAATTCCCCATTAGGACACTTCTTGAGGAATAAGCTATAATTTACAATTCATCCCAAACCAGTGTTATTAGGGATAAAGAGTAATTCACACCACCTGGAGTCCTACCAAAATAAAAACAAGGCTCCTGTTAAACTAGAAATGTTTTTGTTTTTTTCCTTCTTTGCAATATTCTCACTCACCTTGCCTGTAAAACTGTAGCATATTTTAATGATCTGCTGTCAAATAAAGTTAATTAGATTAGGTGACATGTCAGAAAAAATATTTTGGTGAGTTTTTCACTCAAATTCAACAAATATTAGGTATATTAAAGACCAATCTGTTCCTCAGAWAAATAAAGAATTCTCCCAAAGCAAAGGTTAGTGGCACCAATCAATAAATTGAAAAATACCTTCTATCTCTCTGTCAGTAATACAATATTTGTAATTCAGAGAGTATTTGCTTAACAAATTTTAAACCCCAAATAAAGCCACAGAATAGTTCGAACATATAATAATGTTAAACGTCAGATTTTCAGAAGAAGAAAAGTTATACTACTACCTATTTATCTTCAAACATGTTGTGGACCCACTAGTTTAAAAGAAAATTATGTCATTTTTTTGCAGTTGTGAACATATTTAGTGCATGTAGTGACCTAGAATTTCATTCATAATTACTTTTTTAAATTATCAGAATATGAGTTATTTTTACCTTCTTTGTAGTTCCCTTCAGATCATAAATTTGTGAAGATAAAATGGAAAAAGTATGAAAAATAATTCTGTGCAACTGAGATTTTAATTTGTACTAATGACCAGTAAACCTCTTTTAGATCAAGTTAAAGTAGTAAGTGCATATATAGCTGAGTCTTTCTACCAACAAATAAAGAAAGCACATAGACATGGTCAAAATGCTTCCACACTGTGTGTACCTTGGTGACCCAGTGATCAARCGAGCAGAACATTGACTCATTTTAACTTGAAAACAAAGCTACTTTGGAAAGAACAAAAACAAAATTAGATAGAAAGGATTATTAGTCAAGTTTTATAAATGTCATCAGTACATTAGTCAACAGATTGCTTCTGTCATATACACTTTGGGAATTTCTGAATATGGTTATGGTGCACTAACGACAGTACAGCTTCACTGAACTGCAGATTCATATTTGTCAAAAAGACATTAGAAAAGATCAAGAATTTTAAAATAGTAATAATAATAGTCACAAACCCAGCCATGTTTGTGAAACAAAGTATTTCCAAAGATTAAGAGATTAAACATTTATATGAACAACAAAAGAAGAAATATAATCCACATTTATGTCTTAAAACAACACTCCTCAGTCCGGTAGACAGCTACATTATCTTGTCTTTCCCATCAGCTTTTCTAACATGTKTATTTTCTTTTGGAAACTTCTAATATTTTTGGTGTTAGTGAGATCCTCAATTGTTTCATCTTCCTTTTTCTGTTTAAGACTCCACACTCTATTAAGTGCTTAGTTGTCATGTATCTTTAAGTCAGAAATGTTCTTTTCTCTGTTTTAATGTTATACCCTGCCCCCAAAAACTCTAAGAAGATCACCTGAATCTGTTCTTTAGATTTCTGGCTTGATGCAAAAGCAAACCTAGACTCTACATACACAAAGGTGTTAGAATTAAAAAACAGCGTACATAAAATACAAGAACTAAACTGTCAAAGTTAAATCTCTAAACATGCAGCAGGAAAAAGACAAATAATAAAAAGGGTCCAAAAAACCCAAACCCCAAACAAAAGATACACAATTATTTCTTAAAAACTCTCTAGCATTCTCATAAAAAAGTACAACTTTATTTGTGTTGACTGAAACAATCTGTATTGGATGCAGGTTTCAAGGTTTTGGTATCTTGGAAGTCACTTCCATCCAACCACTGTAAGAAATTCCAAACACACAAGAAGTAATCTTGCTGAGGGAAACTATATTAGACAAAAAAWTTTTGATAAGTGCCTACATCATAGAAAACTATGCACAAAGCTAGAACTTTGATTAAAGGTTATGTCCTTTCAATAGTGGCTAGATAATTTTTAGAAAGAAATACACTTGTCTGGATTTGCATATCATACATATGCATATCAACTTTCACTGTAGTTGGACCATGCCTATTAGCTCCATCACTAGCCAATTACTAAGTGCAGGACAGACTCTCAAAAGTACTTCATGATAATTTAGAAAAGATAGTGAAAACAKATAATGGGGCTAGTAGCAAGATATCTGGACATGAGAAACCTAATTTCATGGAGCCACAGAATTGTCAGGGTTGGAAGAGACCTCTGGAGATCATCCAGTCCAAGGCCTCTGGCAAGGCATGGTCACCTAGACCAAGTGACACAGGAATGCATTCATGTGTGTTTTGAATTTCTCCACAGAAGGAGGGAGACACCACAACCTTCCTTGGCAGCGTGTCCCAGTGCTCTGCCACCACTATGGTAAAGAAGTTATTCTTCATGTTAAGGTGAAAATTGTTATTTTAGTTTATGGCCTTTGCTCCTCACTCATTTTCTCTCATGYTGCTGGGCACCACTGAAAAGAGTCTGTTACCATGCTCCTGACACCCACCTTTGAGATATTTATATGCATTGATGAGATCCCCTCTCAGTCTTCTCCAGAATAAACAGCCCAGCACTCACAGTCTCTCCTCATGAGAGAGATGCTCCAGACCCCTGATTATCTTTGTGGTGTCTACTGGATCCTCTCCAGTAGCTCCTTATCTTTCTTGTCCCAAGGGGTTCAGAACTAAACACAGTACTCCAGATGTAACATTTTGTAAGTGCTGAGAATACCTTATTTACCAATTTCCACTAAAATAAGAAAACTAAAGACATTCCAGATTTTKCATCATCGATGCTTGACTGTGATGCTTGCAGTGAACCACTACACTTCTTATATCCATAAATTAATTTTCTAAAAATAATTTGATGAATTTTGACAGTTTGGTGTGATATGAGACCAATAAAGGAAATAAATATTGATCCCAGCTCTAATAAAAGTTTCAATTTTGAATTTTTTGAATGGTGATGAAATGGAAATGCTAGCATTTTCAGAATGGCCACCACTTTTTTACTAATTTCTTCATCTAGTAGGCATCACAGCATACAGTCCTTTCTTTAAGACTTGATGGGAGATAAAAACAGATTGTTAATGGCTCAGTGAAATCACTGTGTTTAATCCTGAAGTGTAACTTGATGGACTCAAATAGGTATTGATGTTTACTGAATGAATCTATAATTTTCCATTATGTAAAAACCAATGTAAATTTTCCATGATGACAACAAATTCATATAAAAGCTAGAGAGTTTCTTATAGAGATCAAAACTTCACTTTATTCATTTAAACAAACTACATTAAGAGGCAGGGAAAGAAATAAAGAGCTAAGTAAATGTAAATTTCAGATCTTGAAGTCGTTAACAAAATCTCTATTTTTGGAGAAAGGATAGCACAAGCAAGTTACATATACAACGTGATGTTTTTCTCTGGCTTTTAATCACATTCACATTCTAGTTTTCTATACTTAAAAACAAAACAAACAACAACAAAAAACAAACAAAAAAACATTAAAAAGCAGTTTATGAAGACAATATTCCTGAAAAACTCTAGTTCAACAGCTAGAACAAGTGTAGTTGGTTAAGTATTACACTTCATCCTTTATCTGTTTTCTCTAAAAGTTGGTTTCTTTTATGATAAAGAAACAGAAGTTTCACTTGTGTACAATAAATGAGAAATACCTGCATTCTGCATTGTTTATTCCCTTTTTCTCGAACTCTTTTATGGGATTATGCAGATGTAGAAGTGCAGCCAATCAGCTCACAATGCCTAGGAGAATATTAGCAAGAATTTCCCTTTGGGTGCAAGYATCAGAAGGAGCTTGAAAGAGCACAGAAAGATGTTCGACAGTTTAAAGAAAACTTTCTTTATATCAGGGGCCAGAGTTTTATTGYAGCATGAGTCTTGCGATACTGACAAAGCGTACAGGGCAGTAACATCATTCAGCTGAAAAATGCATGTCTGTGCTGATATCAAAAGGATGACATCAGAACATAACCCTCTCTGGATGAATCTCTAACAGAATTACTGTTGAGTGCTGCCATTGTGCTGTGTCAGTCTCTGGTAATGGATTTTTTTCCTCTGTTTAATCCAGCATGAATTTTTGATATTGCAGACCTTATTGAAAAGTAAGAGCTTTTTGTCTTCATGAGTACAAAGGGAATTTTGATAATTGATCCCAAGAGCATGCATTGGTCAAAGATCTGAAGTGCTATGAACCAACACTTTATTATAAAATGTAAAGATCACAAAGTCTCTCTGGTGGATCTGTATTGACCTAAGTCAAGGCAAAAACCTGGATTGTGATTTATTGTGAAAAGAATGCCTAGCTAGACGATGTATACGTTTTCAGTCATTGTCTTTTCTTTCCAAGTGAAAAGGTTGGCAGATAATCCAGAATGAAGTAATAAATCCTAAATCCTAATTAAGATATAAATTTTAATATAAATCATAGATCCAAAATAAAGCTTCAGTTGGAGCKGGAACACCTGTGGATGTCTCTGAATGTCATTGAACCAGGCTAGAGGAGTAGGAACGTGGTCCTCAAGCAACTGACTTTCTCCAAGTACCCTCATCTGAATTTTACTTAATTTAATGCATTTCACAATTGAAAAAAAAAAAAAAAAAAAATTTGATTAAAAAAAAAAAAAAAAAAAAAAAAAAAAAAAAAATTACATCAAATGCAAAAATCATGTTATTAAGAGAACATTAAATCAGATTAATTAGTGACAATAGTTAAACATTATGTAACTTCCTAAGATGATGCTTAAATCACTAAGATGTAAGAATTGTATTGGGTCTGTGTTGGGTCAAGATCAGCCAAGTATCTTGACACTCTCTCTCTTCTTGGCACAAGAATGTTGTTTTTAAGATCATTCTCAGATTTCAGTGCTAGAAGGAGCATGAAAAAAGCCGTTTTCCAAAGCTTATCAACCATACTCTCTGAGCACCTCAATACTGCCTACCCACTCGGACAGGATTCWTCTTTGATTGTATAAAAATGTGTTTCTTCATTACCCCTTATTTATTGCTACCTCTCCAGAGCAGCAGATTCAGCTAGCTTTCACAGTACCTACCTCASCTTCAGGGAACTAGGAAAGTTTCATGTTGCATGGAAGCAGCCTCAGTGTTTGTTGAATGGACTGGAGTTTAAAAAAAATATATTAGTTTTCCACTGGGAAAAAAATATACTTGGCTTATTTTTCGCAGCCACTGAGGGACTTGGCTACTGAAGGGAACAAACAGGAGGGACAAGCTTTCACATGTTTTTGGAGCCATGTGAATCTGACTGAACCTTCAGTATTTGTGAGAGCTGTGAAACTAAAGATTCTCAGTCTGTGAACTTCCTGAGTGGAATTTGTTACTAAATTACATTCATAAAATATGCTTTTAATTACCACAGCTTTAAATCGTCCTTTGTTGTTGAATCAAACATGAATACACTGACAACTTAGAGATGCTAAATCTGCTGAACTGTCTTATACATAAATTTACATTCATCTCCCAACCAATTTTTTTAACAATTCTGAATTTTGAAGGAATATCTTATGAAAAGAGAAACTATTTGAAAATGCATTAATGAAAGATTCAAAGCATTTTCCAAGGAGGGAGGTGATGATATAAAAAKCCATCAGGGAACAGCAACACTTGCATGTCTATTTGTTTGTTCTTTACCAAAGCTCACTTGATTTAGATGCACCATCCATACTTATGCAGCTTTTTGCTCATTCATTTGCTCATTCACTACCAACAAGGGGCAGATTCTCCTGAACTGAATATGTGGGACAAGTGCTGAAATTTCTATTGCATGCATTCACTTGACTGGAAATATATGCATATGTGCAATATAAAATTTAATGATCATGCTAAATATTTAAGTGCTAGCAAAATGCACCAACACCTGCCTCCTTCCATATAGTACTTGATGGCTTACATATTGCAATTCTTGTGTTTCCTAAAGCATATTTTATAAGTAGTTTTTAATCACAAAATAAAATTGAGCAATAATTACTTGAGCATTTGAAGTAGTTGGCCCTGTTTTGCTGTCATTGAATTTATATAACCATTCCTGGTTTACTCTAATATGACACTAGTAGCAGATCAGCTCTATTGCACAGTTTTCTCTTTTCTTTTCAAAGCTACAAGTGCCTCAGAGTAAAGTAACTTGCTTTATCTTAGRTGAAATACATACACTGTACAGAGCAATTAAAAAAAAAATTACTAAATGTCTATGTTAATGTATGGATTCTAATTACAATCAGTTATTGAGAATCCTGCGCTAAAAGGCCAGTCCTTTTAAGGCAGCTGGATTAAAATATAACATTTGTCTATCAGCTAGTGTGAAAAATATTTTGTATAATATACATGGCAACTCTTGCAATATTAATTTGTCTTGAAAAGCATTTAGCAAATGGCTGCCTACRACTGTCCACTTYGATGATGGAATTAAAGAGTATAGAATAGTTTGGGTTGAAAGGATACTTTAAAGATCTTCTAGTCCAGTCTCCCTCGTAATGTTCAAGASCGTCTTCAACTAGGCTGGGTTCCTCAGAGCCCTATCTAATCTGACCTTGAATGTTACCAGGAATGAGGTCATCCACAAGTTCTCTGGGTAGCCTGTTCCAGTGTTTCGCCTCCCTCACTGAAAAAAATTCCATCCTTAAATCTYGTCTCAATCTACCTTCTTTTACTTGAAAACCATTACCTCTTGTCCTGTCACTACAGACTGCTAAAAAACTGTGCTAACCTTACTTTCAGTTCCCTTTAAGTACTGGAATATTGCAAAAAGTTTACCATGGAGCCTTCTGTCCTCCAATATGAGCAACCACAACTCTCTCATTCTTTCATCATAGGAAAGTTACTCTGTCCCTGTGATTGCATATGTGGCTTTCCTCTAGACCCACTCCCCCAGGCTGATGTCTTTCTTGAAGATTCCCAAGCTGGAAAGAGTACTTCACTTGTATGGTTTCACTAAAGCAGAGTAGAGGAGCAGGATCACATCCCTTGACCTGCTGGCTACACTTCTTTTGTTGGAGGCCAGGATTTTGGCTCTCTGGAYTGCAAGCATACATTCCTGGGTCTTGTCCTGCATTTCATTGAATTGTCCTGCAATTCCTGAATTCTTCTCCACAGGTGTGCTCTCAATCACTTCATCTCCCAGCCTGTGTTGATACTGAGGTTACCTCAATCCTCTCACATTTGGTCCTACTGAACTTCACGAGGTTCACAAGGGCCCAGACCTTGAGGAACCATTATCCAGGTCACTCTAGATGGTGTCTGAACCCTTGTCATTGCCAACCACATCACTCAACTGAGTGGTTTTGAGTGCACACTAAATCCCCCTGTCTAGGCCATTAATGAAGACACTGAGCAGTGTCGGCCCCAAAGTAGACCCCTGAGTAATGTCACTTATCACTTGTCACTAATGGCCACCTGCACATTGAGCTATTGACCACTACTCTTTGAATGCAGCCATGCACCCARTTCCTCATCCACTCAACAGCCCATTCACTGAATCCAAATCTTGCTAATTTAGAGAGAAGGGTGTTGTCAGGACTGTCAAAGGCCTTACAGAAGTCCAGTTTGATTATATCCGTAGCTCTTTGTCCAATGATGTAATCATTCTATCATAGAAGGTTGGTCAAGCTGACAAGGTTGGTCAGACAGCTATTGCCCTTGATGAAGTTGTGCTGGTTTTTCTCAAATCACCACCCTATCCTCCATGCGCCTTAACACAGCTCCTAGTAGGATCTGTTCCGTGCTCYTTCTCAGGCACAGATATTAGACAGGCCTGTCGTTCCCAGAGTCCTMATTTCTTCTTTCTTTTTAAAATTAGGTGTAATGTTGCCCTTTTCTCAGTTACTGGGGAGTTCACCTGGATGTCATGGCTTTTAAAATATCATGGAGAGTGTGTTGGCAGCTACATCCGCCAATTCCCTCGGTACTCTGGGATGCRTCTCATAGGGTCCCATAGAGTTATGTATGCTCAGATTCCTCAGGTGGTCATGAACTCGATCTTATAGCAGGAGAGACTTTGCTCCTCCAGTCCCCAGTTTGTGGGCCATATACCTGAGAGGTGTGAGAAGAGACGCTGATAGTGAACATTGAGGCAAAATGCAGTCAAGTGCTGCCATACACTTCAGCCTTCTCCTCCTCTTTTGTTATCAGTTTGCCAGTTTTGCTCATCAAGGGGGTTATGCTCTTCTTTAAACTTTTTTTTTTTAATGTATGGCACACTGGCAGAACTCCCTCTTACTGCTGGTGCCCCTTGAMAAATGTAGCTTCAGCTACACCTTGGCGTTTCTGACACCATTCTTGCACAACAGGAAAATTCTCCCAATACTCTTGACCAGATATCTGTATATCTCTRCTTCTACTCTGAAATGCCTGTGCATTTACTTTTTGTCCTTTAGTTTGACCAGCAGGTCTCAGCTCAGACGGCCCATCTCCTTTGCTGTCTGCTTACACCTGGCAATTGAGAACTCCTCAAGTGCTGTGTTACAGTTGAGTTCTGCTCCCTTGTTGCTGAGGGCAGTTTCTCAGGGTTCCTATTGGCTAAATCCTTGAGCAGCTGGAATGATTATATCTATATTCTTTTACCAGTTCTCATATAGRATCAGAAAATTATCTGAATTAATGTGAAATTTACATTTATTCTGGTGAGCTTTCATTCAAGATTGAGAGAATTATGATAATCTAAAAATATTGATAGCAAGGAAATTTATTTGACACAGTGACACTCTTAGCCCATAAGTTATCGAAGAAATTAATCTTTCAATCCTCACATTYAAATATTTTGCAGAATTAATATATTGCATATATAGTTTAAATAAGTAGGAAAAAATCACAAGGAAGATTGGAAAGGACTCTAGGAAAACAATATTACCTTTGGAGACTAACATGGCATAACCATTCATTCTTGTTTTGTMATGAGAGATAGTTTAAGGAGTTTAAAGGAGAGTAGTCCTGGGCATAAGCAGTGTGCAATTTAGGTCTTGTTCTCTGCTATTACGCAGATGGGATTTCCTACTAATTTAACTCCCTTATTTTCCCCTCTCTTAATTTCATGGTGCTTGGATGTGCTCTGGAAAGGGATGCACTTCTACCATGAGCTCTTGACAGAACTTCTCTGGGTTTCAACTTCTGTCTCTCAATCACTTTCATTATGTAATGAAGCAAGTATGATGTAAAGTGGGCAAGGGTGAAGTTATTTAGGGAGATATTTCTTGGAGCAGCTTACTGAAGGTGAAGTCCTAACCAAAATAAGTCAATCTCCAACTTAACTATTCTCTTATTAACTAAATTGCCTGTGAGAATCCATTCGTGAGCTGTTTGTTCTGAAAAAAATGTTTTTATATTCTTGTGCTTTTGAAGATGTAAACTGATACTCAAAGAATTTTATTTGGCAGCCCTGGAATGCAAAAACATATACTGGGGAAATATTTAGTCAGAAATATATTAAGATTGATATTATCAATGTCAAATAATTAATAGCTAATATTAATAGTAGTAAGGGCTAAAATGCAAAAATGCCACCATAGAGGTCATCATTGTTATGGAAATATTCATCTATAAAGCCACTAGAATAAAATTAATTAAGAATGGAAGTTACTACTTTGAAAAAATCTGTCATWGTAAAATAATAGTAAAAAAATCAAGTATTTCCAATTCCTCTTTTGTGTTGGGTGTAATTTGGGGCAGTCATATTGATATTTAAGATGTGAATTTGACAATGTAAAGTCATATCCCTATATTTTAAATGTAGAAAATATTATAAAAGGACAACATATAATACCAAATGTAAAATCTAGAAACAAATAAAAACGTTATTTTACCCTCAAGATAGGTAAAACCCCTACAGCAGCATTGATATGAGTGTTTAGTAACTCTAGAGCATTTACTTTGACTATCCAGACACTTGTGGCAATGCTGGGGTTTAGTTCAAGCTTTGTTTACATTAATGAAACAATTTCTGTCATCCACAGCTGTCCTGTGCAATAAGGAAAATGAATGTTCTCTAACAAGTTTAGAATTCTGTTTTGCTGCTGCTTCTGGTTCTTCCTGATTTTACTAGAKGCACAGTTCTTCAATGCTTCAGCTCATTACAGAGACAAATATCACTCAGTGACAGGTAACTTTTCATACTAACGTGCTTATGCCACGGATGTCTGTGCTTCAGAGATATTCCATTTTGCACCTGAAATTACTTTCTGTGTTACAGCTCTGAAGTGTGATTTTTAAAGAAGATACTGCAATTTAGATAAACCCYACTAAATGGCTCAACTGAAACAAAGCTGAAAATGAAGGTATAAATGCCTGAAGTGATTAAGACTGTCAAGTTCTCCTGGGTCCTGTTAGGGAATGAAATAGCTGATGGATTATTATTTATCCCTGAATGTGAGTTTTGGGGATTTAATTAAAGATGTTCTATTATATTTTTCAAAGCCTATTTGAGGCTGTGAATCAAAACCTGCAATAACAGTATGTGGTATTGTTAAGGGAAAAAATGGATAACTAGAAACTTCAGAAATGTCAATCTTTTAAACTCTTTTTATTYGGTTGCTTGATTTTTTGTCCTTTGTATAAGTCAAAGAACTAGATGATTTTAAGAATGTCAGACTTTTTGTGAAAAGTGAATGTTCAYTAGCAACTATAAATACAGCTTTTCTCAGTGACCACTATTATTACTGTAAAAAGGAAAATATATAAATATATCTTAAAATAAAAAGAAGATATCCTTCAAATGCACACATGATCAATGGTTGCAAATAGGATCACATAAAAGCTATTAATAAAAAGAGAAATTTCCTGAAAAAAWTAGTATTCTCATTAATAGAATTCTTCAAGACACGAGAAAAATATAAGTACAAGCACAGCCATGGAACACCAGCTCAAGAGGAGAATGGAGACATTATTCAGTGAAGTAGAAATAGAAATAAAAAAATCTAACTGAGCTTTCAGATAAGAAACAACAGTTTTCATTGTGTTTATGCATACAGTAATAACAAAAAAAAAATAGTGGAATACAGTTGAAATACAGCGGCAAGCTCTCATCAGTTATCGTAGCTAAACTAAGCCAAAACAAGACAAGCCAATCATCATTCAATGCAAATTTTGATGACCYGATTAGACTCCAGAGGAGGCTAGATTAATTACTCCTATATCAGGCAGAAAGTTAAACYTCCAACTGCAGCTCATCCAAGGATGGAAGAGGACTTGGGGAGTTTGTCTTTCTGAGAGGTCTGTAGTTATAAACAAAGGCATAAAATAACTCTTTTACCTTTAGGGAAATACTGTGGAACTATTGTGTTGTATGAAARAGACTGAAGAGATTCAGGGAGCCTACTTGAACCATGTAGATTTTTGGTGGAAAAGAGATAAGCCATTTTCATGGTCTACGAGTTTTAAGAAGGTGAACAAGAGAAAGTAGTGTGGGCTTGAAAACTGAATAATCTCTTGCTCCGCTAGCTCACACTTTTAATGTTTCCACTAAGGTAGTAGTCAAAATTCACTTTCCCTCACACCGTGACATTTTTTGGTGGGATCATTGACATGGGGCAATGGTGTCTGGAGTTTCTCATGAGACACAGGGAGACAATCAAGAACTGATCTCCACCTAATAACTGCTTTTATTGAACAAACTGTTACACCTCCCAAAAATCACAGAACTGCACAAAGTAATTGTATCCAGACAATTACACTACATTGCAGACTAATTTAGTTAAATTAAAGTGATGAATTTAATATCTGCAAATCTACCTGGACAATTTTAAGGTTTGTTTGGCTAAAATGAATCACACCTCAGAACCTGAGCCGTGAATCTGGTGCTTAGAACTAGCTGTTTATGTATGAGTATGTGTATATTTAAAAGCAGACTGCAATTGATAATTTGTTTGGTTTTTTTWAAATGAACTCTGTGAAGGGTATCTACATGGAAATTCTTGTTTGACCCAGCTCAAGTTTTATCAAATACTTTTGGTTGAAGATCATGGTCACATATGATGATGCTTACCAGCATGAAGTAGCTGAAAAAAAMCCCCAAAAACTTTACAAAGAATTTTGCATATCTTTGAATTTATTTTTTTTTTAATAAACAAATAGTTTTGAGCTTTGGTCTTCTAATATGTAAAAAACTTGCACTATAATTATGTTATTTTAGAAAAAAAAAGAAGACAAGAAATTCTGTATGAATCATAAGTTTTGAACGAAGTTAAATCATGTAAGAATAATTATTTTTCTAAAACCAGAGAAACATTAACAAAACRTGTCGCATTACATTGCAATAACCAGTTTTCAAAAGAAAAATTAACGATAGTGACAAGCTAAGTAATAAGGGAAAATGCAAATAAGCCAAATGTAGGCCTTTATCTAGCAAAAATACTCCAGTACACCAGGAGTCAAGAATCTTGGGACAGCAAGGAAGGCGCACAGCACGTTCACTACCTTGGACTTCAGGAGAGACTTCAGCCTCTTAAGGGATCTGCTTGGTAGAGCACTGTGGCATAGAGACTTGGAGGGAGGAAGGGCTCAAGAAAGCTGCTAAAAACTCAAGTATCACCTCCTACAAGCTCGGTAATGATGCATCCAAGCAAAAAGGAAGTCGGGCAAAATTACTAAGAGGCAATGCATGAATAAACAAGGAGATTGTGGACAACCTCAGACAAAGAACTGAAACCTCCAGGGCGTAGAAACAAGGACACATAGTCTTGCAGAAATASAAAGAAATTGTCCAAGCTACCAAGGATCAGGTTAGGAAAGCTAAAACTTGATATAATTAAATCTGGCCRGGGATGGAGAAGGTGGAAGTACTGAATTATCTTATTTGCCTTGGTCTTCACTGTGAAGTGCTCCAGAGAAATCATCCAAGAGAAAAAGGCAGGGACTGGGAGAATGAAGGCAGCCCACTGTAGGATAAGATCAGGTTCAAGACCATCTAGGGAATCTGAAGGTGTGCAAGTTCATTTGACCCGATAAGATGCATCTGTGAGTCCTGAGGAAACTGACGGATGAAGTTGCTATGGCACTGTGCACCATATTTGAGAAGCTGTGACAGTCTGAAAGTTTACACTGACTGAAAAAGGAGAAAGATGACATCCATTTTTTAATAAGGTAAGAAGGGGAGATCTGAGGAAGCACAGACTGGTCAATCTCACTTCTGTGCCTGGTAAGATCATGGAACAGATCCTTCTGGAAATTATTCYAAGGTAGATAGAAAATAAAGACTTGATTGGTGACAGACAGCTGCGCTTCCCTAAGGGTAAATCATGCTTGGAAAACTGGGAAAAGAAACTGACATAATCTAGTGGGACTTAGTTTCTATATTGGAGAGCCATGGGTTTGATGTAATAGTGAATAAGGAATTAGCTAGATGGTTGCAATTGTGTTCAGTGGCTTGAAGCCCAAGTGGAGACCAGTGGTGTTCCTCAGGTGTTGGTGTTGGGATGGCACAGCTAACATTTTTATTGGTAACATGGGTAGTGGGATTGAGTGCATCTTTGCAAATTTTGCCCAWGGCACCGAGTCTTATGGTACAGTCAACACACTGAATGGGTTGCCATTCAGAGGTGTTGAGAGACATGAGAATGGCACATGGGATCCTCAAGAATCTCAAAAAAGCCAAGGGAAAGGTCCKGCACCTGAGTCTGGGCAGTCATAAGCATAAATACAGGCTGGYCAATGAATGAATTGAGAGCAGCYCTAAAGACAAGGATTCAGGATTGYTGGTTGATGGGAAGCTCAACATGATCTGGTAATGTGTGTTTACAGCCCAGAAGACAAAAGCATCCTGGGCTGCATCAAAAGAAGAGTGGCCAGCCCGTTACAGAGTTTWTTCTTTCCTTCTACTCTGCTCTCATGAGACCTCCACCTGAAGTACAGTTTCCAGCTCYAAAGCCCCCAACTCAAGAGGGACGTGAATATGCTAGAGAAGATCTAAGGGGGGGCACAAAGATGATCAAAGGGCTGAGATAGAAGGTTCTGGGGACATCTTGCTATAGCCTTCTARTAGTTAAAGGGGCTGATGGAAAAGATGGAGGCGAACATTTTAAAATGGTGTGTGCTCATAGGAGAGGAAGGGTAACTTTAAACAATAAGTTAGATCTAGATTAACAATAAGGGTARCAATCACAATTCTTCACCATGAGAATTGTGACGCACAGGAACAGGTCTCCCAGAGGAGCTGTGGACTCTCCATCCCTGGAATAGTTCAAGGCCAGGTTGGCTGGCATTTGAGTAACCTGGTCTAATGAAAAGTGTTCCTGCCCATAGCAGGGCWGTTGGACTAGATGATCCTTAATGATCTCTTCTAACTAGAAGCACCCTATGATTCTAAGCAAAAACTAAGCAGAAGTTTTCATGTCAATTTAAATTAGGTTGATGGGTCTTATTTTTCCTTTGCCATGAGGTAATATAAAAGACAAAAGATGAAGTCCTGTAAATGTTTTAATAATGAAGAGTACTAGGATGTGATTGARCCTGCTGTGACCCAGGTTGCATTGCACTGATTTAACAAGGATGCAGGGGTCAATAACAGCTGCTGAAAGTGTTGGAACTCTAGCTCTGTATGTGCTGTGGCTGGACAATTCCTGAGGATCATGGGAAATAAACTAGGAAGGCTGTTGATTTAGCAAATTAAATTATATTACTRAGACATTTTTATGAGAATTTAAACAACAAAAATTGAGCACCAAAATTTGAACGGCACATTAATATAAAAATGGTGTTAATGTTTTTTAAC
Organism: Malurus melanocephalus; assembly: GCF_030028575.1. Taxonomy (NCBI): domain Eukaryota; kingdom Metazoa; phylum Chordata; class Aves; order Passeriformes; family Maluridae; genus Malurus; species Malurus melanocephalus. The sequence goes on from NW_026623426.1 coordinate 525,759, forward strand.
TGGACCAATAATAACTGAGTTTTAATTCTTAGAATCATAGAACCATAGAATGGCACATGGCATCTTTTAGCTCAAGTCCAACCACCATCATGTTCACTGCTAAGCCATGTCCTCAAGTGCCATATCCACATGACTTTTCAACACATCTGGAGATGGTGACTTTAYAACTTCCCTACCAGCCTGTTGAAGATTTTTTTCCTCATATCTAATCTAAACATCTCCTGGCACAATTTGAGACCATTTCTTCTTTTTCTGTCACTTGTTACCTGGGGAAAGAGACTGACCCCTACCTTGYTTCAACCTTCTTCAGATAGTTGTAGAGATCAATAATATCAGCCTCCTTTTCTCCAGCATCCCTCAGTACAATTGCTCACAAAAATTCTGCTTCAGCCCCTTCCCCAGCACCATTGTCCTTCTCTAGWTATAGTTATTATACTTATATTGTTAAAATTTGTGTCAGCAAGTGTTAGCTCAACCCACAATAAGTTTTTGTCTCATAATAAGTTTTGCTAATGGCAAGATTTTGAATGTAACTATATGTAGGCATAASGAGCAGATGGAACTGGAAAGCACTGCCAAGTGCTGTACCAAACAAAGGTGCTGATACATAGTAAACAGCATCAGGTCCCCAAGAGCATTTCTTTTTACTCCAGGGGTTTGAATGCCTGGGCTCAGAGCCAGCTTAAATAATAGTGCAGGTRTTTGGCCTTGAAAGAACTCTGAAAAAAATCTCTGCTAAGAAGCTCAGCTGATCTCTTGGTCCTTGAGTTCCTTGACTGGGAATTTCTTTCAAGAGAGGTTCCTGTTCTTGTTCCCATCTAGAGGGARGGGCCTCTGTTCTTTTGTATCCGTGCCTGGCCTTGTCACTGCTCATCCAGAATGTGGTGCTGATCCAGGGGCTGGACCTGCCTTGTCACTGYGGACACGACTCAGGATTATGAGGCTGACAGTGACCCTGGTCACTGGCCARCTCAGCTGGCCTTGGCCATATGTGTTGTCTTCTGCTCTACCTGGTCCACATCCTCCCGTAGCAATTGATTGACCATGCTTTGCAGAGCCATGTGTATTGCTGCTTTCTGGAAGCCGGCTGAATAAATGAAATCAGGAGCTGGAAGCTGCTTGCCTCCCCTAAAGCAAGTAATAAGATGTATATTACTTGAAAAGTTCTCCGAAAAAATTAGGATTTAGTGAGCATATATATGGTCTTTTATTTTCTATTTGCACTGCCTCTGGCTCCTAAGTAACTTAGTAACATTTTAATAGCCAACTCATTTTTAGGAAGTTGGGTAAAGCCCTTTGGTAGCCTGGAAGAAAAATACTTTCAGATGCCAAAATTCTGTGATTGATAATGACCTCTGACATTCTGAGGTTCTTTTTCACAGTATAGGAATTTACAGTGAATTAAAAAACAGAGCAAAACAGCACAAGAGAAGAAACAGAAAATCAAAATCACATACAACAAMTACCAAAAATCCCAAAGATACAGAAAATATTACATGCTACACCATGCAAAATATTTCGCAACTGCTTACTCATTGTCTAGAGAAATACAAAAGATGCATCACTGGAAAATGTAACTATGCATAAAAGGATGGACTTTATAGCAATTTTATCTTTTTTGCTTTTCTTTTACACTTGTGGTGAAGCAGAAATTTTACCAAAAAAAAMCCCCAAAACCGTAGAATTGGTATGAAATAGATATTGTTGAGGGAAACAGGCATACAACARAGACTGATTCTGGATCAGGAGAAAATCCAAATTGTTTATGTTTACAACAATAATTGATAGATATATTCCCTTGCTTCTTTTGAATGTTTATCCTGGAAGGGACTGTAACACATTCATCGTCTCAGAAAGTTTCATTGGTRTTGAAATTTTCATTCTGGTGATTCTAAGGGGATTGTTTTTTCAAAAGACTAAGTTATTTTGATTAAGAAAAAAAAACAAACAAAAAACCAAAAACAAACCCCATAAACAAACATTGRTAAACTTAGACCATGGCTAATTTCTTCCTATTCCAGTTTACCCTTCTACAAATCTTTAATCTCTAGTGGCAGTATTAGATCAGTAAGATAAGACTACAAGGGAAGGTTTGAAGGTTTGTTTCTGAAAATATTTTGTTAAATTTTTATAATGGTGTAATGCAAAGGCAACTTAAATTCCTCAAAATCACCATAGCTGTAAGCTTTTAARTAGCATATAAATGAAAACGAACTTCTCAAATTAACCATTCAAATGTTCATTATTTTCMTTCAGGTAGAACTCTCGGGAGCACTCAGTACAAGCTCAAAAGTGCTTCACTAAGCGTGAGGATGCTTCCATGGGAGCAGTGTCAAGCAGACTTAAGCACACTTGCAAAATCTACACTACAGCTTATTAGAAAATATTTTGCTGAAGCACACAGTGAACTCAAAGCCCTGTGCTTTGAGAAATGGTTCAAAAACTTCTCAGCCCTAGGGAGGTTTTCTAATCATCTTGTCTGAACTTTTACATGCCCCCAAAGAATTTGATTCATTATTTCCTGTATCAAGCTATTGTCTTCCAATTAAGGTATAGAAATTTATTTTATAAACTCCCCTGGTCTGGATTGAAAGGCTTGTTTCTGATACAGAATGCCCCATTCCTTAGTAAACTCTTCCATGATAGAATTTCCCAAGAGGTCTGCTGATAAGTTAATTGTTTTCATCTATGTCTCTGTCAGACTGTTTCTCTAAATCAGAAATTATGGGATTATTTCYTGAACACTCCAGATACAAACTTTCTTTACCAAAGATAATGTTGCAAAAATACTTATAAAAATTTATTTAGTATTTTGTTAGTTTATAACATGCCTTTCATAATATATAAAAATAAAAGAGTTTAGTGTTTTTACATCATTTCAGATACCACTGTTTTATAAATCTTGTTGTCTTATAGAGTCATATGATATTATTCCTCGTAAATCAAGAGACTATAAATAGTCTCATGAAAGCTTGAATCATTATTAAGGAAAAAACCTGCAAGATCAATTTCTCATCTCACTGATTCGGAGAAACAATCCTGATGTTGATAGTTACACCTTCACTTTCATTTAAAAACAAAATACCAAAGATCCATGTTTCAGTCCTGGTATTCATGTGTATTTGAAGCATACATAAATGGAAAATAGAGTTTGTGAGAAGACACTAAGAAAAATTAAAAAATTATTAGTTCTAGCTGCTTGTCTGAAAATGCTAAAATTTTCACAATGGCAGGCCTCTTAGAAAGGCAGAAGCGAAATTTAGGTACATCATTAATCAATAATGAGGTATGACACATTACTCTTTTCTTATGAACATTTCATGAAAATATTACATGCAAAAATATACTTAAGGAAACAAAGCAGTTGCAAAGTCAGGGGGTCCAATTTAAGAATGCCATTATGTATTTACTTTAACGTTCCATGAGAGAGAGGATCCTTTTTTAAACAAACTTTATAGCTGGAGCAAAAAAGAAATACACTTTTTACCCAGATATTCAGAAACTTGTTTATTTTTCTAAAAGTATATTCAGGGATGAAAAGGCTTGCAATTAATTATATCCAGCTGTTATCTGTTGAGCAATTATTCAGTATTTTCCGGTATATTATTCATTGGCCTTTGTTACTGAAAATTATTCAAATGTTTATCTGAAGGCAGAATGATTAACTATCCTATGGAATTTTCTGAGGTGTTTTTGTTGTAAGATCCTAGAACTTTACTAATATTAATTAGCAGGTCTACAGAATAATCAAATGAGAGGAGGTAATATAAATTTCATTTCACACTAGGCAAACTGAGGCAGATAAYGTATAGTCAAAATTATAAAGAATCAGCTAATTTTGTGTTGTAAATTTTTGATGCCCACAGGTTCATTTTTTTGTCGTAGAAATTTATAGCTCTGTATAGGTTCAGAGCAGAGCTGTCACTAAACACATTTGTCAGACAGATGGCTCACAGTTCTGCAATTTACACTGTAAGTGTTTTGTATTGTTAGCCAAAAGATAAGAAATACAGAATTAATCATCCTTGGTGAAAAGTGTGATTAAAAGACATGAGTACGTAAGTGAGTGCTATCCATGACAGATGCATTTACACACACTGAACCAGTTCAAATTTGCGTTTTACAGGAAACCTTAACTGATTATTTTCAAGCTGATTTTCCATGTATGATCTAATGAATACATTTTAGAATGTAGGAAACGTATAAAACTGTGAGGAAACATCTGTGACTGCCTTGGATGCCTTTTAATCATGGATGCTTTCCATTCAGGACTTTCTAATCGTCAAACACTTTCAGAAGTTTCAGACAGCTGTTACATGTTTGAATTCAATATGGTGTTTAAAAAACCCAAACATACCCTCTTCTTCTAATACAGAAGTAATTTTCTGCAGATTTACTCTCAGTTAAGGTCAAGACACAGTCCTATGTTTTAATAGGTACAGATGCTTTTGTTTTCCTCTAGGAAATTTAGAAATTGAACATTTTTTCCTCTGAGGTCTCTGCAAGAGTCTTAGATCATATTATGTCTTCAAAAATCACATTTATATACACTTTGATTCATACAGAACCATTTTAGAGCACGTTGCACTCAAATTCTTGTGTCATTGGCTGCACAATATTACTTTCTTTGCCAGATGAGAGCAGTTCCAAATGATAGTAGCAATCCTTGAATTCTTCATGAAGGTAAGAATTTTTAAATTTTGTTTGGAGACTATATTGGATTATTGCATGGAATAGATTAAACAAATACTTTGTGTAGGAGGAGAATACATTTTATTACGTTGGGTCTTTTGGGTGGACAATTAAACTTCTTCGAAGTTGGGTCAATTTATGTATTTAATTTGCTGAATAACATGTAGGAGCAGCAGATGATTGTTATATTAGAACCTTTGGAACTTTGTGATATTCCTGTGAATTTACTAGATACTTAAAATACCTAAGACCTTCCCAAGATAAAATATTCTTTATTTTGATAAACAAGCATTTCCTAATGTCAGACAGAAAACAGGAAGAAAAATGTCTTATGGTTTATTTATATATTTATCAGCTTTATGCCTGATTTCAGAAAGGATTTAATTTATRGACTCTGAATAGGTCCTCATGTGGTGAAAGAGAGAGTAGACAAACCAGGAAGTAGGGCTACAMACATGATCTCACTGTCTCTTCAGTGAGTACAACTTTTGCACACTGTAGAATAATGAAGTTTACCTTCATGATTTCACTTTATCAGCCTAATCTGTCTTGCATTGCTTTAAATTTTTTTATTGTTTTCTCACTCCTATAGATTATTTTCTACCCCATTATTTTGCATAAAATCATTACTACTGAAAAATTACATATATGGCCACAAAATTGCCTCCTGTAACATGTTTGGGGCTTACATTTTATAGGAATAAAGGAATATATGKTTATTAAAACCATGAGGCACAAAAATTTGATTGAAACACACCTAAGTGTCCTGGAAATACTTCTCTTTCCTGTTGGTGACTTCAWGTTCAAAAGCTCAAGGACAGAACCTTCAAGAGTTTTCTTTAAAGCTAAGCAAGTCACTGAAATTTGAGAAAGTCTACCTGATTCGTCATGTGTATTATACCTCACGATAGCAGCAAAAAAATGATACTGTTTACTTCCTATAAAAAAGTAATAGAAAATCTAGTGTATCAAAATATATTTATCACTTTTTTCAATTTAAMACTTTTCAACCTAAATTGAATAACTAGTGACAAAAAGTTTTCAGAAATTAAATATATGCACATACATAAACTGAAAAAGTATGTTTTGATAAAACAGATGTCACAACTGCTTATGTTTATATTATATAAACTTTAATGTTTAGATATGAAACATCTTCTTTTTGATTAATCCTATTTTGCAAATATAGAAAAAAGCAATTATGACATGAGAACCAACAATTCTTATCAAGATGGTGAACTCTCTCACAATAATGTTGTCACTTTGAAGAAAAAATTCATCCCTCAAAAGAAATCTTAATATGTTCTTTTGTTATAAAATAAATTTGACATTACATGAAATGACCCAACAATTGCCAAAAAAAGCTTGTCAAGCCACAGAAACATAACATTTGTCTTTTAAAGGCTCTCCCTTGAACCAGTTACATAGAAAGATAACTACTGTGCAGTTCTTAATCAAAAAATTGTGAAGGGGACAATTTTTTTTTTAATGTGGAAATGTTCTTCTTTACCAAGTTAGATTGCAGAGTGAATGTGCTAGCTGTCTAAAACATAAATGAACATTTRCATGTCTCTTAAGTAGTGATAATGGTAACCCATTATACCAGGTTTGTGTGTTCAGTAAGGGAAATAATGTATCATTATTATATAAAATATTAAGTTATTACCATCTTGGAAAATTTAATGCATTAAGTTTGCTGTAAGATATGTTATACAGTCCAAATAACATACTTGATCTATTACTTCTACTGTATAGAAAGAACTAAAAGTGATTTTGCTGCTTGTTTGGCTGAATTTTAGAAAATCAAAATGAGTAGGTAGGTTGAAAAAAATGTGCAAAGTATTATTAGGAGAATGAACCAAAAAATCATTTTTGACACTGTTAATGAAGAAAGAATATATTCTTTCAGTAACAAGATCAGGACCATTTCTACATTTAAGGATAAAAGTAAAGGATTTCATAAAGGATTTCTACATTTAAACTTTTTACATTTCCTTGTCTACTTCAGACAAAACTGAAGTAGATGCTCACCGTGGCATGATGCTTCACAATTTTGTTTTTGATCCATTTCCACCRGCTGCAGATATATTTCACAGTTACTGACAGGACAGGAACACTTAATAACACAGACAGAAAATTCAATTTCAAGAACATTGTTGGAGCAACAATGGTGAGCAGAACAGCAAATGAGAATGGGAAATGCAATTTYCAAAGAGTTTCTCTCCTTCAAGAGAAAATTTGCTATTTCCATTACTAAATTATCAACAGGTTTGCCCCATTATTCACAGCTGTTATTTGTAATTTATATCTCTGTAACCTGGGAATATGCTAAAGGACATGGTTRTTTTTAATCTAGTGTCATATAATGAACCTTAAGTATGAGCAAAAATAGTAAGCTTCATCTGAAACTTATGACCCAGAAAATATATCTGCTGCATACTAAGGAAGATAGGTACAGCGCAGAAGAGAACATGGATTCTTTAACTACAATGCTTCAAAGAAATTAGAAATTTMTTCTAAGGGTATGGGGCAGTGTTGGCTTTATTGCTGTTAATAAGAAGGGAACAAYAAGCACATGGAAAGATGGTAGAATGATGGACATGGAGAAAATTTGTGCACAATACCTAATGAGAGAAACCAAAAAATGTACTTAACAATTTTTTGACCATGACTAGGCCAAGGGACTGTACTTCAATGACCTTTGTTGTGTTGTTCTTTAGAGAACAAGACCCAGAGAAGCACTGTGTGTGGCAGTGAGAGAGAAAAGACTAGTGTACATTTGTTATAGGTTCATYACAAAGACTTTAGCTGGACAGGAAAAAGATGAAGAAGTCTCTCTTTAGTATTAAAGAGAAAGAAAAAACTRTCAGGATTTGGGGAAAATAAAAAAAGAATATATTTAATTTAAAAGAGAAAAAGGCAAAACATCTTGTCATAAAGGAAATCTTTCTCCCAGGATGAGACTGTAATGAACCTCCGCAATGAAAGCAAAAGCAAGAGGTGAAAGTTATCAGGAGAGATATGATCACCCAAGATTCAAGGAAGAGACAAAACTTGAACATAAAGGAGAGACCCTGCATTGTTAAATTGAAATTATATGAGATGGAAATCAGTATCTCACTGGATATTCACTGCTGTAGTAAGTACACATCAATACAAGTTGACAACCTTTTAGGGCGTGGTGGAAGTGTGTAGAAGAAAAGCAGTGGTAACGGCCAATAACTGAAAACTTAATCAGAGAATCCTTCAAATGGGTCAAAAGTGGTCCAGTACCCTTCTGGATCTCCCATAAAATTCTCTCTTCATGTAAAAGAACACTGAAAATCAACCTCTTGATATAAATGTTTGTGTATGCAAATTAATKTCCAGTTTGCTAACCGAACAAAGTGAAAAGTTTGATTGAGAAAACTCAAAATGAGACCTGTGGAAAATAATTTCCCTTTTTATGTATTGGCACTCAAYGGGAAATATAAAATATAGTTTCTCTAATATCATAGTGTAAAAACTATGAATTAAAGTTAAGGACAAATGAAAATTTAAAATATGCAGGAGCTTGTCTTTTACTTCAAAGAAGCACAATACAAAAATTCAAAAAATAACAAAAATCAGAATAAGGCATTTTTTTTCTCCAATATAATGCATAAATTCTAAAAGAAATGCATTTTCATATATTTATATTAATCATAAAAAAAAAAACTTACTATCACTACCTCCCTATTCCTTCCCCCATGATTAAAATAATACTTAGTGAAAGCTCTATGTCGTGTTAGGTGAGTCCACGTGTTGATTTGTTTTATAGCCATTATTCATGATCCTATTTTATCTTTTGTCTTACAGATTTGGATTCTTCCTTATGAAACTTATTAGATTTTAGGGTTTTCCCTTCATTGATTTTCTCAAAGATCCTCCAAGAAAACTGAGCTTTGGCATTTTAAAGTTTTAACACCATGTTCTTGATAAAGAATGTTGCATACAGTCTCATAAAACATAAAGTTCAACATCCTCTTAAATGGTTCCATTAAAAGTTAGAATTCTGTTGAGCTATCATAATTTATTTTCAAAATTGTAATATTACTATTACATATATATAAAATATTAATTAATACATTACTATTAATTAATTATACTATTTATTCTCCATTATTTTATAAATACAGAGGACAAAAGATTGGTCATCAATGGTGTGTTTTCTTTGGTGAATATCTAGTCATTCTTTAACGTCAAGTTTCAGAAGTTAATGCCCTATTAAGTACCCCCTATTATACCTTACAGTATTAGGTATTGAATGCTAATTTCAAAGAAATTACTTTTGATTCAGAAGAAAATTGCTTTTTAAATAAATTTCTTTTACAGTAAGATAGAGTTTACAATCTTATAAAAATGTGGTATTTGGAGGCTATAAAATTTTCTTATAGAACTACTTGACATTTGTAAAAAGTGAAGGAAAAAGGTTGATGGAAAAAAATTAGAGGGAAACTTAATGATACTGAAACACATTTTGGCCAGCAATCTTTATTATGAATGATTATAATTTTTACAGCTAAACATTATTGAAGAAAAAGAATTGCCAAGGAAAACATCAGAGTAACTACTAACTTTGGCTTGTAAGACGTGAATTCTCTGTAGTTTCAAGAGTATTAAAGTTAAGAAGACATGCTCCATAACCAAGAAGTGAACAGTTAAAATTCAGACTCACATATGTGAATTTTTCTGAAACYTTATAGCTCAGCTACTGTCCTGAAAGACATCATGAAATATATCTCCTTCAGTTTTACCACAGGACTCTATATGTTTGCATCTAKGAAGAGTTTTTTTCCTTTGATTAGTTTACAGTATTAAACACATTTCAGTGAAGACTCTTAGGTGAACTGCTCCAGCAGACATKATCTGGAGCCAAAGATCACACCAAGGGACTGCAGGGAGAGTTCCTGAAACAACAAGWCCTTGAAATTAGTGATGAGAAAGGCACTCAAGGCCTGTGAGTGGAAAGCACTGAAGCCCTGAGGATATGAAGTTCTGATTCTTCTTCACAGGCCAGGCCAGGAGCGACAGCAGACACCCTGTAGTGTTCAAAAGCAGCCTCTGGTGAGCAGAATGACCAGGAGCACAGTGAGCAGAGTGACCAAACTGTGTGTGGGGTGGCAGTTRTGTGGCAGCTCGCACAGTGAGGGCACAGTCACTCACCAGCACTAAAAGCAAACTCAGTTGGTGGTCACCACATCCTTGGGAGAAACACAGCGATGTTTTCCACTTGACAGCTAATCCTGTCCTCAGCAATACACAAGGAAAGACATGGAGATGCAAAAAGGAGCACCCATAGAAACACGCAGCTGTCCAGGTTACAGGCTGCAGGCAGTGCCAGAGCCGGCTGCTGTCATGGAGCCCTAGCAGACAGCTGAGTGACCACACAGCTTTAGAGTAGATGTGATGTGATGTGATGTGATGTGATGGGGGAGGAGATCATACAGATTTTGGAAAACTGTGCAACATCAGAACAAGGTTAGAGGGACAGATTGTTAGTGACGGCCTTGCTGAGATGTATCAGTCACTCCGGACCTCGCATCAAGTCTTATGGAAATGAGGAAGGGGTCCTGAGGTAACAGAGGCCAACAGGGAAATAGCAGGGAAATATCTCAAAGGACTTTAGGGGTGTTTCTCTGAGTCTGTCTGTCCAGCTGAAATGCCTTTATAGCAGTGCACACAGCGCAGGAAACAAACAGGAGGAGCTTGGAGCCATCCAAAAGTTATGACCTTGTTGACGYTACTGAATGTTTGTGGGACAAATCTCATGCCTGGAGTGTGGCTATCAATGGGTACAGGCTGTTCAGAAGAGAGAGGAATGAAAGTATGGGTGGATGGAGTGTCTTCTACACCAAGAGCCTATTGACAATGCCTCTTGCTCCACCTCACAGGCTGTCACTCTGCTGGGGCCTTCAACCACCCTGACATCTGCTGGGAAAACAGCAAGGCAGAAGTAGGCAATCTAGGAGAYAGCCAGCGTGCATGGAGGATAAATTCTTAAGCCAGGTTGTAAACATGTTGTGCTGGTTTTGCTTGACCCAGTTTTTKCAAGTGGGGGAGCCAARAAGACGGCTCCTRTGAGAAGCYTCTGGAGGCTTCCACCATGTYCAGCAGAGCTGATTGCTGTTGGCTCTGAGGATGAYGGACATGCCACWGACCAAACCTGGGCCARTTGRAGATGGTGGTTACGCCTCTATGAAAACATATTTAAGAAGAAATCAAAACAAAGGTGGTAGCCACAGTAGTTTTGCCAGTGGAGGAGAGGGAGGCTGAGAATATGTGAGAGATGCAGACACCAAGGTCAGTGCAGGAGGGGGAGGAGCTGCTCCAGGCGCCGGAGCTGGGATTCCTTTGCAGCCCACGGTGACAACCATGGTGGGGCAGGCTGTTCCCTGCAGCCCATGGTGACCAT